>NW_021604670.1:6622927-6758596 GCF_004785775.1 Grammomys surdaster
TCTCTCTCTCTCTCTCTCTCTCTCTCTCTCTCTCTCTCTCTCTCCACACACATGCACACATGCCCAATAAATAACAAAACACCAAAAGAACAAATAATGCAGTCAGGAAGTGGGAAAATGAATAGAGACAGGATCTCACCACATTGCCCTGACTGGCTTAGTATCTGTTGTGTTACTGAATTTACAGTAATTTATCATGCAATCCTCCTGCTTTAAGTACTACAGTTGCAGCACACATCATAACCAAAACTGCCTCAAAGAAACAATTTTCAAAAGAAGTACAAATAGCTAATACATGAAAAGAATATTTAATACTATCAGCCACCAGAGAAATGCAAATCCAGGCTACATTGAGGTTTTACTTCATTCCAGTTAGAAGAACTAAATTGGTGTGGTTAATACAGAAATAAGCAAGATGGTTCCCCCATAAAATGAAAAACGGAACTGGGATACAGCTTGTAGGTAATGTACTTGCTTATCATATAAAAGTGCCTAGGTTCCATCCTCAACACTGTAAAAAACAAAGCCAACCAATGAACCAAACAAACAAACCAACCCAACCGAACCAACACCAACCAACCAAAGAACCAAATCAAGTCAATCAACCAACCAATCAACCAAACAAACAAATCAACCAACCAAACAAACAAACAAAATAAAACAACCAATCAACCAACAAACCAACCAACCAAACCAAACCAACCAACCAACCAACTTGCAAATAGTACTATCACATGATCTAATTGTTCCACTGTTGGGTATATACTCAAAGAAACCACCAGTTTCATGCCAAGACACATACCTAAATGTTCATGTTATCGTGACACCAATTACAATAGGAAGTTCTGGAATCAGTATGGGTGCTTGTCAATGGATGAAAGAAAGTGAAAACAAGTATTTATGTACAACAGAATATTATTATACTATAAAGAGTGAAATCATATTATCTGCTGGAAAATGGAAAATGGATGGATCATATGTCAACCTCAGAAAGTCAACTATCACATTTCACTCACACGCAGAATCTGAATTTTTTTTTAAAAAAAGAGCATTGAGAGGCTGGAGAGATGGCTGACAGGTTAAGAACATGTACTACTGTTACAGAAGACTTGGACTCTGTTTCCTGTACCCAAGTCAGGAGGCTCACAGCTAACTGCCTGCAACTCCAGCTCCAGGGGATCTGACACCCTCCTCCAGCTTCCATGGGCACTGAACTGATATGCATCCCCCAAAACACATATTATTAAAACATAAAATCTTTAAAGAAATGAAAGTTGCAGAGGAACAGTGACGGGTATAGAAGAGGGTAATTCAAGTAAGTCTGCTCAAGGTCCAGTATATAATACATGCATGAAAATGCCATCATTGAACCTAGTACTCAAACAATTAGCATATGCTTATACAAAATCTCCATGTTGTCTCATGTTTCAACTCAAGGTCCAGTATATAATACATGCATGAAAATGCCATCATTGAACCTAGTACTCAAACAATTAGCATATGCGTATACAAAATCTCCATGTTGTCTCATGTTTCAACTCAGAGGTAAGCCAAATGGACAGTCTTTATCATGGGAAAAGAGTGGCTTGCTAGACCAAAAGACAGCCCTCACCTGGATATATGATGTCAGCTTTGACTTTGAGTAAGTCTTTTAGAGAGTTCATATAATCATAGAGGTCTTTGAATACCGTTGTCCCTTCTCCTAGGATGCAATCCCCAGAAAAGATGGCATTTTCCTCTTTTAGGAGTAAAGCCATGTGATCATCAGCGTGGCTAGGAGTATATAAAACTCTAGGCAAGAACACAAGGTATAAACCATAAACCAAAAAATACAAATTCTTATGCTTGGGCAAAATGTTGAGAAGTGAAGAATTCTGTCATCTGTAGACAAGACATCAACACAAGCTGCCAAGGAAGGAATTTCATTTTTTCCCAGGAATTGTTTGTGGAAAACTGACCCCAGACAAATATCTCCTATTATTAGATCATGTTTCTTATCCAGAAGTACACATTCAATGACATATTTTCTTCTTGTTTTATAAATAAGATGATTACAACAAATTTGAAAAACATGAAAATATAAAAACAATGAAAATCAAGATTACTCAGAAACAGTACTTTTAATTAAGAACATAACTTTTCAATTTTGTAAGCTAACAATTAAAAAACAAAACCACAGGAAGAAAAAACCACAGCCAGAAACTGGAAACAACTACTTAGATATCCCTCAGCTGAAGAATGGGTAAAGAAAATTTGCTACATTTACACAATGGAATACCATTCAGCTATTAAAAACAAAGACATCATGAATTTTGCAGGCAAATAGATGAAACTTGAGAATATTATTCTGAGTGAAGTAACTCAGTCCCACAATAACATGAAGGAGTTGTACTCAGTTATAAGTGGATATTAGTCATAAAATACAGGTACCATGTTACACTCCATAAACCCAAGAAAGCTAAACAAAAAAGAAGGCACAAGCAAAAAAGTTTGAATGTCACTTAGAAGAGGGAATAAAATAGTCATAAGAGACAGGAGGGAGGGAACAGGGATGGGGAGTTCAGGAGCAAGTATGTGGAAGGACAGGAGAGATGACTAGATGGCCATGAGAATGAGTGGAAATTTGCAACTGGTAAGAGTGAGGAAGTAGGGGGCATCTCAAGGATGAGACAGAACTGGGATCGGGAGGTGCCCAAGAACAAATAGGGGTGACCTTAGCTGTGACTCACTACACTGGGGATAGGGAACCTGAAGAGGCCACCTCCTGTAGCCAGGCAGAAACCCTAGTGGAGCAATAGAGACATTAACCCACCCACAAAACCTTCAACCCAAAATTTATCCTGTTTACAAGAAATATAGGCAAGAGAGATGGAGCAGAGACTGAGGGAATCGCCAACCAACAACTGGCCCAACTTGAGACACATCCCATAGGCAATCCCAGTACCAATCCCTAAAACTATTAATGATACTCTGTTATGTTTCCAGACAGGAGCAAGTTGTCCTCTTAGAGGCTTCACCCAGCAGCTGACTCAGACAGATATAGACACCCACAGCCAAACAGTGGATGAAGCTTGGAGACTCATATGGAAGAATAGGAGGAAGAACCGCAGGCCCTGAAGGGGATAGGAACTCCACAGGAAGACCAACAAAGTTAACTAATCTGGACCCTATGGGCTCTCAGAGTCTGAACCACCAACCAAAGAGCATACACAGGTTGGGCCTAGGTCTCCTGCTTATATGTAGCAGATGTGCAGCTTGGTCTTCATGTGTGTCTGGAGCAACAAAACAGAGGCTATCCCAAAAGATGTTGACTGTATGTGGAATATTTTCTTAGCTGGGCTGCCTTGTCTGGCCTCAATGGAAGAAGTGCCTAGCCTTGCAGAGACTTGAAGATATAAGGGTTGGAAGATATAGAGGGGGGTGACAGGGACTTGCTCAGAGGAGAAGAGGAGGAGGAATGGGAGAAGGATTGTAGGAGGGAGTGATCAGGAGGGGGAAGTGATCAGAATGAAAAGTAAATAAGTAAAAAACCATAAAATTAAATAAAAAAAAACAGGTATTGATACATAATAATATAGATTCCAGGTTGGATTGTTTGAGATACTCAAATATTTAGCATATTTGTCTGTGGAAGGCGATAGCAGGTAAAAACTGTTTACTCTTTTTGATTTGTCCATTCTGTACTGTAATTTTCTGCTAAGGAAATTATTGGACACACTTTGAAAGATGGTAGTGATGTCTATTAGTAAGAGTTTATAATACAACTGGGGAATAAAATACATATTTCAATGACTAGATCAATTGAATTTTGTTACAGTTTCAAATTGGAAATGTTTACATCCATTGAAAGCAGTGAGGCTAAGAAGACAGTGCGATCAGTAAAGTGCTTGCTACTGGGAACCTGAATTTGGATCCCCAGCACCCACATAAAAGCTGAGTGTGGACTTGCTTGCCTATAAACCCAGAGCTGAAGGGTCTTCACTGGCCAATCTGCCTAGCCAGCTCATTAAACTCCAGGTTCAGTGAGAGTTTGCCTCAAAAAATAAGATAGATGAAAAGTAATATTTTTAAAACAACAAAATAAAAACTGGAGACAGAGGATAATACCCAATGTCCACCTCTGGCCTCCAAAACAGCAGCACGCATGACCAACAACACACCTACAGATACTCATACATCGTATACACACACACATGCACATGCACACACACATACACACACATGGACACACATACACACACATACAGACAGACACACATTCTATCACTCTATCTCCTGTATTCACTTGGAAACTGCTCCATAGAAATCACCTATAGATATGCACTGAATAAAGCTTAGAATTGTTACATGCAAATGGAAAAATATTAAAGAGATTGTCTCTGAGATTTAGGAAGCAATTGATTTCTCATTCATATGTAACACATTGAATAGCACATAATCACTTTTATAATCATTTAATAATAGTAAAGCTATCTCGGTTTTAAGACTGAGACATATTGACTATAATCTTAGTCCATGAGTCCTGGTTCCTGGCGTTCCATTTATTGCTCCATGTCCCCGAGAACATGAAAATAAGCTCTAGTTGATATAAACTCAAATTTAATTTCTGAGAATCACATAATGGTAGTATTTTATACCTCCTTGAAATCTTAAAACATAATTATGCACTCATAAACCTTTATCATTATTGGGAAATAGACTGTACTGGGATTTAGGAGGCTTCAGTTCTTTTCCCTTCTCAGTACTAACTTGTTTGAGCAAATTGCTCACCAAGACTCCTTAGGGACTCATGGGAGCTTAGCAAAGGCTTGGCTGTACATAAATTTAACATCTCTCATTCTAAGATTTAATAACTTATCTGGATTCTTTTTCTCTTTAAGATTACAACTGAATATAAGAGGTTGGTTTTTTTTTTTTTTTTTTTACTGTTCTATAAAGACCCAAAACAGAAGGGCTGGCTTTTAGAAAAGTGCTAAAAGTGTTTATTTAAATATTCTCTCAAATACTAATATATCACATGGTCTTGGACAAATTTCTTGATTTTTCTAAAGCTGATCTTCATCCTTTAAACGTGGGAAAACAAAATTGTCTACTTTTTTAATTCACCAAATGAGCTACTACACTTAAATCTCTTAGCACACAGGGACATTGACAAAGGTGAGGTTCTGACCACCAGTGGTCCCAGTTGTTACTGACCTCAACTCAAACACTAAGCCCTGATAAGAGGTGGTCTATAACGATGAAACTAAGGAAACTAGAGTTTTGTTAAGTATAAAGAGACATGCTGGTGATGCATGACAATTAGTGGAATGAGGGTAAAGAAATGGCACGACAACATCACATTTCCTGGGTACCAGCAAAGGACTTCTTAATATACAAGACTCAAGAGTCATCTTTTCATTCTCACTGGAGAGAACAACTTGCTTTAAAAAGGTTGACAGCCATCACAATGTACAGTAATGGAAGGGGCTTTTCATTTCATAATAGTCATTAAGTAGTGAATTAATGTGTTTATTTTGGTAGACCGTCCATTTTCATTCAAAAGTTTTCCTCGATAAATTGCATGTAAACAATTTGAATACCCAAGCTTATTCAAAGTTCCTGCGATTTTAGATAAACACAGATTTAAAAAAGAAAAAAAAAACTGTACTTGAAAGTGCTCTGGTAATTTAACCTCCAAATTCTGAATTCAAATGAAAGTGGGGGATTTACCAAATATGAGACGGAGACGACTCGTGTTTTCATGTTCTTTCTTTCTGGCAGGAACTCGTTTCAATTGAAAACATTCCCTCACCGTTTCAGAAACCCAGAGGGCAATTATGAGTTAAGACCTGGAAAATAAAACTGAGAGGAAAGACTGGAACAGCATGTGGTTGTGATTTTCAGGGCCACAGAGAGGGGAAGTGGTTTTCCACTGCTAGCTAAGCCCGGGGGGGGGGGGGGGGGGGGCGCCGCAGCCGAGCACTCTTGGGTACAGGAACCGGGAGGGCAGGCAGTCAAAGCACAAAGAGACGCTCACCTTCTCCATTCATGGAGGAGCAGGTGCTGGCCGGCCCTGCAGTTACAACTGCCTGATTCAGGATCTTGAAATAATCCTTTTCTGTTGACATTTGTGATTTCTCACACACCCAATCTCAAAGATAGGTCCTCTTAGTCAGGTGCTATTTTTCACAGAGACACGACTCAGTAGGTTGTACGACTTTCCTAAGACTTTGAGAGTTCAGTTAGAACTCACTACTGCTGTTGTCTGTCTTGGAAATTGTCTGGGGTCTGGGGTCAGGGAGGGAGGGAAAGGAAGGGGGTAGTAATTGTTATTTGTCAATGCCAGGCTGTAAAAGCAGTATGAATATGGAAATCTTTACGGCTTACAGTTGGCAGTTCCTGACTTTCTTTTGAATCTTCTCTTACCATCCAGTGTGAAATCCTGCTTTATTTGAGCAAAATAAACAAGAGTCATATCTAAATAGTTCATGGAGAAGCACTTTAGTTCCCCAGAATTCTTCTTAATTCAGAAGACTAATCCCAATTAATTTAAAATGAACCTTGTTCTCCAGGTTACAGCACAGTCTTCCAGCTTCTTCACCTGGAGACATTTTCTCTGCCAGGTGTGTGGTCGGACCACATTTGTTAACTTTTTAAAATTCACTTTCTCACCTGCAAAAGTAGATATTCCATAAGTCGTTATAAAGATAATGTATATAAACACTATATATTTGTATTGCGTTGTATGAATGCAAAATGCAGAATGACTTTTACCTTCAATAACCATTAGGTTTTCTTATTGGTTTCATTTACATTTTTCTCACCATCATTTCTTTTGGGAAGTTCAGGCTATGCCAACACTATGTTTACAGCAATAGATCTTTAGTATGGCACTAGTGCATACTTTGGCTCAATGAATGTGACTATGTCTACCACATACCTTAGTTACTCCTAGTGAAGTCACCCACCCCTCTCTATGGGTGTTCATGGTGCACTTCCTCATCTTCCCTAGTTAAATGAAGCATAAGGCATAGACTCTCAAAGAAAAAAAAATAAAAACAAGATCTTGATAGGTTGCGTATTAATTCACCCATAGTTTTCTACGATACTGTTTTCACTGAGAGAAGAAAACTCTGGGATGGGGGCAGAGGGTCAATGACAGAGGTGGCCAGGCTTTCCCTTCCCTAAAAACTAAAGGTGGTTATGCTGTTGCTTGCTGGCAGTGGTGCCTGTAATGCTCCCTAACACTGAGTGTGTGCTTCCTTCTACCAACATTGACTAGAAATCATTAACAACCACCTATAATATTGTTGTCTTAACCTCAGAGACCAGGAAATTGCCACAGAGACTAAACAACTTTACAAAGGCCATTTGAATATTAATAATTCAAATCAAAGAAATCTGGCTCTGGAGCCTGCATTCTAATCTAACCACATCCCCGTTTCTCTACCCTTATCTGAGAATGTGTGACCTTTCTGACAGACAGAAGGGAAATCTGTCTAGAACAAGTGTTTCACAACATTGAGCCACAGCCTACCTTTCTTCTTGGTACGTATTTCAGCTACAGCACTGATGGTCACTCTAGTATTGCCCTGTTTTTGTGCCCAAGGAAGGCATATTTCAAGCCAGGATTTAGGATTTTAAGTATGTCATGGAACTAGACAATTATGTGAAGTTTTGAAAATGGAAAGCAACATGTTCATCTTTGGTTTTGTTGCTGCTTTTAAATCCCTAGCGCTTAGCACAGTATCTGACAAGTAGTCAACCAGCAATAAATAAATGGAGGCATGAGAACTGTTGGCAGCTGGAGTTTTATTGATTCATACACTGTGTGGAATCACCACAGCCAGCGGAGGCGTTCTCTGTGACAGTGCTTCATCACTAAGGAGGCAGATGATCATCATTGTGAAGGGATCACTTTAGGAACGGAGAGACTAATTAACATTCCTGGTCAGCTCAGGAACTTTGGAACACTTGTCCCTCCAGAAGAGAGAGGCTAATTAACTTTCCTCAGACCACAGTGGGTGGAGACCAACCTGCGGGTCGGGGAGGCCCAGAGCACTAGAACAAATTCCACAGGGCAGACAGTTGGCCACCAGAAGACAAGGGAAGTCCCTACCACCTCATTCTCTAAAGACCAATCAGTTTAAAAATCACACTGTTCTGCTAATCATATTGTGCCTACTCACTGTTTCTCTAGTCGACCCCTTAAACTGTATAAAAACTGACCAAATGGGCTACCTGGGGTCGCCATTCCACCTTCAGTGTAGGACCACCTCAATGTGTTGGATCATTAAATTTCCTCTTGGTTTTTTGCATCAATTCTCATCTCCGAGTGGTTCACTCAGGGCGTCTCCAGTAAGCTAAGGCTCACCAGAGTCTTACAATTGAACATTGAGAGTTGTGGGGCTCTGTCGTAAATGCTTTACAGAAATTGGAAAATATTAATGACTGAGACTGAGAGGAGTCAGAAATAGACTTTGCAAAAGACACAATGTAAGCCCAGGGCACCCTCAGCTTTGTGTTCAGCAAAAGGTCAGATGATCTTTCAGAGGAGACAGTTTGTTTATATTTATTTTAAAAGTATATGTTTGTTTATTTATTCTTTCTGTATGTATGACGTGTGTGTGTGTGTGTGCTAAGTTGCCAAGGCACACATGTAAAAGTCAGAAGACAACATGAGCCCTTTCTCTCTTTCCACCATGTGGGGCAGAGGGAACAAACTCAAGTTATCAAACTTGGTGCAAGTGCCTAAGTCATCTGCCCCCAGGCCCAAAGATAGTTTATATCACAATAATTTGAAAAGAAAGTGTGCCTATCGTTGTCTAAAGACACTTTGAAGTTTTTGTCAATGATAGGAAAGTGGCGAGTAAAAAGTAGGAAAGACCCTGAGAAAGGAGGGTTGGTAAATGTCACTCTAAAACAAAGCTCCCAGAGAAATGTAGATTTGGAGCCTATGGGACTTACACAGGACAGATGATCCCACACAAACACTGTCTCTCAGGCAGGGTCAGTCCTAGGGGGAAGGGAGGTCTACAGGACCTAGTGGAACTTGTTCAGGGAGGTGGGAAGGCTTGTGGGGGGTATAGGTGTGGGAGGGAGGGGGACAGGGGGGGGTGGGGGTTGAGAGTGGGAATGGTGGAGCTTTATTTAGCTTCTTTCCAGGAAGTCCTGCTCCACTGTCTTTTTCAAAGGACCAAAGGCAACTGGGAGACTGTCCTCTACAAAGTCTACAGGACAGGGCAGCTTCAGATTCCTCCAGGTTTCAAAAAGTCTGCTGTTCCCAAAGGAAGGCACCTCATAGCCAGCCCAGAGGGCTGTAGCAAATCCCCAACACATTCAGCCTGTGTGTCCCAGACTCCTTGGGAGAACCACAGCGTTCAGCATCACCAGGCTCCTCAAGGGACTTTACCTGCAAGTAGAAACCATATTGGAAGACATACTTGGGGCTCGAAATCCAGCAGCAGGGTTATGTTTCCTATTGTTTCCAAGGAATCTGTCACTACTTATAAGAACAAAAGTCTAGCAAATGTGTCAGGGAGTTTGTCCATGCAGAAATGGTTTCTATTTAATGAGTGACTCCTGAGAATGTTAGGATTAAGGAACCCCAGGACCAAGATAAAATTCACTGACCCTCAAATTCATTTGATCTGAACAAGCATTTATTTATTTATTTATTTATTTATTTATTTTTGGTGACTTGGGATATTTTCTACTTTGTGTATTAATAAGATTATTTTTATCACTGTTAAGTACTCATATACATTACTTTATTTTTGAAACATTATTATATTTAATGATTTTTATTCACATAAAATATTTTAAAGTTAAACATGTTCTTTAGATTTTATAACCAGCACCTTTTACGTTATTTTCCAGCTTTGCTCAAGAGTTTTCTTTCAATTATTCATTTGACAAACAATATTAACCTCAAACTGTCTTCAAGTCATCTCACCAACCAGAAGGAAAAACTGTCTTTTAAAAGAACCAGATTAACAACAGGACAAACAGCCCAATGAAGAAAATTGTGGTTGTGATAGGATAATTAGCATTTTCTGTTCTCACGGAGTTGGAAGTTGATCAGGGGAAGCAGGAACTGGGTCCTTTCCAGAGCCCCAGTGTGCCAATCTGATAATCTGAGTGTTTTCTGTTGTTCCCTAAGAGAAGGAAAACAGAGGGAAGACTGGAAACAGAGATGCTGGCAGGGAAGGAGAGTTTAGGGGAGCTGCTGCCTTGATAACTTTGAACCAGGAAGAGCTTCTGCCTTGGTCAGCTTGCACTCTATCAACTAGGTAGACTGGGTGATTTATAAAGAAGTCTAAGGTCAAGGCATCTGCAGATTGAGCCTATGGTCAGAGCCTGCTCCCAGGCTAATGGAGGGCTGCTCTTTGTTATGTCCCCAAACGGTAGAAAGAGCAAACAAGTTTTATCCCTCTAAGAGGGCTCTATCATCAGGACCCAATACTCACAATGAGGTTGGGATTCAAACATGTGAAACACTAATCTCCAGATCATACCTAGTAAAACAATGGAGCAGGAACTCCAAAGACACTGCTCCCAGCTCTGCTAAACTGACATTTGGGACAGTCCAGGTGTCCACACCCTTCCTAGATTTCCTATTACCACATTCCTGACTAAATCCCCCACCTAACTCATAAGTAATGGATCATCAATCTGCAACATGTTGTTTTGGTTTTGGTTTTTGGTATTATTTTTAAGCCTACCGGTAGCCTGGGACAATATTCTCAATATCATGACAATGTTTAGGATTTTAAAACTTTTTTGTGTGTTTCTAGGTGCAATTGAGGGCTAACTTAAGTTTTAAAAACAGGATGAAAAGATTCTGTTCACGAGGAAGATTGGCTGAGTGGGAATGAGATTACAGGGCTGTTTGCCTTCACAAAGGAAGCCAGTTGTTTAAGATCATAGTCATCCATTTCTATGGCAGAGGCTTGAGTTGCAAATGCAGAAATATTTTTATTTTTTTTATTTATTTTTTTTAAGTTTCTTTTTTTTAAAATAATTTATTCATTTATTTATTTATTTTTGAACATGAAATGCTTTTTTATAGCATGTTTTACAAGGGGAGGGGGTAAGAGAGGCCAGGTGGTGGAAAAGTACAAAATCTTCTTGGCCTGTGCCTTGAAACATGTCATGGTCTATACGGTACACTGCCTTGAATTATGATCTACCTGCTGTTCTTCAGAAGATATGGTACACTGCTTGAGTTATGGTCTCCCTGCTATTCTTAAGATGATATGGTACACTGCTTTGAGTCTATCTGCAGTTGCTAAGCAGGATCTGGATCCTCGCCCTTACCCTCACCCCCTACCTTTTCCCACCTGCACAAGGTTCCCTGAAGCTTGGCAACTGCAAGATCCTGCTTGGCAACTGCAGATAGACTCAAAGCAGTGTACCATATCATCTGAAGAATAGCAGGGAGACCATAACTCAAGCAGTGTACCATATCTTCTGAAGAATAGCAGGTTGCAGTCCTCCTCGCCCCCACGAATAACTAGGGCCTGCCGGTCGGGTCCAGTGGCACCCAGACGTGGGGCTCGAGGCACGGACCCCTCTGGACGGACCCTCATTGAGAGGATGTGCGCAGGACATCAAGATTGAGCGAGACAGAGATCGTCGCCCGCGACCTGTCATCCACGGAACCAGGTTGATGCTGCCATCAAGAAGACGGTTGAAGTTCATTACCATCAGCCGAAAATTGAAGAGGATCCAGAAGTGACTCCGCAGAAGACTGACACAGCTGCCAGCTCCCCTGCCTCCCCCTACGGTCGACCGCTAGACTTCCACGCCCTCCAGAAGGGTTCCTGGTATGCCTGGCTTTGCCCCCGTTTCTCTCGCTAGAGAGCTTGGCCTCTTGATCACCACAACAAAAATTGGCTTTATCCTAAACCAAGGCCGCCCTTGATATGGCCGCTAACATTGGGGAGCCTTCCTTTATGACAATATTACACCCCAAACTGACAAATGGTTGGTAAATTGAACATTTACAAGGGACTAGGATGGCTGTGAGTTAGCCCAGAAATATTTTTAAAATGTTACTGTTTATCTCAGTATTACTCTGAAATGTTTGACTAAGTCACACGCTTCACTGTAAGTTCTTAAACCTAAGTGACTGACGACTAAATGCTAGACAATTTCTCCTATGTAGGCTATCATCCAATAGCACTTTCAGAAACATTGAAATAATTTTTGCTGCCTGTTGTGTAGGACTGTCTTCCCAGCCCAGCAACTGTCATCTTGGTGAATTCAGCTGTGCCCACTTGCAAAAAGATTGTTATCCCAACTGGACTCCTTGACAGTTTATGTCCCTTCACAGAAGGGTGAGGAGGGCCACAAAGCCCTCCAGAGTATTCAGATGCTCCCTACCACCTGTTGTGAGGCACACTGTCTTAACTGCATGCTTCCTTGAGCAGGGGCTAGAGTGGGGACAGTGGGGGAGGGAGGTTCCGTCTGCCCAGCTTTCCGTCTGCCCAGCTAAAGGGAAGCCATCATCCTTGCTGCATAAAGCTTTCCTAATGCAGCACTTTTGAAAGAAATCTAAGCTCTGCAAGGAAGTTGGTTAAGCACATTATTCCCCAGAATGCACTTAGGTAGAACCATGCTGTGGTTGTCTTTTGGACCTCAGGAGAATAGGTTAACCTTATTTCAGTCTTCCCAAGGGAAGGGATTTTACTACCTAAGCACTGTAGACAGCAACCACATGGCTATTGAACACTCTAAATGTGCCTAGAGTGACAGGAATTGATTTTGAAGTTAACTTCTAATTAACTTGGATTTCAATAGTACACATACCTAGTCACTATAACAGTGGCTGACCCAATTCTACATTCCCAAGAATTCCTGGGTAAGAGAAAAAACGAGAGAAGGCAACTTCCTGAAACTACTTGGTTCATTTTTGATACAAAGACAACTTCCATAAAAACAACATTTATCTAACTAGTTAGCCTAGAGAGCAGACCTTTCAGACATTCATCAGCCATTCCCTCTGCCAATATTCACTGAATTGGCATGAGTTAGCAAGAGGAATTAGGATCAACAGGGACACCAGAAGTTCCTTGTTGTGCCTCTGTCAATGAAGCAAAGATCAGCGAAGACACCAGACCAAGAAGCATTGCAAAGCTAGCTCTACACGCAAGCCCCTCCCACAATCTATTGAGTCCAAAACTCTGTTGCGCCATGTATTGCAATCTGGAAAAATGAGGAATTTTAGTTTTCCCCTGACTTTCTTAGTGTTTTTGTTTGTTTGTTTGGTTGGTTGGTTGGTTTTTGTTTGTTTGTTTGTTTGTTTTGTTTTGTTTTGTTTTGGTGTGTTTCTCTCTACAGAGTCACCAACAAATGGTGCTCAACAATGCATGTAAGGCAAACCAATACGTGCATGGAGTTAGTGAAGAATCCTTTATCTCATGTCTTTTCACATGCTTCCTTTAGCAAAACATTCTTTCACTTGTGTCCAATTCAGGAAAACAGTCCTTCACATGTTTGCCTCAGCAAAACACTGTGTGACACAACTGACTTTTAAAAGAACTCTTAAGTTTTCACTTCAAATCTGTCTCAAAAAACTTTTAGGCCCCGTCCTCCTCCCCACCACAAGAACTAGGTCCGTTGTTGCCCACCGCCCGAGATCTTCAAGCTACGTGCCCGCGAGTTCCCATTTGGACTTTTGCAATCAGAGATTACAGCAATGGCTTCAAAATGGAGGGCTACTCCATCTTGGTATTGTCACCCAGTATATGCAAGATACTGGCAACATTATCATCATGCTTTAGATGCGAAGCCACCAGAACGCCTACAGAAAGTTCAGGGATTCCTATTTCACTTCCCCATGGTTCTTCCCTCATGGAGTTCTTCCCTGGAACTCTCTTGCTTATGAGGCTTGGCATCTTTGGAACTCTCAAGGCCAGCACATGGCACAGCAGGAGTCTCCCTACAGTGTTTCCCATCTCAAAAGCCCTGGGCAGCCTCTGCATAGCCGCAATAGAACCCAGGCATCCACAAGAGAAAACGAAGCACTGTGTGAAGAGGAAGAGCTGGAGTTGGATTCAGATGATGAAGTGGAGTGCGACCTGAGCAATATGGAAATCACCAAGGAGCTCCGCCAGTACTTCGAACAGACTGAGAAGCACAGAGAAGAGAGACGGCGACAGCAGCAGCTGGACGCGGAGCGCCTGAATGACTATGTGAATGCGGACCACGGCCTGTACTTCAACCACCACAGGTCAGTGGAGCCCCATCTGAGAAGCCCTGGGAGCGGTGCCAAGCAGAGATGAAGCGCTTGTACGGGAACAGTGCTGCCAATATCCTGGCCATGGAGGCTGCTATGCAGATGAGCTTTGACAA
The DNA here is from genome assembly GCF_004785775.1 of Grammomys surdaster. Classification (NCBI taxonomy): domain Eukaryota; kingdom Metazoa; phylum Chordata; class Mammalia; order Rodentia; family Muridae; genus Grammomys; species Grammomys surdaster. Next base: position 6,637,268 of record NW_021604670.1, read on the forward strand.
GCACTGTGACAGAAAGCAGCCGAAGTACTGGCCTGTCATTCCCCTGAAGTTCTGAGTCCTGGGCACCAGGACCCTAGGCAATGCCTCACAGTTCCTAGCCTTTCCCTCTTTATCTCTCCTGTACATTTTTTCAGAGAAAAAGGCCTGTATACCGATATGGTGGATACCGTCTGTCAGCCACTTATAATTCTGTCAACAGTAATGTTGCCACCACAAGGAATGTTCACTTGACATAAAGTGATAATTGTATGTATTGGACTGGCTCTCGATTTTCTCTGTAACAGTCCAGTTCATTGAAATTATTGCCTAGAGATACTGCCTATTGTTTTGCATTTTTAATTTCCTTCTTCACGCTGTCCTCAATGTCATAAAAGCCTTAAGCCACAGGTCATTTGTTGCTACATTTTTTAGACCAGTTTTAATACAGCACATGCTAGCTACAAATTCTTAAATCTCCCTGCTTCCACCTCCCAGATGCTAGCTTATAGGTTTGCAGCACCCACACTGGGCTTCTGTCCATATATTTTCTCAGACTGTAGATCTTTGGATCCCTCTGAAAACAATGCAAGTGAACAGTAAGACAAGTGGCACTTGTTACTCAGCTAGGTGTCAGCCCATATGCTTTGTAAAAGACCTGAGAGTAAATACTCTGGGCTTGGCAGGCCATGTTGTCTGTGTCCTAACTGCCTGACCCTGTCTTCATAGCATAAAAACAGCCATTGTTACTGAATAAACAAATGAATGTGACTGTGTTTCAATAAAACTTCGTTTAAAACAAGAAAAAAACTTTTAAATACATAAAAAGAATAAAGAGTAAGTAGTGACTAGACAAATTGACCAGTGGATCTGCTGTATCTTGAGGTTCTCTCAGGCCCAGAAAAGCATTCTTCAACTTAGAATACAATTTTAGAAATACAGAATTTATTGAAAATAACAAATGCATCATTTTGGTTGCATTTATACTTATTAAACAATTATTCCCAAGGAATATGTATAGACAATAGATTACAACTGAGCACATTCTATTCTATGTCAAATGGCTTTGACTTTATTTAATCATCAATTCTTTCCCTCTGAGTCAAGGATGTCCAACCATAGGTAAACATTAGACTACTCTATGGTGCTTTCTGAAACTATGTATTTGTGTCCTTCAACTCTGGTTTCCCTGATTTACACCTGGAAGGTTCAGATATACAGAGTTCTGTAAATGCAGAAATGAAAACCACTGTTCTAAACACAAAGCTTCTTTTTTTCTGATGATAAGCAGGAGTTGCAGCTTGCTCGAAGTTCTAGTCACTCTGCAACCCTTAAGATACTCGGCCATCAGTTGTCTTATACCCAATATAATGACACAAATTTCCTGGGCTTGAAAGCATTCATGGTCTTCTCTGTGCTGGTGTATTTTCCTTACACTTCCGTATTTCTGAGGCCTCCCATAGCTATACCCAGGAAATCCCTTCTTCTTATTGTTTGTTTATTAACAATAGTTCCAAAATTCTTTCGCTAAGTCTGTGGTTCTTGAAGTTCCAGAAGCTTGTTGAATCAGTTTTCTTCATGTCACTCCTACAGGTTCTAGCTCAGTAGGTTGAATGGAATCTAGCTATCATTCTGACAAACTACCCAGTGAAGTCAATGTTGCTGAGACTCGTACTTCAAAGCCACTGGTTTTGGGTGATATTCCTTTGGCCAGCTAGATGATGTAAAAGTCACCTACCTGGGGGTACTGTTAAAATAAAATTTGTGATTCAGTGCATACTTCAAGTGGGACCTGAAATTCTGCATAGCTAATTAGGGGTCAGATAATGTCTGTTTTCTTCTAGTCTGGAGACTACCCTTTAAATATACAGTGTATTATGCTCCATGCCCTGATGTTTCTTCCCATGGTCAATTAGCTGAATGGAGAATTAAACTGAACAGGTCATCTTTCTCCTCTATTGACAATGGGCCTCTGGGTTCCATTGTGTCCTGAGGAAAATATATGCTGAGGTCCTAATCCTCACTACAAATATACTCATGACTGTGAACTTGTAGGAATTTCAGGTCTCAGTTTAAACTTAAAATTGAAAGAATCTCAGGTTTCAGTTTTAACTCAAAAATTAACTGCCCCAGGACACGTCCTGAGAGGAGCACATTCCAAAGACTTACATACATTCCAGGGGAAGGGCCCAAGATAAGAAGTAATCAGGAAGCTGAGCCTTTAACTTAATAAACCTGGGCAAGGGAAGCCACTTAGCAAACACTCCTTGTCATAAAAATAATGTGCAAGTCTGAGTCACCTAGAGACTAGACCTGGGAATGGCTATTTAGGTCAGCCTTTGTGGTTGTCTTCTGGCTCGGGGTTCATCTTGCCTGCCTGCAAGGGAGCCCCCAGTGCACTGGTTATCATTAAACCTCATGTTTTTGTAGCAGATCCTCTGTTTGTGAGTGTTTCTGTGGGAGCGCATCCCCCGGTTTTGGATCTTTGGGTCCAACAAACTCATGTGAAGACATGTTGGGTAATGGTAGGGGTCCTGTGTCTGCCCCACCATGGGGCTAGGGCCACTGTTGGGGAGGCAGGATGCAGGAAGTTTGTGTTTTCACCCCATGCTGGTGCCAGGCAGGTGTTGGGCTGTGAGAAGCCACTGCGGGGGACACTGGGACACTGTTCTGGGGGTGGGGGAGCACAGTCTGAGGTTCCAGGGAAGCTGGAACTAGCTGGGGGTCAGGGATTCACAGGCCTGCAGGACAGCTGGGGACAATTTGGTTCTCAGGTTCTTGAGTACCCAGGCACCGCTGGAAGCCGCAGAAGAGCTGAGAACAGCTCATGGGCCAGATCGGCCCACGGTCGCGGTGGCTGGCTTGGATTGGTGGTCGCAGTGGCTGGAACATAGAGAGGTCTTGTGCGAGAGATTAGACATGAGCTCTGTAGGTGAAGGCCTTCTCTATGGTTCCCCATGGCCGATCTCGATGAATAGAGACAGTCTGTAGTTTTAAGGCTTTTATTGTCATGGTGGAAAGTAGATGAGAAACCATACTCAAGTTTCTCTGGGAGGGCCTGAGGTCAAATATCTTTTGCAGGAAGGAGTGTCTGGGAAGGAAAGCTAAATTGGCTAGGCTCTTCAGGCCTTTAGGTAATTCATTGATATGGAGATCTGTCTTGAGGCTATGTGACTTTCCATCACACCTTCTAACTGTGGAGGGGCTAGTAGGAGTGTTGCCTACCGTTCCTTGCAGAGGACCCTGTGGGGTCACCAGGGTTTCAAACCTAGTTCAACCAGAAATCAGGCTGCCTTTCAAGATTCTACAAAGACAGGCTTTACACACATGTAATCTAATCACAAGGGATGCACACTACATTACAGTAGACCCTAAACCAACAACCACGGATCTTTTGACAAGGAGTATTTATTTACATATGGTCACCCAGAGAATGGCACGTGAAGACAGATAAGAAGTCAAGAAGTGCAGTTGTGAGAAGCTGGGAAGGGCTAAGGACAGATTGTCCTCTAGAGCCTTTGAGAGAACTCAGACCTGCCAACATCTTGGTTCCAGACTTCTGGCCTTTAGAACTGGGTGACAATGTACCTCTTTTGTTTTAAGCCAGCTGGTTCCAGTTTCATGGCACATTATTATAGCAGTTTAATGAGGCTAATAAAGTATAACATCACCTGCATACTGACCAAATACTCCTCAGGGCCAGTGGTGGCTTCAGTCAGCTCATGACTCTTCCTCATAGTCTTCTTGTCTTCCGTATTTTCACAATATCCTACTTGCTAATCTCCATACTGACCTATCCTGGTGATATATATCACCACACAATGATACACACACACACACACACACACACACACACACATCTCACCACACAAGTTAGAGTCACTGGGAAGAAGAAACTCAGTTGAGAAAATACCTCTGTCAGATTGCCTGGAGGCAACTCTGTGGGCATTTTCTTGAACAGTGACTGATGTGGGAGGGCCCACTTATTGTGAGCAGATAGGTCTGGGTTGTATAAGTAAGCAGGCTGAGCAAGCCAGGAGGAACCACCCAGTAAGCAGTGTTCCACCATGGCCTCTGCTCATTTCCTGCCTCCAGGTTCCTGTCTTGGCTTCTGGACAGTGACCCGAGATAGAGAAGCCAGTTAAACCTTTTCCTTCCCAAGTTGTTTTAGTCATGGTGTTTTATCACAGCAGTAGTAAACCTAACTACAGTATGACCTTAATTTGAGTGGTGAGAAATGTAGGGGTTTTTTTTTGTCTAATTGTTTGTTTGTTTTCTTTTAAGCCTCATATTCAGACAGTTGCACCTGAAAGAAATCAGTTGGTTGATTGGTGGTGGTGAGTGGTGTGTGTGTGTGTGTGTGTGTGTGTAATCTCTTAGTTTTTGTGTTTCTTCCTGTCTTCCTTGCTAAACAAAGAGGTAAAATATCTATTTCACATGAAAGGCCATTATGGCTTCAGAGGACCTCATATGGGACCTCAGAGGACCTTTCAAAGTCACTGGAATCCTTGTATTTCTGTCAGTTCATTTAATAGAGAATGCATGTCCCCATGTAATTTATAGACTCTAAGAATTAAAATATGTTTTATTTGGGGTTTTACTGCTATAAACAGACACCATGACCAAGGCAACTCTTATAAGGACAACATTGAATTGGGGTTGACTTACAGGTTCAGAGGTTCAATCCATTATCATCAAGGTGGTAACATGGCAGTGCCTAGGCATGGTACAGGAGGAGCTGAGAGGTCTACAGCTTCAGCTGAAGGCTGCTAGCAGAATACTGGCTTCCAGACAGCTAGGATGAGAGTCTTAAAGCCACACCCACAGTGACACATCTACTCCAACAGGGCCACATCTTCTAACAGTGCCACTCCCTGGACTGAACATACACAAACCATCACAGAATATAATTTTAAAAATAGAAAGGTCAAAGCATCAATAATTATGTGTTTTGAACAATATCACTTCAGAAGATTTCCTTGGATCCAACCTATAATGACTCAGGATATATATATTAGAATTTTTTTCTGAAATAGAAAGACACCCATAGTAAAATTCAGATGTCCAGTTTTGGGTACTAGATAACAAGGAAGGTATAGTACGTAAGTTCTACTTTATCCTATCCAGGTGCATGTTCCTAAACACACTTGAATTAAAAAGGCTTGAAATCAGTGACTGATTACTGCAACAAGGAGAGAAGTGAGAAGGAGTGGGTGTAGTTTACTTAGAAAGCCTGGCTCATGTAATCAATCACCAGCTCTGGAGAGCCAAGTGTCACCTGATTGCAAGGTCCATCCATCCTTACCTTAGTTTCCAAAATTCTAAAGCTAGAGAAATAATAACCATCCCTTCATACTCAGTAAGATGGCTGTGAAAATAATTATCAAGCAAAACATGGAGAACAAAAAAATGCACTGAAAGCCAATTCAAGAAAATGTCATTCCATTATTTGCCCTTATTTATTTATTTTTTTTACAGAATAAAGAAGCAATCAGCCACCACATAATTATTTAATAAGCAACTTGCCATTTGGTGTGTGTGTGTGTGTGTGTGTGTGTGTAAGAGAGATAGGGAGAGAGACAGATAGAGAAGAGAGAAACAGAGACAGAGAGACAGAGAGACAGAGAGAGACAGAGACAGAGACACACACAGAGACAGAGACAGAGAGAGAGAGAGAGAGAGAGAGAGAGAGAATGTGGGGAGGAGGGAGAATTTGGTAGCATGCCAATTTCGTTGGTTAACAGCAAAACTGTTTTAGCTCTAAAATGGGTGTGTCACACTTATAAATCAGTTTAATGAATCATTTATTGAATGTAAGAGTTTCCAGGCACCATACTTTTTTTTAAATGTCTGAATTTTTTTATTGGAAACTTTATTTACATTTCAGATGTAATCTCCTTACCCCATTCCCCCCACCCACCCAGGAACCCCCATCCCATCCCCCCTCCTCCTGCTTCTATGAGGATGTGCCCCCACCTACTCCCCCAGTCCCACCTCCCCACCCACAATTTCCCCCACACTGGGGCATCCAGCCTTCACTTGACCAAGGATTTACTCATCCACCTATGCCTGACACTGTCATCCTCCCCTACATATACAGCTTGAGCCACGAGTCCCTCCCTATGTCCTCCCAGGCTGGTGGTTTAGAGCTCTGGTTGGTTGGTATTGTTGCTCTCCTCATGAGGCCACAAACCCTTTCAGCTCCTTCGGTCTTCACTCTAACTCCTCCATTGGGATCTCCATGATCAGTTCAATGGTTAGCTGTGAGCATCTGCCTCTGTATATGTCAGGCTCTGGCAGACCTCTAAGGAGACAGCTATATCAGGCTTCCAGTCACCATACTAATGTATGAATTTGCACACATATATGTATGTGTACACATACAGTGATGATGATTTTGTGCTATATTGACTGAAGTGATCTTTGAATGATAATTAAACATTATCTGTTCTCTACTTCCATAGATGCTGAGCCCAGTCCTTTTTTAATTGAAAGAAAAACACAGGTGATGTGGCTTTGATTAGACTCCCTGGGTTTTGGTGAGGTTCTTTATGGGGGAGATTTGTATGTGAACTGGTATTGTGATGAAAACCAGCCCTCTGATTGAGTGGAAACAACCCAATCAGCTGAGGACTCAGATGAACCAAAAACATAGAAGTAAGGAAAATTATTACTCTTTCTTCCACACCTAGAATGCCCTTTCTCCTCTGCCCATGGCTGTCAACATATCAGGTTCTCTGAGGCATCACCTCTTTATATTGGTCTACTAACATTGTCCACACATTGACTCCAGTATGAGCCTACTCCAGTTCTACCCCCAGCCCTCCAGTTTGAGGCCTAAGTCCTCAATTTTGGACTTTTTTAAAAATCTCAGTCTTTAGCACTGAGCTAAGCAAACATCAGCTATCTTGGTCTTTTGTTGGGAGGCAGCCTATGGTGGGACTTCTGGACCCCCATACTGAAGTAAACCAATTCCCTGTCAAAGATCTCAAAATATCCCTGTACCAGTTAGTAACAGGACCCCTTTCTGCAAAAAAATACATTGTGCAATTTCAATACTTTGTGAATATAATAGAGTATATGTACATAAACCAAAAATGTCTGCAACACCCTTTAATAGTGGCAAAAGAATCTCATCAGGGCAGTATTATGCATGTGATCGGCCATGACTCTATATCCTATTAGTCTGCCTCTCTAGAGAACACACCAAATGTCTTCCTGATTATAGTGCTGTGTTTGCAACTAATAGAGTTAAGGATACTAGAGTGTAAGGGGATAAGCTCCTTAGCTAAGGTTTCTTAGGTGCTATTCACCAACTTGACCCATCGATTCATGTTACTATTGAAAAGGTGCCTGCTCTGGCTTGGGCATTGTTTCCTTGTGGTTGAAATATCACTTTGAAGACTGTCCTCTCTGTTTCATCACTAGGAACACTTAACATAATCTCTGACATCTGTGAGAATTGTATCCAAACACCAGCACTACATGCTCTTCTCATACACACATGAAGGGCGGGTCCATTCAGCACTATGATGCCTGTACAGAAGCAGGTGAACTTTGGGGTGCTAAATTTACAGTGTGTGTGTGTGTGTGTGTGTGTGTGTGTAACTTGAGTTTGTGCTGCAGTGAAATCACTACCCTAGGAATGTAGCTCTCATATTCTCTAATGCCTAAACTGGAACATGTTGTTTTGAGGAGAGGAACTACCAATATCTTGTCTGAATGTCTCTGATTTTCAGGATAACTTCTGAACACATTTGTTCTTTGAGAGAGAAGGAGACTCAGTTGAGGAAACTGAAGTGAGACAATAAGGACACCTCCCTCTCTTCTGTCTTCCCTAGTGTCCTCCCAATCCCACTCAAAATAGAAAGTGTTCTGTCTCTTGAATGGATACTTATGTTCCAGACCATTCTTCCCCTGAGTCTTTAAACATGCTCAATCTTCCAAGTGTAAAGAAAAATCTTTCCTTAACAGCAATACTTATGATTTTCCTAGACTTCAGGTTCCTTATCCTACTCAAGGAATCAGTATGTCAATATTCTCAAGAGCAGCTGTTTCAAATGATATTAAAAACCACAGTAGGGGTTGCTACTCATTTGGCACCATGCAAAGTTGAGGTGGCACTGCCAAGATTCCTGGTTTTGGAAGGCCCAAGGTGTGATAAAGCAACAGATGAATGAATGATCATGGTTCAGCCCACAGTTACGTAAATAAGAATGAGGAGCCAGAGAAGAAAGATGGGTTAGTAGGTGAAGTGTTTGTTAGGCAAGCATGGGGACCTCAGCTTGATACCCAGAACCCATAGGAATGCCAACTTGTGATCCTAGCCCTTCTTAGGTGGAGTCCAGGGAGAGAGGGAGAGAGAGAGAGAGAGAGAGAGAGAGAGAGAGAGAGAGAGAGAGAGAGAGAGGGAGGGAGAGAGAGAGAGATGATTGGCTAGCTAGATTAGCCAATTCTGGGTTCAGGTGAGCGGCTCTGCATCAGTATATAAACTGGAGGGTGATCAAGAAACAAGAGAGACATATGACATCAGTCTCTGCCCTACACATGCACATCTATACACATGTGTCCCCACACATGAACACATACACACACACACACACACACACACACACACACACACACACACACGGGGTGAGGGGACAGAAACCAGAACACAAGTGAATATGAGCTAAGGGAAAGAAGGAGATAGGAGGGAAGCTGAGAACAGCTGTGCAGGACAGCAGGTTTAAAGAAACAGGAAGTGGTTAACAACTGGCAGAAAAGCCAAGAAGATAAAGTCTGGAAAGTATGCCAAGCCTGACAGCAACAGCTGGAGCAAGAGGCACAGTCCTGGGAGAGGACCTGTTAGCTGTGTCTTAAAACATGCCTTGAGGGGGATTCATTCAGTTGCTCTGTTATGAAGATTTTCTCTCTGGCTGACAGCTGCCATGGAAAATGTAATAGTGACGGATGGCTATCAGAAGAGGTTCATATATAATTGAGTTACATTGGAGGGGAAAACAGACTTTCTGGAACACAGTCCGGAACTGGGGATTAGTGTGAGGAATAGCCAAAATCCTGTTTGTTTAACAAACACTACCTTCTAGGGTTCTGCAGCAATTTTTGAATCAATCCCTACCCTCTTGCAACACATTCGTGTGTAAAGGATCTGCTCAGTCACTTCAGCCTGAGTTCATGGCTTACCCTTCCCTGCTTGCTGCAGTCCCTCACACTGGATCCCCAAACCCAATCACCTGTGTTCCAATTTCCTCATCAGAGAGAGGAAAATAACAGCGACCAATGGTCCCATCGCAGCTGGACTCAAATGAATGGATTCCCATCAGGTGTTTGAAATAATGGCCAGCACTAGTAAATCCATGGATAAATTTAGTAGCCAACAATACTACTATAATTATATAATTTTCACCATTATTTGGTCTTCCATTGAGCACAGTTCTATAAATATAAGTGTTTGGTTTTTGTCTTCTTTCTTTTTTTAATCACGTTTTACAAATGAGGTGAGTTGGCTTCCCTGGGGTAAATGTTGCACTGTGAGGTTGAGTCAGAGTTAGGATACAGCCCCCAAGCCCTCTCACACACAGCCTAGGCTCTGAGAAACATCAATCGTCCATGTTAAGGGCATCATCACAATTGCAAAGCAACCTGAATTTATTCTACATCTAACAAGTGAAGTAACTTTTTATATTATAGGCTCAGTTCCTTCTGTTTATCATGCTGGCCCTGAGTCACATGGTATATCAAAGGTAAAGTAAATTGAATTGTACTCAGGCAAAAACTAATAAAAGAAAAAAATTAACAGGAAGGAATGTTGATTTGTAGAGAATCATCCAAATATACCTGACTCACAAGCAACCTAAAGTTTTGTCAAGCCTTGAGTGACTGAGGCTAGCATGAAGGACCAGCTCATGGATACCAAGGCTTTCCATAAGAGGCACAGCAAGTGTAGTTTTAGGTTTTCCCTTTGTAGAAGAATCACCAGGTTCCCAACCACCCTCAAGATGCAGCATTTAGCACCTGGGCTAGAGCAAAATTGGCATGTGATGCATGATGGTTTGTTGGATTTCCTGGAAGTAAGCCAAGGAACTAAACATAATCTAAACTCCTCTTGGAAAATTGACAGGCATATGACATCCGTCACAGTGCAGAAACTGAAGTGGAAATGTTTGGAGATTCAAACCTGTCATGAGCATAGGAGACTATTCTAAAGCAGTAAAGCAGAAAGCATTTCTAGTAAACATTGAGATGTAGCAAGGAAGAAGAATTTAGGGAATAAATTTGTTCTTCCATTGTATGAATACACAGAGGTAAGCCAAGGTAATTGAGTTTTCAGATGGTAAAAAGTGAGGAGAGATTGGAGGTAAGAGAACAACACTGAAGGGGAAGGGGGCCAAAGAGAAATAAACTAACAGCTTGTTCATTGAGAAAGGCCAAGTATCACTTCAAGAAATCTGTTTTTATTGAGGTATAGTGTCTGTAAGGCACATGGAACAGATAATGGTAATCTAATGTGTATACATAACACACATAATCAAGAGACAGTAAGAATTTCCATTTCTCCAAACATTAAGGTTTGATTTAATTTTTACTTATATGTATGTGTGGGTATGTGTACATGAGTACAGGTATTTATCCATGCAGGTCAGAAGAGGATGCTGGATTCCCTGGAGCTTGCATTATAGTGGATTGTAAGTCATCCTGAGGATGCTGAGAACAGAACTTGGGTTCTCTGCAGGAGCAGTATGTACTCTTAACCACTGAGCTATCTCTGGAGCTCCATTAGTCATTTTTACATGTTGGAAATTCATATTTTTCTAGTCATCTTTAAATATATATTGTACATTGTTTTAACCTGTAGTTGCCCCCACTGTGCTGTAGAAAAAAACAGATAATTGAGCTACTTTATGATCCCAAGATTCTACTTCTGGGTATCCATGCAAAAAAAATATGAAATCATAACACCAAAATGATACTTGCGTTCCCAGTTCTGTTGGGTTTTTGATGCCATTTACTGAATGTCTTTCTGTCCCCACCCTGCTTGCCCTCCTCAGGCTCTAGTAATTGTAATTTCAATTTGTTCTAAACTATTGACTATTAATTTCCTGAAATGAATGAGAAAGTGGTAAATGTGGTACTTGTTTTTCTATGTCTCTGGCTTATTTCCCTTAACATACTGACCTCCAGTTCTACACATGTTGCTACAAATGTCAGGTGTTTATCCTTTTATGTCTGCAAATGTGTGTGTGTGTGTGTGTGTGTGTGTGTGTGTGTGTGTGTACCACATTTTCTATATCTATGCATCCCTTTATTGGCATCTAGGTTGATTTCATATTTTAGGTATTGTGAATACTGTTGTAATAAAAATAAGAATGTGGGGCTGGAGAGATGGCTCAGCAGTTAAGAGCACTGACTGTTCTTCCAGAGTTTCTGAGTTCAGTTCCCAGCACTGACATGGCAGCTCACAACCCTTTGGGGATCCTCTGGCCTCTACAGAACAGACATCAGGTACTTATGTGGTGGTGCATAGATATACCTTTTTAAGTTATTCTTTGATAATTTCATAATACATGCAACAATGTGTTATGATCATATCCATCCCATGTCCCTCCTTAACCCACTTCAACACACACTCTGACTTCATGGCTTTTGTTTTTCATTCCTCTACATTCAGTTGGTGTTGCTTACAGTCACACGAGTGTGGAGCCATCCACCAGTGTGTCGTATCTACCAGTGGCCACATGCCCAAATAAAGATTCTCTCTTGCCATGATACCACCAACTTAAAATACCTCCTCAACTAGGTAAGGGTGGGGACTCATCACCACCCACATAGGAATTTTGACTGGCTTGATCTTATGTAAATACTGTGTAATATTGACTAGAGCTGCTGTGCATTTATGAGTACAGTAGCTATGTAGTGTCCAGCAGTCAGCACTCCACGGCACTCCTCCCCATTTTCCATCCTGTGTATTCTTTCCTACTCTTCTACAGTGTTCCTGGAGCCTTGAGAGGAGGAGGTTAATACTGTAGAAGGAATGGCTCAGCCACCTCTACATAAATGCTGGGGGCTGTGCAGCTGCAAAGGCAGCTCCTGCAGGAGGACATAATTGAAGACTGCCTGAGAGACCAAGGATTACTGAAGCAGACAATGCCAGCCAATCTGAAACTGCTGTTTAGAAGAGATGCTTTCAAATTTCTCTCCATTTAGTTTGATGTTGGCTACTGGTTTGCTGTATATTGCTTTTACTATGTTTAGGTATGGGCTTTGAATTCTTGATCTCTCCAAGACTTTTTAACATGAAGGGATATTGAATTTTGTCAAATGCTTTCTCATCATTTAGTGAGATGATCATGTGTTTTTTTTTTTCATTGAGTTTGTTTATATAGTGGATTACATTGATGGATTTCCAAATATTGAATCATCTCTGCATTCCTGGGATAAAACCTACTTGATCATGATAGATAATTGTTTTGATGTGTTCTTGGATTCAGTTTGCAAGAATTTTATTGAGTATTTTTGCATCGATACTCATAAGGGAGATTGGTCTGAAGTTCTCTACCTTTGTTGGGCTTTTGTGAGGTTTAGGCATGAGCGTGATTATGGCTTCATAGAACGATTTGGGAAGTGTTCCTTCTGTTTCTACTTTGTGGAACAGTTTGAAAAGAATTGGTATTAGGTCTTCCTTGAAGGTCTGATAGAATTCTGCACTAAAACCATCTGGTCCTGGGCTTTTTTTTGGTGGGGAGACTGTTAATGACTGCTGTTATTTCTTTAGGGGTTATGGGACTGTTTAGATGGTTTATCTGCTCCTGATTTAACTTTGGTACCTGGAATCTGTCTAGAAAATTGTCCATTTCATCCAGATTTTCCAGTTTTGTTGAGTATAAGCTTCTGTAGTAGGATCTGATGATTTTTTGAATTTCCTCAGTTTCTGTTGTTATGTCTCCCTTTTCAGTTCTAATTTTATTAATTTGGATACTGTCTCTGTGTCCTCTGGTTAGTCTGGCTAAGGGTTTATCTATCTTATTGATTTCCTCAAAGAATCAGCTTCTGGTTTTGTTGATACTTTGTATATTTTGTTTGTTTGTTTGTTTCTACTTGGTTAATTTCAGCCCTGAGTTTGATTATTTACTGCAGTCTACTCCTCTTGGGTGTATTTGGTTCTTTTTGTTCTAGATCTTTCAGGTGTGCTGTCAAGTTGTTAGTATATGCTCTCTCCAGTTTCTTTTTGTAGACACTTAGAGCTATAAGTTTTCCACTTAGCACTGCTTTCATTGTGTCCCATAAGTTTTGGTATGACGAGCCTTCATTTTCATTAAATTCTACTAAAATCAGGGATTAGACAAGGCTGCTCACTCTCTCCCTACCTATTCAATATAGTACAGGAAGTCCTAGCCAGAGCAATTAGACAGCAAAAAGAAGTCAAAGGAATACAAATAGAAAAAGAAGAAGTCAAAATATAACTATTTGCAAAAGATATGATACTATACTTAAGTGACCCCAAAACTTCCACCAGAGAACTAAGCATGATAAGCAACTTCAGCAAAGTGGCTGGATATAAAATCAACTCAAACAAATCAGTAGCCTTCCTCTACTCAAAAGTTAAACAGGCTGAGAAAGAAATTAGGGAAAGGACACCCTTCACAATAGTCACAAATAATATAAAATATCTCGGTGTGATTCTAACCAAGCAAGTGAAATATCCTTATGACAAGTACTTCAAGTCTCTGAAGAAAGAAATAGAAGAAGATCTCAGAAGATGGAAAGATCTCCCATCCTTGTGGATTGGCAGGATAAATATAGCAAAAATGGCCATCTTGCCAAAAGCAGTCCAGAGATTCAATGCAATCCCCATTAAAATCCCAACTCAATTCTTCACAGAGTTAGAAAGAGAAATTCTCGAATTCATTTGGAATAACAAAAAACCCAGGATAGCAAAAACTATTCTCAACAATAAAAGAACTTCTGGAGGAATCACCATCCCTGACCTCAAGCTGTACTACAGAGCAATAGTGTTAAAAAAAAAAACCTGCATGGTATTGATACAGAGACGGTCAGGAAGATTAATGGAATAGAATTGAAGACCCAGAAATGAACACACACACATATGGTCACTTGATCTTTGACAAAGGAGCTAAAACTGTCCAGTGGAAAAAGGACAGCATTTTCTTTTGGTGCTGGTTCAACTGGAGGACAACACATAGAAGAATGCAAATCAATCCATTCTTTTCTCCTTGTACAAAGCCCAAGTCCAAGTGGACAAAGGACCTTCACATAAAGCCAGATACACTGAAACTAATAGAAGAGAAGGTGGGGAAGAACCTTGAATACTTAGGCACAGGGGAAAAGTTCCTGAACAGAACACCAATGGCTTATACTCTAAGACCAAGAATTGACAAATGGGACCTCATAAAATTGCAAAGTTTCTGTAAGGCAAAGGACACTGTCATAGGACAAAATGGCAAGCAACAGATTAGGAAAAGATCTTTACCAATTCCACATCCAATAGAGGGCTAATATCCAATATATACAAAGAACTCAAGAAATTAAACTCCAGACAATCAAATAACCCTATTAAAAATGGGGTACAGAGCTAAACAAAGAATTCTGAACTGAGGAAACTCGAATGGCCGAGAAGCACCTAAGGAAATGTTCAATATCCTTTGTCATCAGGGAGATGCAAATCAAAACAACCCTGAGATTCTACCTCACACCAGTCAGAATGGCTAAGATCAAAAACTCAGGTGACAGCAGATGCTGGCGAGGATGTGGAGAAAGAGGAACACTCCTCCATTGTTGGTGGGATTGTAAGCTGTTACAACCACTCTGGAAATCAGTCTGGTGGTTCCTCAGAAAATTGGACTTAGCATTACCTGAGGACCCAGCTATACCACTCCATATACCCAGAAGATGCTCCAACATATAGCAAGGACATATGCTCTACTATGTTCATAGCAGCCTTATTTATAATAGCCAGAAGCTGGAAAGAACCCAGATGTCCTTCAATAGAGGAATGGATACAGAAAATGTGGTACATTTGCACAATGGAGTATTACTCAGCTATTAAAAACAATGAATTTGAGAAATTCTTAGCTAAATGGATAGAACTAGAAAATATCATCCTGAGTGTGGTAATTCAATCCCAAAGAAAACACATGGTATTCACTCACTGATAATTGGATATTAGCCCAGAAGCTGGAAATACCCAAGATTCAACTCGCAGACCACATGAAGCTCACGAAGAAGGAAAACCAAGTGTGGGTGCTTCGGTCCTTCTTAGAAGGAGTAACAAAATATTCAAGCAGAGCAAATATGGAGACAATTGTGGGACAGAAACTGAAGGAAGGGCCATCTGGAGACCATTCCACCTGGGTATCCACCCATGTGCAGTCACCAAAGGTAGACACTGATGTGAATGTCAGGAAGTGCATGCTGACAGAAGCCTGATACAGCAGTGTTCTTAGAGGTCTGTCAGAGTCTGACATATTCAGTGGCAGATGCTCATAGCTAACCATTGAACTGACCAAGGGGTTCCCAAAGGAGGAGTTAGAGAGAAGGAGCTGAAGGAGCTGAAAGGCTTTGCGGCCCAATAAGGAGAGCAACAGTACCAATCAACCAGAACTCTCAGGGTCTAAACCACCAGCCTGGGAGCACATAGGGAGACACCCATGGCTCCAGCTGTATATGTAGGGGAGGATGGTCCTGTTGGGCATAGGTGGGAGAGGGGATCCTTGGTCCCATGAAGGCTGGATGCCTTGTGGGGGAGGGAATTCTAGGGTGGGGAGGTGGGAGTGGGGTGTGTGTGGAGGCACATCCTTATAGAAGCAGCAGGAGGGGGATGGGATAGGAGGTTCCTGGGAGGGAGGGAAATGAGATAAGGGGATAACATCTGAAATGTAAATAAAATATCCAATAATAAAAAAAAAATCAATGCTTTCTTGGAACCAATGGGGCACTGGTGGAGAGTATTAAAAGAACTTGCAGCAGCATTTAGACAAGCTTGCTGCAGTGTTTCCCATCTGCTCCATGTTCACCTCCAACCCCCAAGGGCAGGTGGGTCAGCAGTAAGTAATCTAGGGCACTTCCAACATGGTACAATGTTCTCTTTAAGGCTGGACACACACAATCACCTAGTCTCAGCACTTGGACCCGTTGTGAGTCTCTGTGTAGAATGCTGCCCACAGCAAGAAAAAACTTTTCTAGCTAAGGCTGAGAGCATTCCAGACATTCTTTACACTCTATCTTTGGTCTTGTTCCCGAAGACTTAGAGTGGCTGGTATGAATGTCCTGTTGAGAGAGGAATATCTGTTATCAGTATCTTGAGGAGCTATGTATCTCTGCATTAACCCTTCATTGTGAAGAGAAGATTGTCTTTGTTTTTCTTTAAGTCTAAGAATAGCATTTGTCTATGAGAATGGATGTAAGTATTTAGAAGGCAGCTTGGTGCTCTGTCAACTGAGCTAAATGGTAAGTTTTCCTGATAGACCTAGAATGTCATCAGCTATGAGTTTTTAACTGAGTTTAGAGTACTAGGCATGGATTTCTTCTTGTGCAGTGGGCCTCAGAACCAATCATGAAATATCAGTTGCCTCTGGAACAGTCATGCCACCATTGCATGAGTGACCACATCTTGGCTGGCAGGTTGATATTGTAGTTTGTAGGGTTCTCAGTTAGGTAAGGACATTGATAACCTGTCTCTACCCCCTTGGCCTGTATTGTTCCTCCTGACACTGTGAAAGCTGGTCAGCAGAAAGAAAACTTTCAGCTCAGTTTCCATTTTTCTCTGTATCTTGTATCCAAGGTGTGTGGGGTCGTCAGCAAGATGTAGTAGCTTTGGGGAGCAGCCAAAGGGAATGGCAAAATCCTGTGTTCTTTGGGGGAAGCTTCTAGAGCCCTAGTTTCCAATCCATAAGAAAGCATCCCACACTGAGATCTTTGCTTAGTAACATGGTTGATACTCAGTTATGCAGGTTCTCACATTTCTTAGTTATGAGGTTAGCTGCTTATTCTACTTTTTAAGCAGACTTTTTGTGCTCAAAATTTGAAGTTCCTTGTTCTAGATACTCATCTCACGGTAGAAGAATGCTTTGAAAACATCCGTCCACATTCTGTAATTTTCCTCTTAATTATGTTGACTCTTTCCTTTGCATAGAGGCATCTTTTTGACATAACCCAGGTTGTCTGCTTTTTCTTCCTTGCTGTGCCTTTGGAAAAAGTCACTACCTAAACCAATGTCTTGAAGTACACCCTATGTTCTCTTATGCTCACTTCATAGTTTCAGGGGTTTGGTTTAAGTATTTAATTTAGTTTTGAGTTGGTTGTTGTGTATAGTGAGGAGGGGTTTTAATTTTATTCTTCTGCATATGTATATCAAGTTTTGTCAGCAACATTGATTTATGAGACTGTTCCTCACTGTATATTCTTTCATAGAAACCTGTGGGCTATACAAACATGGATTTACTTCTGGGTTATCTATTATGTTCTATTGTTCTATGTTGTCTGTTTTTGTATATGCACTATGCAGTCTTCATTAGTACGGCTTTGTAGTATGCTTTTCATCCAGTATTGTGATGTCTCTATAGATTTTTCTTTTACTTTTATTACTTTCTTTTATTTTGTTCTTTAGAACTGTTTCTGTTATTCTGAGTCTTTTGTGTTATCAAATGAATTTTAGGATTTTTTCTATTAAGAAAAATCACCGATATTTTATGGAAATTATATTGTCTCTATAAATCTCTTTGGGTGGTATAATCACCTCAATAACACGGATTACTCTGATCCATTAGCATAGAATGTCTTTCCAACTTCTGTGGCCTCTGTAATATACCCTTCCTTGTTTTTCTGTAAGTTTCATTGAAGAATACTTCCACTTCCTTGTTTAAATCTATGCCTCAAGATTTTGCTGTTAGTTGCTACTGTAGATGCTTTCAGACTTCCTCTTGAGTAAGTCCACCATCAGCATAGAGAATACTCCATTGTATGCTGTTATATCCTCCTGAAGTTGTTCATAAGTTTGCATAGTTCTCTGATCATTGGTTTTTATTTTTTTTTATGTGTGACATCATACCACCTGCAAATGTATGTGACTTCACTTTAGCCTTTCTAATATGGACGCCCTCTCTTACTTTTCTTGTTCCTAGTCATCCTCACTGAGGCTTCCAGAAATCTATTAAATACAGGTAGTAAAATTGGACATCCTTTCTTGTGAGGAAATCTTAAAAGTCTTCAGCTGCAGGTTTTTCAAATATAGACTTGAATATTTTGAGTTTTTGCTATATACTTAATCTGTTGAAAATTTTACCATGAAGGAATGTTGAACCTTATCCAATATTCTCTTTCATTAAAGTGAACATATAGTTTATGAGTCACTTGTACCACATATCATGTGGTTGATTGGTATATGTCAAGCCAGCTTTGCATTCCTGGTGTAAATGCCACTTGATTATGATATTCAAAGTTGTAGATATGCTTTTAATCCTGTTTGCTAGCATTTTATGGTGAATTCTTCTATCTCTGTACATTATACTCATCAAGGGTAATGGTCTAGAGTGATGGACATTGAACAGGGCCCCACTCATGTCAAATAACCTTCCAATGAGTTATTTCCCAAGCTCCTTGCCCTGCTTTTGAAACATAACCATACTATTTATCCCAGGCTAGTCTTAACTATTATTGCATTAAAATCTATGTTTCCATTTATATTCAATAATATTTATTTTTAATATTTATATGATTTCATGTTTGGTCCATATATATTTGTAATTGTGATATCTTCTTGCTGGATTGAACCTTTTATTACTATACAATGACTATCTTTTACTCAGTTTTGAAATTTCTATTTAAAGATTTCTTTACCTGGTAAAACTACTATTTGCATAATGTATCCTTTTTCATCCTTCATTTTTGGTCTATGTTTATCTTCATAAATAAAAGATACTTATTGTAGGTAGCATGTCATTGGGTCATTTTTGTTTATCCACTCAATGTATACCATTAGTAAATGTAAGACATTGCATCCATGAATATTTATGGAAAGGTGTGAACTTTTTGAACTTTTTATTTGTCAATTACAGTCTGCTTGACTTTTCATATTACTGTTCCTATCTCTTTCACACATTGTTTATTTTTAAATTTATTTTCAGTGTGCATGGGCATGTTTGTATGTGTGAGCTGTGGAGGCCAGATGACAATATCAAGTGTTTTCCTCAAGAGCTCTTCACCTTGGTGTGTGTGTTTGTGTGTGTGTGTGTGTGTGTGTGTGTTTGTGTGTGTGTGTGTGTAGGCGAGAGGTCAATAGTCTTCTTTATTACCTTATTTTACAAGAGAGGGTCTCTTACTGAACAAAGAGCTTAGTGGTTCAGCTAAATAGTCTGGCCAGCAAATCCTCAGATCCTCCTGTCTCATCTCCACCTCTCAGCACTGGAAATATAGTTGCGCACTGCCACATCTGGCCTTTAATGTGAGTGCCAGGAATTGAACTCATGTCCTCAGGCTTGCATGACAAGCAATTTATTACCACAGCATCTCCCCAACTCCTTGTTATTTATTTCTTGTGCCTTGGTGGTTTTCTGTCACGCTAAGGTTTGATTCTCTCTCTCTCCCATGTATCTATTATTCTAGTGAGCTTTATATATATTCATGAATTTTCACAATGACTATCATCATCCTTAGGTTTAATGTAGAATGCCATAAGTAGACTTAACTAGTGAGAAACACGTATTTTTCTTTCAGAAAAATATAATTTTTCTGAATATGGTTTTCTTGGTTTTCCCCCTCCTCTCTGAATATGGTTTTCTTGGTTTTCCCCCTCCTCTCTATGATATACCACTAGATCCAATTAGTCCCACTCTTATATGAATAGGTTAGGGGACATCCACTGGAGCATAGCAAGCTTACTAGTAGCCACATCGTTTAAAAAATGATTCTACCTCCCCAGGCAGCTAGCCATTGCCAATATTCATCAGTTTGGAGCGGGGCCTGAAGATCATCTCTCCCGCCTATGTAGGAATTTTGAGTAGCTTGATCTTTTATGGGTCTTGTGCAGCGAACCACAGCTGATAAGTTCAGGAATACAACAGTCACATGACCTCCTGAAAACAGCATCTCACAGCACTCCTTCCCATCCACCAGCTCTTATATTCAATATCCATGTGAAATCCTGAGGATAGCCACAGACACACAGACACAGACACACACACACACACACACACACACACACACACAACTCTCCACAATCAAAAAGATTAATCAATTTGTCGTGTCCAAGAAGCATACCTCACTATCAAAGACAAAGGTAACCTCAGAGTGAAAGGATGAAAAAGGAATTTCAAACAAATAGGTATTATTGTGCTAATATTTGCCAGACTAAGCGGCAAAATAAGTTAGAAGAGATAAAGAACCCCACCTCATACTGAGTGAGGGCAAATCCACCAAGCTGATATTACAGTTTTAAACATATATACCTATATACGCTAGATGCTGGCACACCTGATTTCATAACAGAAACACTTTTAGATGTAAAGAAAAATTAAATCAACACTGTACTAGGCTGAATGTTGTGAGTGCTTTGAGTTGAATAACCCACTCACCTCAGTCGTCAGATCATACTCCACTCCCAAGGAGACAACAAGTCGGCCCCAGCTGTGATTATGATCAGATACATTTTATGAGATTCTCAAAAACTCAGTAATATAAGGAAAATAGAAAACCATCAGAGTTGGAGAATGTTAGAGATCAACGGGGCTAACAAATATCTACAGAAGATTTTCTTTAACCACCAAAGAACACACATCTCTCTGAGCAGCTCATGGGGATTTCTGTAAAAATAGATCACACAATGTGACACAAAACAAGTCTTAGCCAACACAGGTAGAAATAATTTCTTGTATTCTGTCTTGAATGATAAATGTGTCATTGAAAAAATTCAGAAGGAAATTTAAAATTCCTTAAAGTCAAGGAAGATGAAAACACAACAAACAAAAGCTTATGGGACACCCCAAAAGGGAAATTTGACACAAGTGCTATGAAAAAAAAAAAACCCAAAACAAAAACAAAAACAGAAACCAAAACCAAAATCAAAACCAAAAACTAGAAAACAAAAATGCATTTCTTTAGGTGCTTCTCAGCCATTCAAGATTCCTCAGATGAGCATTCTGTGTAGCTCTGCATCACATTTTTAAATTGGTCTATTTTTTTTTCTGGAGTCTAACTTCTTGAACTCTTTGTATTTTTTGGATATTAGTCCTCTATCAGATGTAGAATTAGTGAAGATCTTTCCCAATCTGTAGGTTGCCGTTTTGTCCTACTGACAGTGTCCTTTGTCTTACAGAAACTTTTCAGTTTCATGAGGTCCCATTTGTCTGTTGTTGATCTTAGAGCCTGAGCCATTGGTGTTCTGTTCAGGAAATTTTCCCCTGTGCCAATGTCTTTGAGGCTATTTCACACTTTCTCTTCTGTTAGATTCAGCATTTCTGGTTTTATGTGGAGGTCCTTGATCTGTTTGGACTTGAAATTTGTACAAGAAGATAAAAATGAATCAATTTGCATTCTTGTATATATTGACCACCAGATACACCAGCACAATTGTTGAAGATTCTTTCTTTCTTTTCCACTGTATGGCTTTGGCTTGTTTGTCAAAGATCAAGTGTCCATAGGTATATGGGTTTATTTCTGGATCTTCAATTCTATTCCATTGATTGATCTGTCTGTCTCTGTACCAATGCCATGCAGTTGTTATCACTATTTCTTTGTAGTACAGTTTGAGATCGGGAATGGTGAGTTCTCCAGAAGTTCTTTTATTATTGAGAATCTCAAATGGCCAAGAAGCACCTAAAGAAATGTTCAACATCCTTAGTCATCAGGGAAGTGCAATTCCAAAGGACCCTGAGATTCCACCTTCCATCAATCAGAATAACGAAGATCAAAAGCTCAGGTGACAGCAGATGCTGGCGTGGATGTGGAGAAAGAGGAACACTCCTCCATTGTTGGTGGGATTGCAAGCTGGTGAAACCACTCTGGAAATCAGTCTGGTGGTTCCTCAGAAAATTGGACTTAGCATTACCTGAGGTCCCAGCTATACAACTCCTGGGCATATACCCAGAAGATGCTCCAAAATATAACAAGGACACATGTACCTCTATGTTCATTGCGGCCTTATTTATAATATCCAGACACTAGAAACAACCCAGATGCCCCACAACAGAAGAATGGATATGAAAATGTAGAACATTTACACAATAGAATACTACTCAGCTATTCAAAATGACTTCACGAACTTTGTAAACAAATGGATGGAACTAGAAAATATCATCCTGAGTGAGGTAACCCAGACCCAAAAGAACATACATGGTATGTACTCACTGATAAGTAGATATTAACCCAAAAGTTCGGAATACCCAAGATCCAACTCACAGATCATATAAAGCTTAACAAGAAGGAAGGGTAAAGTGCAGATGCTTCAATCCTACTTAGAAGGGGTACAAAATCATGGGAGGCAGAAGGAGGGAGAGACCTGGGCAAGAGACAGGAGGGGGAGGGAAAAAAGGGAGGCAGGACCAGGTATGGGAAGAGACAGGTAAGAAGGCTAGAGGGCCATGATAAGGACTAGAAATAAGTAGCAGTGGCTGTGGAACTTGGGGAACCACTAGAAAGTCCCAGATGTCAGGGATACAAGAGGTTCTTAGGATCCAATGGGGGATAACTTTAGCCAAAATACCCAACAGCCAGGAGATAGAACCTGTAGAGATCATCTCCAGTAGATAAACATGGCCCCCAGTGGAAAGATGGAGCCACCCACCAATCTCAAGTTTTTAACCCAGAATTGTCCCTGTTTAAAGGAAAGGCAGGGACAAAACTGGAGCAGAGACTAAAGACAAGGCCATCCAGAGACAGCCCCATCTTGCAATCCATTTCCTCCACAGACACCAAACTCCAACATTATTGCTGATAATGGAGACAGGAGCCTGGCGTGGCTGTCCTCTGAGAGGCTCTGCCAGCTCCTGACTGAGACAGATGTAGATACTTACAGCCAACCATTGGGCTGAGACTGGGGATCCCGTTGGAAAAGTTAGGGGAAGGATTGAAGGAGCCGAAGGGGATTGCAACCCCATAGGAAGAACAGTCTCAACTAATCAGACCTCTCAGAGCTCCCAGGGACTAAGCTACCAACCAAAGAGCATGCATGGGCTGGTCCATGGTCCCTGCCACATATATAACAAAGGACTACCTTGTTTGGCCTCAGTGGAAGGGGATGCACTTAGTCCTTTGGAGGTTTGATGCCCCAGAGAAGGAGGATGCTAGAGGGTGAGGTAGGGGTGGGTGAGTGGGGTAGCACCCTCTTAGAAGAGATGAAGAGGAGGGGGAATAGGGTTGGAGACACATGGTGGGAGGACTGGGACAACATTTGAAATGTAAATAAATAAAACAAAGCTCTCAAATAATACTTTACTCATACTAGGACTTTCAAATAGCAAGGAAGCCAAACCCCAAATTAGTAGATGAAAAAAAAAACCAGAAAACAGTTTTAAAAATGGAAGTGAAAAATAATAAAAATAATCAATGAAAAAAATAAGTTGGTTTTTTTAAAAAAATAGAAGCTTGACAAACTCTTATACAAATCAAAAAAAAAAAAAGAGAGAGGACACAATTTAATAAAACTAGAGATGAAAATAGAAACATTATAACAAATACTAATAAAATTTTTTTGTAAAGCCAACATTATGCTAATACAAAAACTGAGTAAGACATAAATATTGGCCAATCTCCCTGATAAATATGGATTCAAAAATTTTTAAATAAAATATTCAAGGATGTGTCAAAAAGATCATTCACCATGAACAAGTTGGTTCCATTCCAGGGGTTCAAGTATGGTTCAACAACAACAACAACAATCAACAGATATAATGGAAGACTTAAATGAATTCAAAATGCAAAACAAAACATGATCATCTCAATATATACAAAGATTACATGATAAAGGAAAGCTAACATCCCTTCTTGATAAAAAGACTAGGAATAGAATGAATATATCTCAACACAATAAAGCATGTATATAATAAATATAAAACATCATTACACTAAATGTTAAGAAAATATGATTTTATTCTGACAGCTCTGCTTTTATGTGTGACTTGGTGTTTCCTTACCTTTCAATATGCTCCCTTTGTTCTGAATATTTAGTGTTTATCTATAATATGCTGTGGGGAAGTTCTTTTCTGACTGTGCCTGTTTGGAGTTCTGCATGCCTATTTTCTTTAGTTTTATTTTCTATAGTTCTGTACCTATTTTCTTTGTCCTTAGTATAAAATTCTTTTTCTTTTATGCCCATAACTCATGTTATTTGATCTTTCATAGTGTCCATAGATAGCCTATGTTCCATTTGTACTTTCTTACTAGCTTATCTTTGTCATTTTCTGAATGTTTTAAGTCACTTGTCTCCCCCCTGCACCCCCCCAGTCCTGATGTCATGTTCTCCTTTGATCTGTCTGTCTTATTGCTGAGCCCTTCCACTCTTATTGCTATTGTTTGACTTACTGAACTTCTCATTTCCAGTATTTCATGTCTTTTAATATTTCTCTGTATTAAATTGCACTTTCATATCCCGTGTTAACTTCCTTATTTTGTTAGCTGTTTGCTTGTGCTCTCTTTGAATTCACTTAGGAGTCGATCTGTGTATTCTTTGATTTGTTTGAACATTTTTGTAAACAGTATTAAATTCTTTATCTGGGACTTCATCTAACTTATTCACAGTGGGAGCCATTACTATGAGATTACCAACTAATGGTGCTTTGGTTTTTTCCAATTTTATATTTGCAAGTTCACATCTGAGATTAGATCAGTGCCTTCATTTTTTAATCACTCCTTTTCTTTCAATGGCAATATTTACAGCCTTCAGTTGGGACTAGGTTGAGGTATCATTTTCTTCTCTGGATTGGATTACATCTCAGTGGAGATAATGCTTCACTAAAAAGAAAGCTCCCCTTCAATTCTAATAGCTTTAGGAAGTAAAGAAACACTGGCTGTACAGTGTTAACTAAGATATTTAGTTCCTGAGAGTATAAATGGAAAGGGAAAAAGTGTAGGAAGACTAGCAGACGGTCTTAGGATGATAGAGAAAAATAAAGGGGAAAGTAAATAAGAAAAGAACAAATGGGGCAATAGGGTAGATACAGATAAAGGGAGAAGAAACAGAAAAAAGTGAAGGCATGCGATCAGACAAACTGAATGTTCTCAGCTCTCAGGAGGTTGAGTCAAGGGTACCACCTAAACCAGGCCAGTTGATATTCTTTGGGAAAGTATTGAAGGAGTCAGGAGAGAGAGAGAGAGAGAGAGAGAGAAAGAGAGAGAGAGAGAGAGAGAGAGAGAGAGAAGAATGAACTTGGTTACTCTCATTTTTAAATTTAATTTTATATTTTTATTATTAATTATTTTATTTATTTACATTCCAAATGTTTTCCCCCTTCCTGGTCCCTCCTTCCATTTTCAAGGCATGGTTTACTGAATGAGCCATCCCCCGGGTTTCTTCTAGGAACTCTTCTACTGACCCAGTTATGAGTGCTATTCATGCCTCTGGGAAGTCCTTTCAGAGGGGCGGCGATGCTTGTGAGGATCCTTCACAAGTTAGAATGTAAACGCTGGCTGTGCTACTGTGTGATCTTTGGTGAATGGGTATGCACACAGAATTGTGTCAGCGTTCCACTGCACACTATGCCTAGAATCAGAGATCAGATTTCTGCCATCTGGTTCTAATTCAGTTTCTCCCCTGCTGGCTAGAGGTATTCCGCAGGCTGGATTTTAGCCTATAGTCCCGTGCTCCATATAGAACCATTTGCTCCAACTTCCCAGTGTGTGCCATTCAGAGAGGGTCTAGAATCACTCCCTGCTGACTTAGAGAGGGTCTCTTAAATGGCTTCTTGTCAGCGCTGTGGTTGCATGGCTCTCTTCCTATTGCTGGTGGCATTGCCATGCATAAGTTTTGTCCCCTTCCTGTCTCCTTTTCTGCTCTTTAAATTGCCTGTTATTGAGATCCATTTTGGATCCTAGTCTAGCTGTCTCACTCCGTCTCACGGAGAAGGAGCTGCACAAGGAACACCAACCAGCTCCTCTAGGAGCCGCCCTGACTTTTTCTCCCATTCTACTGCGGTTTCTTATTGTAATTTGCTTGTAACACTAGAGGTGTTCAGCTGTCGCCCATCTCTTATAATAATAGCAGTTAAGAGCTGTGGCTGCTCTTCCACAGGACCCAGGTTGAATTCCAGGCACCCACATGGCAGCTCACAACTGTCTGTAACTTCAGTTGCGTGGGATCCTATGCCTTCTTCTGACCTCCACAGGCAAGCAGGCACACATATGATATACATATAAACATTCATACATATAAAATTACAATAAAAATTAAAAAATGATAGCTATTATCTAACATGATTTATTTACCAGAGATTTTAGCGAAATCATGTATCCTGATTAGTTTTTTGTTAACATTTGCCACAAGCTAGAATTAATCTGGGAAGAAGAAGAGAAACCTTAACTGAGAAATGTCTTCATAAGAGAACCTGTGGGCAAGTCTGTAAGGAATGTTCTTGATTAATGTCTGATGTGAAAGAACTCAGCCAAGTGTGGGCAGTGCTACCTCTGGGCTAGTGGTCTTGATGGTTTAAGAAAGAGAGCTTAGCAAGCCATGAAGGAGTGAGCCAATAAGCAGCAGTCCTTCGTGGTCTCTGTCTCAGCTCCTGCTTCACGTTCCTGACCTGCTTGGCTTCTTGCCTGCATGCCTTAGTGATGGGCTGTGGTGGGGACTCATAAACCAATTAATCGTTTTCTCCCAAGTTACTTTTGGTCATAATTGTTTTAATCACAGCAATAGTAAAAGCAAATGAAGACACCATGCCTTGATGATATCCACTATTTTCTTCATCAACTATCTTTTCAAGAAACCAGGTCTTTCATATTTTTAATTTCCTATCACATTTATTTCTACCCTGATCTTTATTATATCTTTTCTTTCCTTCCTTCTACTAATATAGTAATGTTTTATATTATTTTATAGTTCTTCAAAGTACTACAATAAATCACTTATTTAAGACCTCATTTAGCCCCATAAAGCCATGCCAGATAGCCTAAGCTGGCCTTGTACTCACTATCTCCCGCCTCAGCCCCTAAGGGTTGAAATTAAAAGAATTCTGCACCATTCCTAACTCTTTTAATTACTTTTCTTGTTGCTATGAAAAAAATACCTAATAACAGCAACCTGAGGGACAGAAGGTTTATTTTGGCTTTTGGTTCGCAATTATGGCTTGCTGCAGTGTTTACAAAGCCATGCTGTTGGGCTCACAAGGCTACAGTTCACGTTGTATCTACAGTCAAACAGAAAAAGATGATACAAGTGCTAGCTTGCCCTCTCCTCTTCATTCAGTGCTGCCCTCTCACCCATGGTATGGCCTATCCACATTCAGGATGGTCTTCCTTCTTAAATCAAAGCTTCCAGAGACACCCTCATAAATATATCCAGAAGTGTATTTCCATGGAGATTCTAAATTTAGTCAAGTTGATAGCGAAAATTAGCCGTTATACCAACAGTCTTACCAGATTCATGATATAGTTATTAGTTGTTATAAACTTCCGTTATTAATGTTTTGTTTATGACAAAGCTTTTTGTTATGCTGTATCTCTATTTCTATTTGTTTTGAGAAATGTCTTAATTCCCTTACTTGGTCTGTTAATTGCTTAGGAGTAAGTGATTGTAAATTTCCAAGGTTTTTCTTGTTATGGATTTCTAGTTTTATTGCACCATCTAGTTTTATTGTTTTGTAGCCCACATGATCTGTCCTGGAGAATGTTCTCTATGTTATTGAGAGGAATGTATACTCCGCAGCTGTTGAGGGAGAGATCTGTAGAGGATTGTTGGGTCTGCCTGTGGCACAATTAACTACTGTTTGTTAATTTTTCAGCCTGGATGATCTGTTCACTGAAAGTAAGTTGTTTAAGTCACTGCTATTATATATTGGACTCTAACTCTGTCCTCAGGATTTGTTTCATATATTTGAATGCTTTAATAGCAAATATATATCATAACAAACACTGTAAAAGAAGAAGGAAAGAAATCTAGAAAAGAAGTTATCATATGGCTATAGGAAGACCTTACCTATTGGTAATCATCTTAAGTATAAATTGAATTCCTCAATTAAAAGACCTAGCAACTCTTTAAAGTGTTTACAGTGTTTGTTACTGAATTGAAACTTTCAACATTACATAGTATCATTACAGTGTCATTGCATAATACCATTACATAGTATCATTACATAATATCAGTACATAATATCATTATATAATATCCCTCTTGGTCTCTCAACATGCTTTGGACAGTTTACTTTCCCTTATATGACTACTCCTGTCTTTGCATTTCACTTACATAAATACTACAATCCATCTTTTCACTTTACATATGTCCTTAGAGAGAAGTAAGTTTCCTAAAGGCAACATGCTTTTTATTTATACTTTAACATGTGCCTTTAAAGAGTTGCTAGGTCTTTTAATTGAGGAATTCAATTTATACTTAAGATGATTACCAATAGGTAAGGTCTTCCTATAGCCATATGATAACTTCTTTTCTAGAATTCTTTCCTTCTTCTTTCACAGTGTTTATTATGATTAACTTTCCTAGTTCATTTTGATTCATTTTTTTTTATTATTTTGGTTTGCTCCTGGTTTCGCTGTGTAATTACCAAGAAGTTTATAAAAACAAATATTCTTAGTATAAAAATTGCTTTGAAATAATGGTAACATAAGATTACCTAAAGATAAGAAAGGGTTCAAGAAAGACATACAGAAGGATATTAAGTAAACACCCCAATAGAAACTCTGTAATAGCATTCTAACTATTCAGTGTTTTAAGACATGTGGGACTGCATAAGGGTATCCTGGGTCATGGTTGAGCAGGTACTTAGAACCCAGAGATTCTCCGTGGAATTCTGCGTGAGAACTGGCAGGAGTTCAGTCCGTCCCATCATCTAGGATCCTGAAAAACAGTCACATTTCCATAGAGTCACATAGGCCAGGCTATAGGCCTCAGGCCCTAGAGATTTACATACTAATGAAGGCCAGAGGGCAGAGCAAATTAAACATTCCTCCCCCAGATCCTCCCCCAATCCTCCCCCTTTCTCCCTCCCTATATAACTCGGGACTGCCCTGAGTTTTGGGGGGTACGCCTAGATCCATCTATTATCCGCCATGACAATAAACCTTTTTGGAACCAAGGACTTCCTCGTGTTACTGGGGCCTGCCACCGCCAAGACCCTCAGGCTGCTGGAACCATAGGATCTTCCTCCCTAATGTGGGACCCGCCACAGAGGCGGAAGCCCCTCCGGGCTTGAGCTGCTGTGGCGGCCTTCCTAAATTTTCCCCACAAAGACAGAGTTTCATATAGGCCAGTTTGACCTTGAACTCACAATGTAGCTAAAGATAACTTTCATTTGCTGGTCTTACTACCACCACTTCTCAAGTTCTGGGATTACAGCCATGAATCACAACACCTGGTTTTAGAATGTTTGAATTTTTAATCTCATACTTTATACCTCCCCATATTGTCTTTATCCTAACACATTACTTAATGCTTTATTTATTTTAGGTATGTGTATGTTCAGATATGTATGGATGTTCCAAGTACAGGAAAGCGACATGGCTCCCTTGAAGCAGGAGTTACAGAGGTTGTGAGCCACCAGACATGAGTGCTAGGAACTTAACTCTGGTCCTTTTCAAGAGTAGAATGTGCTTAATTGCTCAGCCATCTCCCAAATGTACTATTTTTAATTGTCCTTTTGGACTTCACACTATATAAATAATTTATATACTATGTTTACAATATTATAGCACCTTATATTTGCTTATATTGTTTTTGAAATTAAAACATTACTACATTGTTTTCTTCCTTCCCTTTCCTCCCTCCAACACTTCCCATGCACTCCTTCTTGCATTCTCTCAAATTCATGACCTCTATTTCCTTAATTGTTCATACATATGTGCATATGTGTCTATTTCTATTCATGATTATGTAAATATAATCTACTAGCTTCATATAATGTTACTACTATAAATATGACTGGGCTGACCACTTGGTAATGAATGTCACACCTTCTGCAGTTCACTTCTTACCTGGTAATGTCTCTTTTTGTCCAGGGTGAAGGAAGTTCTTAATTATTTTGTTTAGTCATGTCTGATAAAGATACACTCCTCTATGTTTTTGCTTGCATGGGAATGTCTTTATCTTTCCTTCCCATTCTACAGACTCATTTGCTGAACATAGGATTGGGCTTGGCAGATTGTTTCTTTAATTCTGGTAGCATCTCCTTTCCTCTCTTGCTTTTCTTATTATTATTATTTTAATGAAAAAACTTTGTATTATATATTTTGATCATGTTTTCCCCTACCCTAACTCTTTTCACATCCTCTGCACCTCCCACCACACCCAACTTTATGTTCCTTGTCTATCATTTTTAAAACAAAATTTTTGTTTCAAAAACAACAAAAATTCAAAATAGACAAAAGTCCAGTAAAAAAAAAAAGTGTGAAAACGAAGTAAAATGAGACAAAAAGTCCACAATAATACCATTTAGTTAATTTCATTTGGCCAACTATCCCTGGGTATGATGCCTACCCTGGGAGTGGGTGATATGCCCAATGAGTCTCCACTGGAGAAAACTGATTTTCCCTTTACCAGTGGGTTTCAATTGTAGATAGTTTGTTATTTAAGAGCGAGATTCTATGTCCACTTCCTCCTCTCTGTGCCAGCACTTCACCCAGCTTGAATCTGTGCAAGTCTTGTACATGCCGCTACATTGTCTGTGAATTCATACATATAGGACTGAGTGCTTCAAAGGCTCTCCCTCTCTGTACATTGTCCAGTTGTACATCTCGGCATTAATTCCCATCTACTGCAAGAAGCAGCTTCTCTGAGGAGGCTTGAGCAAGGCACTGACCTATGAGTATAGCAGTATGCCAGTAGGAGCAATTTTGTTATCAGAATAAGAGTAGCAGACTCTTTACTATGCCCATTACCCACTTAATCTCAGATTTTTGGTTACAGTGGCAGTGCCAAATATGAGTTCCATTTCATTGAGTGGGCCTCATGTCCAATCAAAAAGTAGCTGCTTACTCCTGTGACATTTGTACCACCATTGAGCTAGTAGTATATCTTGAAGGCATGTTACTATTGAAGGTTGCAGAGTTTATACATGGGTGATAGTGATTACCTTTCTTCTCTGGTAGCATGCAGAGTACTTTCTAGAACAATGAATGCAAGTCAGGAGGGGTGAAGCTTCTATTTAGGCACTAGCTCAACTTCTCTGTGTTCAATGGCATCCATCTTCAGCAATAGGGCTTTACCATCAAGTTGTGGAGAGTAACCAACAGCCTTGGCAATAGCCTGGGATGTTTGGCGTTTTCTATGGGGCCCATTTACCAAGGAGTCAACAAGATGTCATCTATTTTACCTGGTGGGGTAAGATGTTTAGTCAGGGCATTGTCTCCTCTATTATTTGGTGACCACATTGAGATTCCTTTCATATATATACTGCAGAAAGCTTCTACATAGTAGGTTTCCATATGGGTTTTCAATGGCCTTTGATGTTTGTTGTCCTTCTCCATTTCTTCCTTTACCCTTCTCTCCCATCCCTTCCTTATTTAATCTTTCTAGTCTAGTTGCCCCGTTGCCTCGCCATAAAAATATATCCTATTTCCCTTTCCTTGAGTGATCCTCTCCACTTCCCTATTTCCTTGCTAGATATCTAACCACTGTGATTATTTGGATTGTAGTTCTACAGATATCAAGAACTTAAAAGCCAATATCCTCATATAAGAGAAAACATATAATATTTTTTAAAATCTGGATTTCCTCCTTGGCTTAGCTACTCTTTAATTTTTGTGAGGAAACACTATGCCCAAGCCTAGTATAAAATAAAGTATTTGATTGGGGATTTGCTTACAGTTTCTGAGGGTAAGTCCATGATCATCATGACAGGAAGCATGGAGGCAGATGGGGCAGGCATGGTGCTGGAGCAGAAGCTGAGAGCTTGCGACTGATCCACAGTGAGGAGACTGAAAGAGGGCAAGATTTGGCCTTGCGTGGCTTTTGAAACCTCAAAGACCACCCTCAGTGACACACCCCCTCCAACTAGGCCACACCTTCTAATTCTTCCTACAGTCTACCAACTCAGAACCAACAATTTAAATATCTGAGCCTATGGGGGGCAATTCTCATTCAAATCATCACACTCAGGGTTTTTTTTTCTACCTTCACCAATTTACTTATAAATTTATTAATTTCAGTTTTCTTAACATTTAAATAATATTCACTGCATGTGCTACATTTTTATTATCCATTCATCAATTGGTAGGCATCTAGGCTGTTTCTAATTTCTGAGTATTATGAATAGAACAGAAGAAACCATGGATGAGCAAGTATCTCTGGAGTGGGGTGGAAAGTCCTTTGGATACGTGCACCAGAGTGGATAAAGATCTTGGATCTTGAGGTAGGTCTACTTCCTGCTTCCTTAGGAATGGCCACACTGATTTCCATACTGGTTATACAAGTTTGGAATCCCACCAGAAACAGATGAGGTTTCCCCTTTCCCCACATCCTTGCCAACATGAACTTTCATTTATTTTATTGATCTTTACCATGCCGAATTGTGTCAGATGAAAAAGGTCAAAGTAGTTTTAATTTGTTTTTTCTTGAGAGCTAAGGATGTGAGACATTTCCTTTAAAAATTTCTCAGCCATTTGTGTTTTATTATTTGAGAAATCTGCTTAGTTGTGTAACCCATTTTAAAACCATGTTATTTGTTTTCTTAACATCCAGGGTTGTTTTTTATTTTGTTCTTTATATACTTTGGATACTAACTCTATCAGACTTATAATTGATAGAGTTTTTTTTTTCTTAATCCCAGCACTTGGGAGGTAGAGACAGGTGGATTTCTGAGTTCGAGGCCAGCCTGGTCTACAGAATGAGTTCCAGGACAGCCAGGGCTATACAGAGAAACCCTGTCACTTACATGTCGTAGGAAATTTCTTTTCTAGTTTTGCCTCTATGGTATTCTGTATCCTTCTTGAACCTTGATAAGCCCTTCCCTGTTTAGAGTGAAAAACAATTTCTTCTTAGAGTTAAAAATATTTTCTGTCTCTTTGGCTTTTTTTCTCCTTCCTCTGTACTTATTATCTGTAGGTTTGCTTTTTATCATAGTGTCTCAGATTTCCTGAATATTTTGTCCCTGGATGTTTTTAGATTTAACATTTTGTTTGACTGAGCTATCTATTTCTACCTTTTTAAGACCTGAAATTCTATGCCTTGTACTTGTAAGACTTATCTATGAGGTTTTTATTTTACTTCCTAAGTTCTTCATTTCCAGTTTTATTTTAGTTTTGGGTTTCCTTTTACAGTGATTCTTTTTTTATTTTCATATATCAAAAATATTTCCATCATTTCATTCAACTGTTTATATTTTCACAGTTTTTGTTAAGCCATTTACTCATTTCTATTTAAAGTCCTTGAAAATACTCGTAATTGGTTTTGAAGTTCTTGTCTAGTGCTTCAGCTAAATTACATTTTTCAGGGTTACTAGCTTCAGGAGGAGTCATATGGCTGTTCTTGTTTGTGTTTTTAATTAGGATATACACAGCTAGAATTATGATGTTTGATGTGTTTCTTGATGTAGATGTTTTGTCTTTGTTGGATGGGTATTCTGTTCTTTAGTTGCTATTGCCTACTCAGGATTCTAGACAAGTGTGTTGTCTGTGGTATCCTTTGCAGAGATTTCTTCTCAAAGCTGACAGATGAAACAAAGCAATTGAAATGGGCTAGGAGAAGAAGCTGGTAGGAACCATCTGAAAGATCTAAGCGACTGAGATCCTCATCAAGAGATCGAGTCCCTGTAGAGTAGAGGAGGAAGGGGACAAAGGGCTTCTGTAGGCAGTCGGCTACAAGTCTAAGAGTAAGTCTGGAAAAATTAGAACAGGGGACTGGAAAGATAATAAAATTTACCTACCTTGTCCCAGACTAGGGTGGTCACTGTGGTTCCTGTAGAAAATGCTCCTTTGGGTAGACATTTGACACAAAGGAATGAAGTATGGATAGAAGGGAAGGCTGAGAGGGTAGAGTTGGTAGGAAAGACAAAGACTCTGGCTTCCTACTAAGAGATGGAGCTCCCAGGAAATACAGCTAAAAAAAAATTCTGTTATCTAACTCACTAACTAACTATAACTAACTATCTAACTAACTTCCTCCAACTAACAGCTGGTTAGTCTTTTGTTAAGTTGGCACTAGGAAACAACATCTAACTAACTAACTAACTAACTAACTAACTAACTAACTTACTTCAACTAACAGCTGGTTAATCATTTGTCAAGTTGGCACTAGGAGACCACAATTAAGAAAGTGCCTTAATCTCAGTGGCATGTAGACAAGTCTATGGAATATTGTTGTTGGTGGTGTTGTTGGTGGTGTTGTCCTTCTTCTCCTTCTCCTTCTCCTTCTCCTTCTTCTCCTTCTCCTCCTCCTCCTCCTCCTCCTCCTCCTCCTCCTCCTTCTCCCCTTCTCCTTCCCCTTCCTCTTCTTTTCCTCCTTCTTCTCATTATTATTGTTATTATTATTATTATTATTATTATTATTGCTTCTGATGTGGGAGGGTCCATCCCACTAAAGGCTATACCACCCCTGGCCAGGTGCTTCTAGGTTGTCTAAAAAAAAAAATCAAGCAGAGAAAACCAATAAGCAACAACCTTCCATGGTCTCTGCTTTAGTTTGTTTCTGCCCTGCTTGAGTTCCTACCTTGGCTTCCCTCATTAAAGGACTCTGATTGTGGTATGTAGGTCAAATAAACCCTTTCCATCCTGAGTTTCTTTCTTTCTTTTTTTTTTAATGGTTTGTATCACAGCAAAAGAAAGCAAACTAAGACACACACAAACTTTCACATGGTTCCTGGCCAGGGTGGTTACCCAAGTCTTTGCTACTATTGCTAGCCTATGATTGGGTACACAATTGGATTTTGTCCAACCCTGTACCTAATCACAGAAGGATTGGTTCCTGGCTCACATACAGCTAGACCCTGAAACCTTTCCCTTAACTAAGCAGATGAGATCAAAGGGATACAAATTGGAAAGGAAGAAGTCAAGATATCACTATTTGTGGATGATATGATAGTATACCTAAGTGACCCTCAAAACACCACCAGAGAACTCCTACAGCTGATAAACAACCTCAGCAAAGTGGCTGGGTATAAAATTAACTCAAACAAATCAGTAGCCTTCTTCTACTCAAAGGATAACTGGGCTGAGAAAGAAGTTAGGGAAATGACACCCTTCACAATAGTCACAATAGTATAAAATTCCTTGGTGTGAATCTAACCAAGCAAGTGAAAGATATGTATGACAAGAACTTCAAGTCGCTGAAGAAAGAAATCAAAGAAGACCTCAGAAGATGGAACGATCTCCCATACTCTTGGATCAGCAGGATTAACATAGTAAAAATGACCATCTAGCTAAAAGCAATCTACAGATTCAGTACAATGCCCACCACAATGCCAACTCTATTCTTCACAGAGATAGAAAGAGCAATTCTCAAATTCACCTGGAATAACAAAAAAACTAGGATAGTGAAAACCATCCTTAACAATAAAAAACTTCTGGGGAAATCACTATCTCTGACCTCAAGCTGTACTATAGAGCAAGAGTAATAAAAAGCCACATGGTATTGGTACAGAGACAGGCAGGTAGATCAGTGGAATAGAATTGAAGACCCAGAAATAAACCCACACGCCTATGATCAATAGATCTTTGACAAAGAAGCCAAAACCATCCAGGAGAAAAAAGATAGCATTTTTCAACCATTTTTTAGGTACACAATACATTTCTTGTTTGAAGTTTTGCCTTTGTCCAACAGTATGTCTCCATGCGTAGTGTGAATGCACTACTGAGATCTTGATTATTTTATTTATTGACTCACTTTGCTCCTTTATCAATGCACCAAAATCTAATACAGTTTGTTACACTTAAAATAATTTTCTTATCATTTTATGTGTTGCTTCAAATCATCCCCACTGTTCCCCATTTTGTTAATACTGTAACCATTCTTCAAATTTTGTTTGTATAAACTTTTTATTCAGTTTTTATAACCTCATTGTGTACTAGTTGGAATTACTGTTCATTCAAAATTCAATTTGGGGAACCTTAAATTTGGGGAATAAATATTAATAACTCACTCAAGAATGTGAAACATTTCCCCACACGTTTCAGCTTTTATATAGCCCACAATAAGAGTTAACTTCCTTTTTAAAGAAATCAAGTCTTATTTATTGCTAGGTATTTTATAGTGTTACTATCGTGAGAGGGATTTATAGTAATACGTTCTTTTTAACAGGTGAGAGATTTTATAAAGAAATGATTTACAAGAAATATTTTTAACAAAGTTTCCTATCTTATGCTTTTGGACTATAAAATGGTCACCGTGTGCATCAACAATTTATTACTTAGGATGCACCAGAGCCAATCTGGTTTTCTGCTAATTCTGTTGCTCCCACTGGCTCTCTTACATCACTATTCTTTGATTTGGACACCCATTTTGCAGTTCTTTTCTATTATCCCTTGAATGCTTTTTTCCAAGAAAAGAAACATTTATCTTAATTTTTATTCAAATTCAAGTGTTGGTTTCCCTGGAAGTAGAGATGTAGGAGGTTTACACTGCCTGATGTGGGTGCTGAATTCTAAGAACAGCAAATGCTCTCTCTAGCATCCTTTGGCTGAGTTTTAATTGCTCCCTGATCAGTGCCATCAGGTTAGTGAAAGAAGAAACCCACTGCCTCTCAGAGGCTAGGTCAGGCACATCCGGATTTCCAGTCTCTCTCAGGCTTTTTAATAGACACCAATAAGACAATTGTTGTGTATGTGGAGTAAGATGTGTTTTATAACAGCAATGTAAAACAACTAGCCACCTCCACCAAGCTCTTAAATGTTACATGTACAGTAAACACTAGTAATCTGAGCAGATAAGAAATCATATTCTTGGAGATTACACATCTAAGTATGGACATATTGGAATAATAAACTTTAAAGACCAACATACTAATGTTCAACTAAGTTTGTGTAGCCTACTGCTTGTGATAAGTAGAAAGAGTTAGACAAATTACTACTCAGCCCTCCCTAAAGGTATGTGAATCATTTATGAACGTTACTTTTATGTTACATCTCTGTTGTAAGCATTTGAGGAGAAAGGTATATAGAAAGACAGCAACAGAGAACAACAGGAAGAGAGACAGAAAGAGACAGAGGCAGGACAGAAAGAATGACTGGAGTTGTCAGAAGCGAGCAGACTGGCTGATTGGTTGATAGCTTTCATCTCCTCAACCTCCACATCCCTGTGTTGGAATCACTGTTATCATTATTGTGTTTCCCCAGTTTCCAAGTTCATCAGGATTATACATGATGGTACCTGAAGTTGCAGAGGAAGCAGTGACAGTCATCATTCTGTGAATGCCCTACTGCAGTTACAGAAATGGAGCTGTCAGCCAACTAGCTGCTCTGCGCAGCGGGCGCTGTCCTCATACCTTTAGGATACTTTACACTTGTGGCTGCTCAAGGTGCCTGTTCTGATCTCAGAACTCACTGCTGCGGTCAGGCTACTGCCAAAACTGTGGCTTTGGCTTCAGGAAACTTTGCCTCAGTCATGATTTCTTCAGATCCCCCTGAAACAACTCCATAAAGCTTCCCTTTGATAAGGAAAGCTTCCAGTAGCCATCAGATGCCCCAATAGCTACTTTATAGCTTCCACCCATCTTGCAGATGTCCTCAGTCCCCTCAAGTAGGCAAACGTTCACATCCTGATGTTTGCCCTAAGCAGACCCAGTAAGCCTGTGCAGACAGGTGTGACTAAGCATGGAGTCTAGCAGCTAAGAGGTCGTATGGGCACCAAGGAAGTCTTACCCATATGCTTTTGTTGCCTATTTGTGGCCTTTCTCACAGGTAGAGCAGGCCCAGCTAGTAACAGGAAAGATGGAGAACTGCTTGTTACAGTTGCTTTTCCCAAGGCATAGTAGCCAACAGGAGGCAATTAGAGTTCCAGAAAGGTAAAAAAAAAATCAGGGATGTCGGAGAGTGGTGCTCAGGAAGCTCATGAGGCTGGAAAAGCTGTAGGATGTAATAGTGAGTGGAACAGCCACCAAGACTGCTGGTTGACCTAGTAAGATCTGTTGGATGCTTGAAGCCCAGAAGTATCTCACTTAAACCCTGTTGTCACTGGTATCAGATTTCCCAATAAACATCCAAAGAACTCCCAACTAGCTGGGGGTATTTTCTTTCCCTCTCGTTTATCACGGCATCTAATGTGCAAAGATGACATTTACCCTCCTCATCCTCGATCTATACCCTAAAAAGACCCAATATCTTCTTATTCCCAGTGCTCTCTGCCAGAGACAGGGACTGCTCTGTCTATGAGCTCACCTGCCCCATGGCATCTGATATTTCCTGCCTCCTCCCTCACCTTTAGTGTCAACCCAGATGGTCATATCTGGGTTGGGCCCTGATGTTTTGAGCTATTACAGAACTCTTCACTTCCACTCCACGTCTGCTCTTCCCTGCTTCCTCATTTCCCCTATCTGCCTATCACCCGCTCTTCTACAATTTTAACTGGGGGGAGGGCGAGGGACAAAATGAGGATTTGGACCATTCTGGCTGAAGTATCAGTTCTTGAGTTTCTTTGAGGATGACAATCTCTTTGCCTGACATTGTTTGACTTTTTGTACCCCCATTGATACCCTCAGCTCTGTTAACTAGACACCCTTCATCCCAGTAAGTGTCTAGCATAAGTGAATATAGTAGACTCTGGGATTGTCAGAACCTCTGTCTCCTTCTCACTTAAACTTTGATGATTGTTACCAGTTGATGTCCCATGGGACACAGCATAGTCTGTAATTCCACTGAAGAAGGAACTCACCTGATGGCGTGGCTCTGTGGTAGAGTGAGTGCTTGCCTATTCTGCTGAATCCTCAGTATCAGAAAGAAATGAGATAAAATGAAATAAAATAATAACCAAATTGTGACAGCTAATCTTGGTACGTGCCCCGGGGTGTACCTGGGAGGGATTTTCTTGGTTAATTGTAGTGGGAGGAGCTGACCTAACTGTGGGCAGCACTTTCTGATGATGTGGGCCAGAGAGAAGGAGGTCAGGATGAGAGTTTTCTTTGGTATGTGTTTCTTAGCATCTCACCTGCGATTATGTGTGCCCTGTTTGAGAGTTCATCTACCCTGTTACTGCTGCTAAATTCTCATCTGACATTGGAACCCATCCTCAGACTTCAAATATAAATGAAGAAAAATGGTCCTCCCAGGATCCTCCAGGTCTTCAGCACCAGATTGAAACTTCCAAGCTCTCCAACCTCATGGACTCACAGCAGTCTGCTGCAGTGCGAAGACAGCCATTGTTAGACTATGGGGACCACACTGTATAAGTCAACCAAACATATATTTAACATGTTCTTTCTATCAGTTCTGTTCTGCCAGAGAACTCTGTCAAACAAATAAATTAATAAATAAACCAATAAATTTACTAAGTTCAGGCAGACTTTGATATGTGTCTGAGATCACAGAGAAGTGAAACCTAACTCAAACTCAAGCCTCGTGATGGAAAATTTTGTGGCCTCTTAAATTTCTTCGTTCTACCTCTGGGCATAATAATAGTAAAAAAAGAAAATGCCTGGCCTTACGAAATTTCAGACTGATAGAGAATGGAGAAAATGTTTTCTTAGCTTTGCATTCATTCTGGTCTAAATGCCCAGCAAGGACCCCCAGTAGTAGGTCTTGTGCCAAGCTTTGGATAAGCAAGTCTGTAGAAAGCATGCTCAAGTCACTGTGAATGTGTGACTCCATTCTAACACGTGAATGGAGTCAGGAAGCTGACAGCACTCAGTGACTGGCACGCCCAGAGCAGCTTTTATGGAGAGTGAGTTTGCACCATAGAGTGACTCATAAGATTCTACTAGAGATATTCATACAGAGCTGTCTGGTCTTTTTCACAAATGTCCTCACATAGAGAAAACAGTCAAGTTAGGAATGTGATATGAAAGAAGGACCTGAGGGACCCACCCCTTTCCCTGGTTTCTGGAATCTGTTACTCAAAGGAGGAATATTGCTGAGCATATTTCTTGGGACCAGCATTATTAATCCTCACAAAGACATGCTATGGGGCTGGAGAGAAGGTCCAGCTGTTGAACACGAGGCTCATAACCAACAAACCAACCAACCAACCAACAACAGATGCCATGAACTATGCTCATGTATTTAAACACCCAAGAAAAGATGATAACTTTTAAATAAATTAATGTGCAAATGCTTAGAATATCTAATATTGTTTAATTTCCTTTATTCAATAATACAGAAAGTTTAAGCTCTATTTCTTGCTTTACAACCATAATGCCTAACACTTTTATAAACCAATTTGTTTAAAAATGACTTTTTTAGAATATTCAAATAATACTGTCTTTAAAACTATCAGAGTATAACACAAATAATTTCATACTATCAATCAATATAGTTATCTTCCTTTAACACTTTATATCTACAGCAAAAAAGCTTTTCCAGTAAAGTTTTATCTTAAAAAAAACTATATTAAGTGATTTTCTACATATGACTCCTCTAAGTAATTGATAATGGATTGATCAGGGTTTGTTAAACATAGGCAATTCATAAACAAGGATAATCAGAAATAAAATTGTATGTAATTTAAATTGTTTAAATTAAATTGTTTGGTTTGGAAACAGCATGAATTTCTCGTTGTATTTATTTGTGTGTGGCATTGTTTATCACCGGCCAGATCCAGTCTGGACCTCGGTCCAGGCATATTGCTGTGATACAATATAGTATACAATGTAGTATACAATGTAGATACATATACAATGTAGATACAATGTAGTGTGAAGCAAGGGCTGTAACTGCTCCTTGCTCAGCTTTTCTCTGTCTGAGCAGAGCATCCCAAGGAAAATCCCTTTGGCAAGAAGAAAAGAAAGAAATTTCCAAATACTCCTAAAGACTCCTTTAATAATAGCAAATCTTGGGGCACAGTAGGCTGACTTTAAAATAAGCCATAGAAAAAGGAAACTAAGAACGAGGCCATTAAAGTAACCAACCACACCTGCCTAGGGAATTAAAGCAGCGCTTCCTAAGAGGAGTGGGAGGAGAGAGCCCAAAACAGGATGCGTGGAGGGTGGGTAGAAAGATACAGAATGGAAGATTATAGCCACAGCCCTGATTACCTTTGGTGCTACAGTCCCAGGCTGAACCCCGGAAGAGCAGGTGGGAGTAGGAATGATCAGGAGATCCTTGACTGCAAACCTTGGTCCTTCCTATACTGCAAGCCCGAAAGGAAACATTTCAAATATTGTGCCCTAGGTCCCTCACCAGATCCATCCTTTGTACCAAAGATGCAGATGTGGTAACAGAAAGTTTCTAAACATCCTGGAAGAACCACAAGCCGTTAGTATCAGCTTTCTCAGCCAGGTACAAGAAAATCCATACATTCTTAAAGAAGCCCCCTATTCCCTCTTTTCAGAGCAGCACCCAGGTCCCGCGTGATGCCCAGCTTGCTCTAGAACCTTCTACATCACCTCCCAAGGTGCTGAGCAGACCAAAGGAGGATAGGAAACTACCGAAAGCCAAAGGCTGGGTAATTAAAAATACAACAACCTTTCGAAGAAGCACAGGTGAAAGCCTGGTAACAGATGGGACCAGATTACCCTCAACAGACACATCTGGTGCACTCGCCTCTTAACCAGAGGCTATCAAGCCACTAAACGACAAGACTGCTGTGTACAGCCCCGAGTTCCTGTCTTCACATCCCTGAAGTGTGCAAAGGTTTACACTCACCAGTGCATCCTGGGAGAAGGGCAGCATGAAAGAGGCTGAACTGGAAGACACTGGGCACCTTTCACTGGTAGATTTTGTTTGGTTTTGTTTCCATTAATCAATGCAGTAGTTTCATGAACAAAAATAAATCTGTCATTCAAGACAAAGAATGAAACAAATTGTTTTTAAAACTTAGTAGGCTAAATGTTTATAGCTTTATCAAAGTCCAATGTAATCAGCATAAAAATTAACTCCATAAACTACAATTTGATGACTTTTTGGAGATAGAGTCTCGCTAAATATCCAAAGCTGCCCTAAAAGTTATGATCCTCCTGGCTCAGCCTCCTGAGTACTGGGTTTGCAGGTGTGTGCTACCATACCCCATTCTGTGTGTCAAACTATCGGTACAACGTAAACAATGACGCTCTCCTTCTCCCATCCCCTCCTCCCTCTCATTTCTTTCCTTCCTTCTTTTTCAGGCAGCCATCGCTCTGACTTCTATCACTGCAACTGGTTTCCATTTCCTAGAATTTTAAACACGTGGACTCATAAAGTATGAATTGTCTTTAGTCTATATCTTTACACTCAGCAAAATTATTTTGAGTTTCACTCATATACTGCCGATCATTTCCTTTTTCATCAGTGAGTAATCTTCCATGTATGGCTTTGCTATTATCTGTTTACCCAATCATCTATTGATTGAAATTTGGGTTGTTTCCAGTTTGAGTATTTTATTTCTTTTAAAGACAGGATCACATGTTACATGGGGGTAGTCTTGGTCACATGTCACATGGGGTAGTCTTGAGCTCACTGTGTAGCAGAGGATGGCTTCCGAACTTCTGATCCCTCTGAACCCTGGATTTACAGGCATGGACCATGGATTCATTACGCAGGATTTTAGGTTGTATATAAAACTTCCAGCTACCTTTGACACCACTTGAATCAGGGAATCTTTTTTAATTTTAGAATCCTTATAAGTGCATAGACTCATTGTGGTTAATTTGTATTTTCCAATAACTATTCTCAGGTTATTTCTATGTTCTTCATGCAGCTTTTGTGGAGCCTAGGTTCAAATCTTTTGTT
Organism: Grammomys surdaster; assembly: GCF_004785775.1. Lineage (NCBI taxonomy): Eukaryota > Metazoa > Chordata > Mammalia > Rodentia > Muridae > Grammomys > Grammomys surdaster. The sequence continues at coordinate 6,680,198 of NW_021604670.1, forward strand.
CAATTTTTATTGGGTTACTTTCTTATTATTACCTTTTGCAAATTCTTTGAATTTTGGCAGAGAGGTCTTTTCTCTATCATGTTTTTTGTTTGTTTGTTTGTTTGTTTGTTTGTTTTTTGGTTTTTCGAGACAGGGTTTCTCTGTGTAGCCCTGGCTGTCCTGGAACTCACTCTGTAGAACAGGCTAGCCTCAAACTCAGAAATCCGCCTGTCTCTGCCTCCCAAGTGCTGGGATTAAAGGCCTCAATCATGTTTTATAAAGATTTCTCTCCCAGTTTATAGTGTGTCATCATGCCAGCTTAGATATCTTTTAAAAATGATTAGTTGCTTAGAAATATATGAGAAGAAATCTAAGATAGGTGTAAGAACTAACTATAAAATCTCCACTAAACACCCATCCACAAGACCTTTCTGCTGTTCTCTTTTATAAAATATTACACATGTGGGTTTCTTTTTTTATTTGTTAATTTATTTACTTTACATCCCAATCCCAGCTTTCTGTCCTAGTCCCTCCTTCTACCCTCACCTCTCCCACCCTCCCTCCTTTCTCCTCAGAGAAGGGGAGTCCTCTAACAGATATTAACCCTCCTTGGCATATCAAGTTGCAGTAGGACTAGGCACATCTTCTCCTACTGAGCCTAGACAAGGCAGTCCAGATAGGGGGAAAGGATACAAAAGCAGGCAGCAGAGTCAGAGATAGCCCCTGCTCCAGTTGTTACATGAAGACCAAGCTTCACATCTGCTACATATGTGTAGGGGGCCTATATATGTCCCATACATGCTCTTTGACTGGTGGTTCAGTCTCTGTGAACCTGTGTGGGACCAGGTTAGTTGATTCTGGAGCTTTTTTGTAGTGTCCTTGACCTATCTGGCTCCTTCAATCCTTCTTCCTCCTCTTCCACAAGATTCCGAGTTCTACTTAATGCTTGGCTGTGGGTCTGTCTCTGCATCTGTTTTCATTAGCTGCTGGTCAAAACCTATCAGATAACAGTCATACTAAGTTCCTGTCTTCCAGTATAGCAGAGTATCATTAATAGTGTCGGAGTCGGATCTCTCTCTCTCTCTCTCTCTCTCTCTCTCTCTCTCTCTCTCTCTCTCGGCAGTTGGGCCAGTCATTGGTTGGCCATTCCCTCAATTTCTATTCCTTCTTTATCCTTGCACATTTTGTAGGCAGGATAAATTGCGGGTTGAAGATTTTCTGGATGGGTTCTGTTTCCATCCCCCTATCGAGAGTCTTTCCTTGTTATAGGAGGTAACCTTTTCAGGTTCCATATCCCCTATTGTGAGGAGTCCTGCTTAGGGTCATATTCATATGTTCCTGGGAGTTTCCCTTGTCCTAGGTTTTTAGTTCCTCCCAGAGATGCCACACTATCCTAGTTCTCACTCCCTCTGTCCTCTTCACACTTGATCCTTCCTGTTCATCTCTTGACCTCCTCTCCCACCCAGGTCCCTCCCTCCATCCACCCCTCCATGTCTGATTTATTTTCCCTTCTCAGTGAGATTCACTCATCTTCCCTTAGACTCTCCTTGTTACTTGGCTTAGGGTTTGTGGACTATAGCATGGTTATCCTGTACTTCATGGCTAATATTCACTTATAAGTGGGTACATACATATGGGTTTTACACAGTGTTAAAATTGGACTTTGTCATGTACAATAGATAGAGAAACAGTATTTACAAACAAATCCTGAACCATCAAAGGTAATAAGCTATTGTAGCAGAGTAGCTAAACATTCACTATCTACATGCAGACCAAGCATCTAATCTCAACTCCATCACTCAGTAGCTGTATGACCTTGACTAAACCATTTACAGATATAACTGTGTTTCTACAATTACAAAGTCATAATAAAAAGCATTCCCATGACTTTGGTTACTCTTGAGCCTTACAGGGAGGCAGAGGAAAACATTGTAAAACAGATACAGCCAATGGTCATTAACTAGATAAGGAGGACAGAATGAAGACAGTGTCCAAGGCACAGGATAAAAAAAAAGAGATCACTGCTAAACTGTAGTGACTCACATTTGGAGTACCAACACTCAGGAGGCTGAGATAGGAGCATCATGGTGAGTTTGAGACTAGCCTAGGCTATTCCAACCTGGGCTACAATGTAAGAGCTTATCTCAAAAACCCAAATGAAATGAAGCCAAACAAATAGCCAGTTTCTGCATGGATGAATGACCTAGATATATTTGGTTTGGAACAGGACATTACACTGAGAAAGATGATGCAAAGCAGGGTGGTAGTGTGGTGGTTTGAGTATGTTTGGCCCAGGGAGTGGCACTGTTAGGAGGTGTGGCCTTGTCAGAGGAAGTATGGCCTTGTTGGAGGAAGTATATCACTGTGGGCATGAGCTTTAAGACCCTATCCTAACTGTTTGGAAGCCAGTCTTCTCCTACTGAACTTTAGATCAAGATGTAGAACTCTCAGTCCCACTTGCACCATGCCTTCTTGGATGTTGCCATACTGCTGCCTTGATGATAATGGACTGAACCTCCGAACCTGTAAGCTAGCCCCAATTAAATGTCCTTAAAGAGTTGCCTTGGTCATGGTGTCTGTTCACATCAGTAAAATCCTAACTAAGACAGAATTAGTGCCAGGAATGGGGTGCTGCTGTGGTAGGTCTGACCATGATTTGGTTGGAGGGATGTGGATTTGGGGAGTTGGGAAACAGTGGAATGCTTTCAGTGGGGCTTAATGGGCTATTCTAGTAAGAATATGGAGGACTTTGTTGCTGAAGGTGATTTGAACTGTGGAAGCCTGACTCTAGAGGGTTTAGCAGAGAAGAATTTTAATATGTGGCTGAGAGACCAACTGTTCTTGTGATATTTTGGTGAAGAATATGGCTGCTTTTTACTCTTGTCTGAAGAGTCTGCCTGAGGCTAAGGTGAAAAGAGTCAAATGAATTGCAATGACGAGATCTCAAACAACCCAGTTTATACTCTGTGCTGTGGTTTAGACTCAGGAAGAGAGTTTTGATTAAGTATAGCCGCTTACTAAGAGAAAATACAAAATATATGGTTCAAATAGTAAAGAATCACAAAGAAGTAGAATGAAACTGAATCCTATGTTCTAGAAGATAAATAGATTAAGGGAGTGTGATCTCAAAGCAAGTTCAGGCATGGTGATACACAGCTTTAATCCCAGAAGACAGAGGCAAGCAGATTTCTGAGTTCAAGTTCCTGGTATCTGTTTACAGCAGTAAAATCCTAACAAAGGCACACAGTCTGATGTCTGGTTTTCCAAATGAGATGGTAAAGGAAAGCGGGTCAACATTTTGCAGGGAAGCAGAAGCAAAGCTTTGTTTGAGTCACCTGCAAAGGAGTGACAAGAGAGGCTGAAAGTGTGCTCAGGCAGTCACAGTCAACAGCTATTTCTAATTAATGTCCCAGTAACACTAAATGGAGAAAACAGAAGAGCGAGAAATGGATTAAAGAGTTATTGGCCCAGAGTGTGTGCTCCTGTTGCCCATGCAAATGAAATAGGAAAAACACAGAGGAAAGATGGGTAGAGGGAGAAAGGAACAGTGGAATGAGAAAGAAGAAGGGAGAGGAAGAGGGAGAGAGGTGTGGGTGGGAGATAAGTACTCAGAACTCCATCCTTAGCTGTTAGATGTAGTTTCTCTGAGGGTTCTGTGGTCCCAGCATGCTTTGTCAATACCTCACATTTCTGTTTTAATCTGCAGCCGGTCTCACTATCATGGTCTCACTATCTTCGAGGCTCCCATCTTATGTATTTTGGGATGTGTAACATTGTAAACATTTCCCATGAGATTCATAACTAAAGTGTTCCAATAATTAAAAAAAAACTTCCTTTCAAAGACAAGATTATATGAATTTAGAGTTAAGCCAACAGGCCCCCAGTTTCTTCTATATGAACAGGAAGTGAAGATTTGTAGCATGTGTCTCAGGATGGCAGCCTTCAGAAAGTACTCGTTGTGTTAAAATTTTGTGATGGGAAAATGCCCGGTTTACCTGGTTGATCTGTCCACACAGCACTTTAATAGACACCTGCTGTGCAAACCACTGTGCTAAGTGCTGTGACCCTCTTTCATCTGTACATTTTCCTGTTTAATCTTTGCAACAGCTGTGTGCTTTTCACTAAAGGAACCGTGTTTACAGAGGCTTAAGCTTGCCAGGTTCTTCACTGTGAACACAAGACATAGTGCCCTCTTGGAATCTATAATCTAGTTGAGGAGGGAGGTCCTGGGTAATGATAGCCTAAGGTATGTGTCATCATAGACATACATTAACCCAGTGTGACTCCCACAGGAAGCTCCGGGAAAGCCTTTAAGGAATGAATAGAACTCTGAAAGGTAAATGCTGGGCTGTGAGAAGGTAAGGGGAGATGGAAGAGAAATGTAAAATAAAGGGGGAAGATTCATAGAGGCACAGGAATAGATAGTGCCCGGTGGAGCCAGAGAACACAAGGAGTGATAGGCGACAGGAGATGCCCCTGGGTCACAGGTTAAAGATAAGATTGGGCTACCAAATCAGTTTCCTCTATGAGATAGATTTCTATTTTAAGAAATGCTGTCTGGGAGCTGGAAAGATGGCTCAGTGATTAAGAACATATACTGCTCCTGCAGAGGACCTGAGTTTGGGCCAGCCTACATCCAGGGGATTGGATGTCTCTGGCCTCCACAGGCACCTGTACTCACATGCACTCACACATACATGCATACATACATGCATACATACATACATACTACATACACACACATATAATTTAAAATAAAATACATGTTTAAAAAGGAAGAAACACTTTCTGTAGCTTTGCACAAATCTCTGACTGGGCTGAAGTACGGAGGGTGGGATAAAGTTCAATGTCACTGCCCGGGCCTCAGGAACATGTGCACTGGACATCTTCCAAGGGAAGAGAGGAATTTCACTTCCCATCATGATTATTCTTGTACCTATTTCCTTGGAAAATAAGATAGGATACTCTGCTGGACCAGAAGGTTTCATTGTCATTTTCATTGTTATTTTTGTTGATTGATTGGCCTGTTTTTCATCTGGCACTAAAATGGAATCTTTGATCCATTAGAAAGATGTAAGCCTAGTGATGGAGTGAAGAAAGTTCAGGAGGTGGATGTGGTGATGGTGTGGACTGGGTTGAGGGGGGCTGCCTTCAGCTCACACTGCTGGGGAAGTGTGAACACGTGTGGGAAGTTAGCAGTAGCTCTAACGGATAGGTCTGTGTTGGGTGGGGAGACAGCAATAATGCCTGAGTTTTAAATCTAAGTAGCTCTGAGAATGGTGGCCCCCCTATGAGAAATTAGGCAGTGATCTAAGAAGAAAAGTGGTAAGCTCATTTGAAACAGTTTGAACTGGAAGTAGTAAACCTTTCACAAAGAAATACTCAAAAACTGTTCCAGCACCAGACCTGGTATTCAGAAGAGAATAGGAAAGGCTGCAACTGTGTCTGGTGGTTGCCTCTGCAGAAGAGCTGACCCAGGGCAGGCCTCTGGTGAAGTAAAGGGAGGAAGCTGTTCAGAGAGGCAAAGGGCAAGGGAATCATAGCCATATGCCAAGCCAGAGAAGTGAAGAGAGGGCAGGAGGAGGGTGAAGAAGTGTTTGCTGTAAAGGCCCTTGTCTCTGACAGACTCCCTGACCTCCCAGCTCCGGTCCATCCAGAACACCCTGGCTTCTGCTGGGCTTGTGCACAGATGACTTTGGAAACAGCTCCTTGCCTGTGTGTTGCTTGGATATCAGTGTGCTCTCCAGGTTCACGCCCTACAATCGAAGACTGGGGGACAGAAAAAGGGACCTGGGGAACCCTGAGGGGTTTCAGGAGTGTTGGGAGTCTAAACTGTAAGATATGTGAAACAAGAGGGTGATGGGAAATGAGAGAGGCCCATATTGATGGCAGATGATATAAATTTGGAGAGGGTGTTAAAAAGGTGAATTCTAAACTCTAGGGTTAGAAATTTGAAAGTGCACCCCCATGCCTCCACCCCCTAAGATAGGGTCACCCTCTGTACCTAGGGTGCCTGGAACTCACTGTGTAGCCCAGGCTGATCCTGACCAGCTCCCCATCTCAGCTTCTAGAGTGCTGGGCTTACAGGTGTGAACTACTATGTGTGCCGTGAACTTGTCCTTACACTGCCATGAAGGCCAGCATTCAGGAGAGAATGAAGACAGTTGAGAGGACAGTGTAGCCACTGCCAATGGGCTCAAGAAGTGACCGAGGCTACAGGGGAGCTGTCTCTTGGTGGGGGGCATAGAACAACAGGACACTCACAGAGGCAGACTTGATGACAGCTATGAGGAAGGAAACCACGACCCAATAAGAAAAATTGCTGACTCTAACTTCTAACCCTGCTGTTTATCAGCTGTGTGACCTGTGGTGAGTGACAATATTTCTTAAGGCCTCAACTTCCTTTTTGGTAAGATGGAAGCGTTACCTTCCAATAACTGTATGTAACTGTCCCACTTGTGGGTTTTTGGTTTCTTTCTTTCTTTTTCTTTTGTCTTTTGTCTTTCTTTCTTTCTTTCTTTTTTTTTTTTTTTGGTGGTGGTGGTTGTATTGTTTTTTGGGGGTGAAAAGTGCTTTGAGGAGCTGTTTTGTTCTCTTCACCTGGTAGAACTGAATAACTGCAATCTAATCTTCACAAACCCAGGAGGTAGATTTCACTGGAGTAGGAGGTGGGATCCCATTGTCCCAAGAAACCAGGAAAAGGTATGTGGAAGTGTTGGTCATGGACAGCGACATTAAGTGAGTAACACTAACCTAATGACATTAAATATTAAATGAATGACATTAACTTAAATGAATAAAAGCATTTGTGCACCCCACCGTCACTCAGGTCTCTAGGCGTCGGGAAGGATTTCTGGAGGGCTCTGGGTCACGTTTGAATAGGTGTTGGGCCATGTGCCCCTAGCTTCCCTTCCTGAACCGTCCTTCTACCTTAGGGCTTCTAAGAGAAGACCTGGCCACCCCGAGGATCTGTGCACCCTTAGAGCTAGTTAGATCCAGTTAAGAGTATAGGCAGGTGAACTCTTAGGGGTCTCTACCCACAGATTAGTAGCCTGGGATCAGTTTGGAAAGCCTGGGTGTGAGGATGTGCTTGTTCATCCGGCGTACTTTCTATGCCTGGCCAGCTCTCCTAGTGCAGCTTGGCAAGAATTTGGCTTTCATCTCCTGCCCATCTCATGACCTCCGCTTTTTTCAAAACTTGCTGAGTGTGTTGAGGCCCCGCCCTTCCCGAGCCCAGCCCGAGGCCGCCCCTAGCGCCTTCCCAGCCCACTCCCGCTGCTTCCCGGAGGTGCCAGAGGAGCAGATTGTGGCCCATGGGGCCCTCGGTGCTGCCAGCCTGGCTGCAGCCCAGGTAGGGCGCGGGGCTGCGGGGAGGGAGGGGCCAGGGAGCTGGGCAGCAACCCACCCATTGGCTTTCACTCCCGCGAAGCTCCTGACTCTGTTCAACACTTACTGCTCCTCCTGCCTAGTCTTAGTGGATTGCGTTTTCTCCTCCATAGACTCAGGACCGAGGCTTTGCTGTTTCCTTTTTTTTTTTTTTTTTCAGTTTTGGAGATGAGGAACTGGAAGGGCAGGCTGCATGGCTATCTCTTCTCTTTGTGTGCTCCCACAAGTCCTTTTCTTCCTTGTCCCCACTGCGCCCTAGACTTGGGCGCAGGGCGATTTTTACAGCATCCTGTCGCAGCAGCGTCTGTCACAGGACAGGTTCCAGGGAAACCAGGGCCTGGGTTGTGTGTTTACCTGAAGCCAGGTGTTTCTATTGGGCTTGGAGTTTTCCCGGTTTAACTCCTATAACAGTGTGGGTCATCTGTTGACTGCTTCGTAGTGTTGCTTATATACCTTGTTTCTCAGAGGTTTCCTACTAAGAGAAGCCATTGTTAACACTAACAAGGCCACTCTACCCATCCTTGTGCACATCGGGAAGCCCTTGTGCACATCGGGAAGCCCTTCATCTCCTTTTCCGGCTCCTCAAACCAAGGATCCGCCAATCCTTTCTCTTTCTTTATTTTTGTATTAAGTTCAGTTTACATCCTGGTTGTCCTCTCCCCACACATATTTTTACACTCAGTTTGACTTCCTTTTTTTTTTTTTTTTTTTGGCTGAGCAACTAAACTGCTTTCTATGTGCATTTGATGGACAGAATTAGCTTCCCTTGTAAAACACAACAGGAGCCAAGGGCAAGAAGAACGAGTGCAACCCCGATCACAAAGTCAGGTGTGTTCAGCTAAGGAGTCACAAAACAGTTGTGATCACTCCCCTTTGATAACTTTAAGCCAGCTCTTTAAAGTTTTCAAGTTTTGCAAGCTGCCCAAATCAGTCCTTTTGCATGCATGTTTCTTCCCTGTCCCCTTCAAATTTCGAAGCTATTCTCATAGTGGCTGAACGTGTAAGAGAAACAAGGTTAGAATGTTATCAAAGATGAGAATGAAGTTTAGAGAAGAACTACCTTTGGTTTTAAGCATTTTCAATCAGCATACTTTTGTTAGATAAATTCATCTCATCAGATTCTAGTGGGTTTGGAGGGACAAACCAGTGAAAGACCCTAATCCAGAACTCTGACCTGGAACAGTTTCCTTTTGCTTGCTCAGTTTGACTGGCACGTTAAAAGATGTGTTTAATGACATTTTTTCTGTGTTTATAGGTATAGGAAGAATGTGTATCTTTTCATCTATTACTTAATTCAGTTCTGTGGCCACTCATGGATACTGGCAAATATGACAGTCAGGTTCTTCTCATTTGGGAAAGGTAAACACTCCAAAACGTTTTGATGTTTAACTTTTATTCCTGGATTCATCTGGCCTCGCTGATTTTCATTTTGAACTTATGTGAACTCTGCATCTGGCACCATTCTCTTCTCTGGAGTTTGTTTTTTCCATTTTTTTTCATATTATTTCATTTATCTCATATTATTTCAGACTTAAACCTTTTTAGAACAGGGCAAAGGTGAGATAAGGTGAGAGGGAACCTGTCTTACCCCAGAGCCAGCAGTTTGCTCTGAAATCAAAGACCTATCTTTGGAATGTTCTGCACCAAACTCATAAATTAAATGCATTTTGAAAAATCTATAAGTTCCAGCCTGACATTCTGTGCAGAGCAGTGAGAAATTAATGAAATTCTTCTACTACTTTTTATTACCAGGTTTAGAGTAGCTGGAGATTGCCAGTAACTGAATGACAAATTTTATGTCCCCAAGACTCTGTTTGATCCTTTAAGAAGACAAGTACATGACACAGCACACCCGTGACTAGTCACCTACATGGAGCTGGTATATTGATGACTTGAATCATAAGCTTCCTTCAGTTTCCTAAAAAGTCAAGAATTCACCATTTAAACTATTCACTTCAGATTGTTAAAGAATGACTCACCAAGTGACTGTGAAAACAACCGTGTCCCATCCCCACATGAGTAAGTGTCATCACAGTTTACAACTGTTTGGTGACTTGACAATTTGAGCAACTGCTGGTTTAGCTAAAAACAAACACGAGCATGGCTGGAAAAAAAAAACATGCTGAGCTCATCAGTTGAGACTTGTCATACTCATCTAGTGGGCTGCTACAAACTATCCTGTGTTTCCCAGTCTTACTGAAAATCTATACATTCTTGCCTTTGCTAATAATCTCAGAGCTATAGCAGAAGGCTTGAATGTCGACTATGAGAACCGAATTTTCAAGCAGAGGGAGACTGAGATATAAGAGGATACAAGAGGGAGGAGGCCATCAGTTCTGTACCTTGAATGTTTGGTTAGGTTGAGTGAGCAGACAGCAGCCTCATTTACATCCCAGGCCCCAGGCAGGAATTCTAATGTGACCTTATACCTCAAGTGGGCAAAGTGGCTTTAGCCACCTTGTCTCATCACTGTAAATGTAGCAGCTACTTGCAAGTAGATAAACAGAACTGGTCTGTTCATTGGAAATGAAGCCTGAGAATAGTGGAATGGGAGACCAGTTCCATTCTCTAAGCCAGTGGCTCTCAACCTTAATGCTGGAACCCTTTAATACAGTTCCTCATGTTGTGGTGTCACCCCCCCCACACACACACACATACACACCATAAAATTATTTCATTGCTACTTCATAACTGTAATATTTCTAGTTATGTATCTTAATGTGAATATTTGATATGCAGGATATCTTCAGGATATATGACCCCTGTGAAAGGTTGAGTGACCCCTGCAAGGGGTTTGTAGTCCACAGGTTGAGAAGCTCCTCTAGGCAATGACTCAGGTTGACCGAGAGCAACAGATCCTTGAACTTATGTTCAAAAGTGGTGGTAAAAACAGAAAAATCACCCTTAGAAGTCTCCAAATGGGGCAGGATTTTATTGAAGATCTTAAAGTTTGCCATCAGAGGATCATCTGTCCCCTTCTATTTCACGTCCCTCTAAGGGGAATACCTCAGTCATGTCTTCTCACAATGCCAACTCCAAAGTTCAGTGCTCAAAATAAAGCCAGAGTCACTAGTCCAGTACGTGTACAGGACTCAAGCACGAGCAAACGTGGTGTGCGACATCACAGCGTCACAGTGTCATTTCCACAAAATTTCTTTGAAATCAGTTTTCTCGTTGCCTTTTTTTCTCAATGAAAATGCTGAACCCAGCAGATTTTTAGTAACTTCACCCCCAAACTATCTACATGTCAAGGGGTTTAGATTCTGATGGATTATGTTTGTGTAAGAATTTCCTGAGAATCTCATATATTGGGAAAAAGTATAACAACCCTGGCCATGAAGACTTTGTAAATTTCCATTCTTTTTGGAAGAGGACCAATTAAAAAGAACTATACATACATTCTTGTGAGTACCACAGTACTTTCTAGGGATATATCGCATTGCTACAATTTAGTAGCTTATTTAAAATTTTTTTTTGCACATACAATAAAGGCATTTCAGCTGTATTTCACTGTACTTTGCAAATGTGTATTCGGATGCAGTTTTGACTCACAATGTCTGTATTTGTCCTTCACTAACACAGATTCAATGGTCGACACGTTTTACGCAATTGGGTTGGTTATGCGGGTTTGCCAATTCATTTCCCTCTTGGAGCTACTGCATATTTATATTGGCATTGAGTCAAATCAGCTTTTCCCAAGGTTTTTGCAGGTAAGTTTAATCATGCTGTTATTGTAGAGTCTATTTAATTTTTTACTTTGTCCTATTTACAGCCCCTAAGTGATTTTATGGCAGAATTTGTTCACAGGATTCCCTTACCTAAACCACAACAGTTAGAATGGCCCATTGGCAGTGTTTGGGAAGTGCCACTGGCTAGCTTGCTCAGTGTCCTGTTCTGGAGATCCCATGGCCATTGACCACTCTGCATGTGTCTCTCTCTGAAGCAGATTAGACAGGGAAAAGGATCAGAGTTGAAGTCTTTTAGGTGATGCCAGGCTGTTCCACGGACCACTGTGAAGTTATACTACAACTACCACTGGCTCTTGATGGGAAAGTATAGGGGATTAAAACAAAACAAGTGTTTAACAGCAGGCTGACAGGAGATTGGAAATTCACTGGTATATAGGTAATCAGTGCTAGATTAGGATTAATATTTGCTAGACTAATATTAGGACTAATATAATGCTAGATTAGAACTAAATATTTTAGATGGTATTTTCCATGAAAAAGACAAGATAAGGCTTAAGTTACTACATGGATCTATATTTGTAAAACTCCAGGATTTGGAATACCCATCAGGATGAGCATAATTTTAGGTATCCTCAAACAAAATCTGAAAACAAACTATTTCCTAAAATATCAGAATCTTAATGTATTTAAATACCTGACAAAGTTCTTGGAATGTACATACAGAGCTTAAAACATGTTGGGTGTAGGGTTCTAGATCCCTGTGTTCAAGTAACGGTTTAATCTTTGTGTATCTAGTAAGAGCCCAGCACTCTAAACATTAACAGATCTATAGAAGGGTAGGCAAGAATGGGTCAGCAAGATGGCTGAGTAAGGACATTTGCCATTGAGCATGATGACCTGAGTTTAATTTCTGGAACTCACACTGTGGAGGGAAAGGATTAACTCCTACAGTTGCCCTCTGACAACCACACGAGAGAATGTGGGGGCATGTGCATGTGTGTGGATGCACACAGACACACAAACACATACACAGACATGAATGTTTTAAAAGGTATGGGGTAGATTTCATTTTACTTATTAAACAAAATAGGGAAGCACTATTCATTAGAAAGAAGGCATTCCATGTGTTGAAATATCAAGTATTAAAAAATAGAGGTAATAAGTACAATGTAGTTATATTAGAATTAACCAACGTAGAGCTCATAGCATCTCCTTAGACATGTTACTTTACAAACTAAAGAGGGAAACAGATTGGTCATAGAAGCAGTAAATAATTTAGAAATAAGATTTATTGGTATTTCTGGCTGAATGGGTCTGCTGTACTTTGAAAATGTCAAAATGTGTCCAGCATTATGCTACTTTTGGAAAGCAGAACTAAAAAGACTCAGAGCACATGAAAGCGGCATCCCATCATATGGATTATTCACTAGAAGCTGAATTAAGTTCATATAAAATCTGAGTCATGTTATCACTTTCACTCTTCCTTAAAGGACTCTTTTTTTCTGACTTGGCTATTACTAATTTCTTGGTAACAAAGCATTTTCAGAAGGAAAGCTTGTGTTAGTTTAGCTGTTGTTAATGTACACTGTGAAATTAAAGAAGTTTATCTTGTTAGTAAGAAAACTGAGAGCTTAAAATATCCCTAGAAAATGCACATATATTGCTTGTATGACAGAATTAGCTAGACTTGTCTGATATGCAAAATTATTCTAGAGCTGAGACATCTGAATGTTTGGGAGGTGTACAAATTCCAGAGCATTCAAGTGTGATTTTTTTTTAATCACTACTAATTAAATCCTTGAATCACTGAAATCATTAAATCATTGAAACCAAAGAAACGATTCCTGATTTGGTTACTTAAAAACAATAGTAAATACACATGCAGATATATTTATTTAAAAAGTGATTTTACTAAGTCCAGTGCTAACGGAGCACAATTCTCTTTAAATCTTTGGTTCTGGGGAAGGACAAGCAAGGATCAGGGTACCAGGGTCGAGGATGAGCATCCCGGGCTATGTATATCCCAGATGATGAGCACAGTCTGTTTGACATTCCTATCCATCTTCCTCTTTTACTTGAGGTTGTAACTGCCAACTTGAGGTTGGACTGGGATTGGAAAGCCTTTATAAAGGCATCACAGTCAACTCCCATTTTCTGTGCCTTTTCCTATTCAAGTTCTACCGACAATTAGAATCCCTTCATTAGGGGACGATCCCAAGTACTCTGCTTAAAAATAATGTAACAAAACCCTAGGTTGTGAAATCATTTGTGGTGCTCTCTCATTTCCCCATTTTTAAATGAAGAAATGGTACTTAGAGCAGCTGAGTTATTTACACTGATTATGGCTGACTGCATGCAATATTTTTAAAAAATGCATTGTATCCTCCTGCTTCAAAGAAGACTAAAGCTATGTTTGCAGAGTTGTAATGTTACTATGATATTACCTTCACAGCATTGCAAAGCCACAACAGAATGCATTCTTTTGAAAACAGATTTTCTGAAATGTCAAGATAAATAATTCACAGCTAGCATGAACAATGGATTAGGGTTAGCTAGTTGAACAACTAATGTAACATCTGGCAAGCACTGGCGCCGAGGGAATGAGGGTAGATTTGGGTTTGTTCATTGTCCTGAGATATTACATGTTTTACACTCACATATCTGACAATAAGCAATAAACTATAATTTTAAAAATTATATGCAATTGCTCAAACAAAAAAGCAGAGAAAACACACACTATAAGACAGTAGTTATTTAACAGACATCTATATTTTATTTTTAAATTACTTACGAGGAAAATCTAAAACTATAACACAAAAAGCTGTTTATAGATATCCATTGCTTATAATAATCATATGTCATTTAAATTATATGCAGAAACATAACCTAGAGCTTAACACTTAAATTATACATAGAAATAGAACATAGAGCTTTGCTTTCTTAGTTTCAAGTGGGAATCTTCAAGACACAAAAGAAGCATGCTAAAAACGACAATACAAATGAAAGCTACGTGTTTTCCCTTTCCAGCCTTTTCCTTCCAATCAAATTTGCGTATTTCATTACATCATTTTTTAATAAGAGTTAATTGGGACTAGTTGATTTTGATAAATTTCGCTAAAGAAAGCCAAAACCCCGACAACTTGACCATTGTAGAATGGGAATACAGCCACACCTGAGGGTTGAATTTGAAGCCTTTGTTGAGTCTTCAGAAAGCCTTTGCAGAAGCCTCAGAAGCTGTTCTTGACAAAAGTTAAAGAAAGGAGGAAACAACCCCAGATGCCTTTTGTCCCACAGTGCTTGACAGGTTCACCTTGTAGGAAACTCTCAGAGGAATAGAGTTCAGCTGACTACAGCTACAAGTGGTTTGAGCTTCAACTTACAAAATCTGTAAATCAAAACACTACAGATGATTTCCTCCAATTACCATGCCTGCATAGGTTCCACTCATGATATTTAAGTGCACAAAGACACCTCTGTATAAACCAATGTCACCAGCTCTTTCTCCTGTTTGTGTTGAAGGCAAGGAAGGCACCTCAAAGGAGAGTGTCTAACTCCCTTGTGAGAGGACAGTGGTTTCCAGTCTGCTTTTTCCAGGCTGTGAAACAGCTAATTTTGACTGCTAAATGAAGTCATCTTTGAACTTTCATAAAAATCTCACAGATTTTTCTCTCTGTAGGCCTTGAGTTGAGAACAGGTTTTTATTACTAGAGATGAAGCTGCTGATGTGTTGAGCATGCACAGTTTACTGGAAGGGAACGTCAGGGTCTTTAGGTCTTGTCATTTTGATTCATGGAGTTCTTCAGTGAATAGGTGCAAAGCTATCATCTTTATAGTGTGATTTTACAAATGCAGAATGGCTTTTAAAAATCCACTGAGAGTCTTCATTATCTTGGCAGAAAAATGTCTGGCAAACAATATTTCCAACAGATCTGGAATCGAACTCTGGAAGTATGACTTGGAGTACTATGATCTAAACACTCTCAGACCGTCTCATTTTTGTCATGTTGGTGGCCACTCCCAAACCATACACTCACACCACACTCCATACCTCTCTGTTCCACAGTTAATGAACATTTACAGTAAGACAGGTATGGTGGTATCCATCTCTAGTCCCAGTGCTGGGCAGGTGGAGAAAGGAGGAGCCCTGGATCATACTGATCAATGGTCTCAATGAACCAGTGAGATCTGGGTACCACAAAAAGACCTGCCTTAAAGAAAGTGGACAGGAATAGAAAACAACCCTGGAGATCAACTTCTGGCTCCACACACCTGTTCACACATGTGTACATATATCTCCTCACATTCAAACATGTATACATGCACACACGAATACATGTTTTATGTTTTTTTAAATATTAGTAAGATGTAAAATAGTTATGATTTTGGTAAAATAGTAATTTTGAGATTGAAACTTAATGAGTTGAGAAATTCTTCCCACAGTCAGGGTACTGTTCTTATCCTTCCAGTTTTTCCTATTTCTTAAATTAAAAAAATATTGTTTATAGTTTCATACATTTCTTAATGACTTTTGGGCATTTTATGCCCCCTTTCCATCCTGCTAGAAGGGTCTTCTCAACACTCCCCACCCCCCACCTTCATGCCTTCTTTTGTGTATGACCACTCAGTTTATTTGGAATTTCTTGCTGAAGCCACCCCTGCTCAGGCAAGATACCCTTCACTTTTATAAAGTACCTTCTCATTTAACAATGTAACTTGTCATTTTTAAAAATTAAATATATATGTGCTGCTTGTACATGTAGAAGTCAGATGGCAGGGTTGAGGAGTCAGTTTCCTCTTTACAACTCTATGGGATTTCAGGATTGCATACTCCCTGGCAAGCGCCATGATCTGCTGAGACATCTAGCCAGCTGTAGAAACTCCTTCAAAGGACAGACCATTGTCTGGATGTTAGGTTCTGGAGTAGCCCCCAACCTGGTAAAGATTAAAAGGCTCTAGTGTTTCAAAATGCAGGACTTAGAGTCATTGTCTAGATTTTGATTCCAGACGGGAAGGAAGTCATTATCACCTAGGAAAACACGTGCTTTTGTGTAAAAGCAAATAAATAGTAACAGTATCTTCTTAGTGTTATTTTGGAGAATAGATACAAAATTATAAATTTTGAAACTGGCAGAAAATAATAAGTATTAACTTTTATCAACTTACTATCTATAACAAAATTTCTCTATTTTGCCATTACTGAATATAGTTAAATACCCATCAGATAATGAATTAGATTGACATTTCATGTGGCGGGAATAATCCTATTTCTGTATACATGCTGTCACTTGGGGGCATTTACACTGCTGATTTCTATGCAACTAGGGACTCTGTCACCAAGGAGTCACCGAGCCTTCACTGATGTTTTCAAACAGTTTCATCATATAGTCCCAGCCTCACTGATAGATTGTCCTCTGTCCTCAGCATTTAAAAGGCAGAGTAAAATCTACCAGGGAGGCTGAATCTCAAAATACTTTGATTAATGCCTAAAACTCAGAGAACTTATGTTTTGCAAACTAACAAAAAACAAAAACAAAACAAAACAACAAAAAACCAAAATAAAAAAGAAAACCTCAGGAAACACACACACATGGATGCATATAGCATAATTTCTAATCTCATGGTTGAGTACTTTAAAACTTTAGGTCGATAGGATCCCTCTACATAGAATACTGTAATCCGAGCCCAACCCAAGTCTGTCTTGGATGAAAGCTGGAAACCAGAGAACTTAAACCTATGATCATAGCATGGGTGACTAGGAAGCACTGGTCTCCTAGCCACCAGATTTGTAAGCACCATGATGAGCTGGTACCTGAGTATTTGTGAGATGCTCAAGTCTTACATCCAAAAGCTACCAGGAGCCATGCCAGCCAGGTTGGATTATTCAGTTACTTAAATTGCAGTTTAGATGAATTTATATAAGCTGAATCAAGAAACTAGATCAGTGTATCTTAAAGAAGGATTGATGAAGGGAAAGAGCTCCATGCATAACTGACATAGACTGACTAAGTTTGAATCATGTCTAATTCCCCTTAGCCATGCAGGGGCCCTCTTGACTCACCTCCGCAGTCATGAACGCGCTGACATAGCGTGTATGTGTGGATTTCTGATCATGTGGACTGCTGTTGACAAATCTTGGGTTTTTTTTTTTTTTAAAAAAAAAAAAAACACTAAAAGCCCATGATTCTGTTGTGGATTATCCCAGGATTTTTTTCCTTAATCAGCTTAAAAAAAAAAAAGACGGCTATACAAAATACAAATCAACCCCTTTGTGTTTTCTTTTCCTTTGCCACTAATATACTCCATCAATCTCAAGTTCACGTTTTTTGGCCACTGAGAGCAAAGAGAAATTCCCTATTAAGCACAAAAATGTAGCCTGTGCAGGCTGTTCAAGTATAACACAAGGCACTTCATACTGTGTAGGGAAAGAGGACTGTGTTTTATTTAAGCTGGTCATTGGAACTAAGCCAAAATATGTGAGCTTTCAATGATCTTTAAATGTTTATAACTTGGCATATATAACATATATTCCAAGAATGTGTGAAATTCTTTTTCTATTTTCCACTAGCTTAGGAGGGTTAATACTATATTACTGCCCTGGGGGAAAAAAAAGTCACAGTGGCTTCTCTATTGGCTAAAATTGAAATTCCCTGGCCTGTCATTCAAAACCCTTCATAACCCAGCCCCAAACGCATCTTCATTTACTTTCCCTGTTTTTCCGTCTGCACACCGCCCACTCGAGCCTCTCTGCGGCTCACTCCTCCCCAGGGCAGTGTACATCGTCACCCTGCTACTTCTGCTGAGACGGCTATTGTCTGGGATGTCTTTCCTCTTATCTACTAGATAACTCCAGTCCATCGAGCAGAAGCCAGCTGCAATGCTGCTTGTCCTCACGGACCTCTCTTCATCCTTCTCTCTGGCAGCAAGTGGCTCCTTCCTTAATGATGCTTCCCTCTGCAGCACAGACTGTAACTACATCCCCCAACACTAACTCTGAAGGCAGGACCACTTTTACTGTGCCATCTAACCCAGTGGTTCTCAACCTTCCTAATGCTGCAACTCTTTAATATGGTTCTTCATGTTGTGGTGACTCCCAACCATAAATTTATTTTTGTAGCTATTTACTAACTGTAATTCTCTGACTGATGTGAATTGTAATGTAAATATCTGTGTTTTCTTATGATCTTAAGTGACCCCTGTGAATGGTTGTTTGACCCTCCCCAAAGGAGTCATGACCTGCAGATTGAGAACTACTGATCTAACTCATAGTGGACATTCAAGTAGGAGCTTGTCAAAGTGAATAGAAGTGTGTATATGTCAAGAAGAGAAAAAATATCTTGACTTAGGTAAAATGCTTCCTTTGTTTCATTATATATAATTATAAAAGTACAGGAAAACAAACAAAATTAAAGTCATTCATAACACAACCCTTTCAGAGACAGCCACTGTTAATAGGTTATAAAATGTATTTCCAGTTAAAGCGTCTTTTAAACAAAGCCCCATTTTTTAAAATTAGAAAATTACTTAAATGGCCTAACAGATGACTTTAATTCTTAACTTGTTTTTTTTTTAAAGCTCACAGAGAGAGTTATTATCCTTTTTGGGGTGATCACCAGTCAAGAGGAAGTCCAAGAGAAATATGTAGTGTGTGTTTTATTCATCTTTTGGAATCTACTGGATATGGTGAGGTAAGTAAGCTAAATTGCTGGTCATGGTGGTACATACCTTTAATCTCAGAGGTAAGGATAGGTGAATCTCTGTGAGTTCAAGGCCAGCCTTGCCTCCATAGCTAATTCCAGGTCAGCCAGTACTACATAGTGAGACCTGTCTTAATCATCAATCAATCTGATAATACTGGTTACTATGTATGAGACAGAAAAACCTCACTGCATATTTTTCTATATTGAAATAGAAATGTATATGTAGGTCTTTCCATAGTAGGCATATGAAGAAAAATGAAAACCAATCTTCGTACTTCAAGTGAAAATTCGAGCCCTCAGGGTCCCTGCACAAGGTTTTGCCATGACACCGACCTGACAGCTATATACGAATGGAAGAAACTTTATCATTCTTCTAGCATGCATTATTTTAATAATGGACTTTTATTACTTGTCAGAACCCACAAAGTTGGCGTCATAGTTAGCCTCAGTTGTCAACTTGACACCTGGGAAAAGGGAAAACCTCATCCAAGGAATTGCCTCAATTTGATTGCCCTGTGGAGGCATTTTCTTATGGAGGCATTTTTGATGGAGGATGGTCCAGCCCACTGTGGGCCTGGAGGCAAGACAGTAAGTACCTTTGCTACTTACTGCTTCAGGTCCTGGCCTGACTTCCTTCAGTGATTCAGCAAGGGAATATGACCTGGGAGTCTTTCTTCCCCCAAACCATTGGTTTTGGTCAATGTTTTATTATAGCAACACAGGAGCAAACTACAACTTCTTTTCTCTGTGGAAAAATGTACCCCCCCCCATATCCATTTTTAGTGGAATCCAATGGCTAACTTAGTCCTTTTGTGGCATCCCTAGGAACTACTGCTGCTTCAAATATCTGCATGGGAGCATGCCCCAAAAGAGTCTTTATTTTGTGACTGATATTATATATTTTATTCTGATATTTTTATTCTATTGTCAATAACCTGACCAAGTTAAAATATAGCCTCAACAATAGGCTGAGTCCTAAAGATTATAAGCTATTTAATGTTTCAAAAATAGCATTTTATACTAGGACTTTTGTAGCCTCTGACTTCCTATTTATACAAGGCATTGGCATAGGGATCATAGCTTTCTTAAACATTAGAACATGAATCTGTCTACCTCAGTATCATTCTCAGATAAACTCAATAGAATAAAATGACTTTTGCATTAACAATGGTAATAAACTATCATGGGATGATTTGGGGACATAAAGGATACAGCAGGATGAAATCAACTTCCACTACTTACTTGATACATGATCTAGGACAAACTGTTTAAATTTCTGTAAATGGCTATTTTATTGAGATATAAGTTATCACCCATTACAAGGCTATGCCTATATGTGCACATCAGTCCCAATCTCCTCCTTCCCCAAGCCCTGGCAACCATATTCATACTATATGGGTTTTCCTATTTTGTGTTTCATATAAATGGAATCATCGAATAGGTGGTCTTTTGTCACCATCCCCTTTTTCCTTGGAATAATGTTCTCAATACAGTGTTGTAGCTTGTAATGGTATTTCATGGCATTTTGTGGCTGAATAATATGCCATTGTATCAACAAAACCCTGGATTATCCTCATAGTTGATGCACATTTGCATTGTTCCCATATTTTGGCAATAAGAAATACTGCCATGAGCACTCACACAAACTTCTGTTTCCCTTATAGCCAGTAGTAAGACCTCTGGGCTCTTCTTTCGATACTATTTCTCTCTCTGCAAAATGAGGGTAGACATGGCATCTCAATCTACTGTGAAATAGTTTAAAGAAAATAATGAGCCGAGATCTTAGTCATCAGCTAAAGGTGCCTGTGAAAAGATTACAACTAATGTGAAAGCTAATGATGAGACAGATTCTTTCCTCCTAAGAACACGATAAGGACATCCATGCTTCCCACTTTGTTCAACATTGTATTGGAATTCCTAGACACAGCAATTAGGAAAAAATGTAAAAGGCTTCCAGATGGTATAAAACTGTAAGTGACCAACAAGTTTAGCAGAGTTGCATAATGCAGCACAAGGTTCATACAAACCAGCTGCATTTCTATATATTTTCAGTGAGCTATCTGAAAATGAAAACTACAAAACCAACCCTGTTTACAGTAGCCTCCAACAGAATGGCAGACTCAGGAATACATTTTAGCAAACATAGGCAGACCTTGTACAGTAAGGACATTGATAAATGGAAGGGCATTCCACACTGGAACTTAATATTGTTCAGATGCCAATACTCACAAATAAATCTACAGACTTTGAAAGCCCTGTTAGAATCTCAACTGGTTTTATTGCAGTAATTGAGATGCTTATCTTAAAATTCACATAGAAATCTGAACTCCGATGAATCAAACTTTTATAAGAACACACTTGGTCTTATTCTTTTCAATTCAGAACTTACTACAGAGCAACAATAATTACAAGTGTGGTCCTACTCCATGGACAAGTCAGGGGATAGAGTTGACAGTTCAGAAATAACCTCTTCTAGTTTGGATTAAGTTTTGCAAAGGTCCCAAGAGATTCAATGGGGAAGGAATAATCTTCTCAATAAAAGATAATGGGACAACTGTATACTGCATGCAAAAGATCAAGGAACAAGGAACAAAAGAAAAACATAGATATTGAACTGTATTAGCGAGTTACTGTGATGGCTGATATTGTGAACTTGATTGGATTCCAAGAGCATTGGGTGTGCCTACAAAATTCCAGAGTTTAGCTGAGGAAGACCTCTCCTGAATGTGAGTTGTATCATCTCATGGGCTGGGATCCTGAATTGAAGAAAGAAGAGAGAAAGGAAAAGCAGTTTGTGAGTCAATAGGCTTTGTGGGTAATTCTGACATGTGTTGATGTGTAGAAACCACTGGCTTATTTATAGAAATAAAATCACATTGAAGACTTTGCACTAGCGGGTTTAAAGTTACTTACTGTACCTCAAACATGCTTCCAAGGCTAGTTCTGATTATGTAACAGGGCAAAGCTGCAGAAACAGAGGGATGGTAGATATGAATTTGTGGGTTGTGTTTTAATAACATCATCTTTTAAAATATGTGCAAATAGCTCTGTCTTTTCAAGAATCCTAGCTATTGCTGCATAAAATGAGCTTGGCTTTTTAAATAAAATTGAAGCCATTAATCACGGAAGCTTATAGCTGTAATTTCTTGGGAGGCGGTAAGAGCTACATTCTTGCTTTCTTCGGCTGTATAATTATCTATGATCCACCCCATGAGATAAGCTAGAGAGACACAGGTTTCCCCCCACAACAATACACCATTTTAACCCCTGTCCTTACTTAAATTATAGGAAATAAAGCATGTAATTCCTGCTTCCAATTTCATTCCGGCGTTTAATCTGTAGTAATGTATTTTCTTCTCTTATTTCCCAGACAGCAGCAGCAAATGATGCTTACTAACTATCTGTCTCCTTCTAGGTACACGTACAGCATGTTGTCAGTTATAGGGACATCCTATGCTGTCTTAACATGGCTTAGTCAAACACTGTGGATGCCAATTTACCCTCTGTGTGTTCTTGCTGAAGGTAAGAGTCATGTTGTATTTCTGACTGATATAAGCTATTGAGCTATAATCATTCACTAATTTTTGATAGGGAAATTGCTATTTTTTTATGGTTCTTGGCTTATTGATGATAAATTTCCCAATATATTTCCTTGCTTCAAAGAAGCAAACCATTAAGAAGCAAAGTTCGGTAGGGTGTGATGTGGTATACCTGTAACACTGGAGTCAGACAACAGGTCAGCCTGGTCTACACAGAGTTCCAGGCTAGACAAGGATATTGTCACAAAGACTGAGAGGAGAGAGAAGAAAGAAGCAGAGGGAAGAGTGGAGGAGAGAGAACATTAAAGTTCCAGGTAGAGGTGGTCCTACATATGGGGCTAGAAGCAAGCATCAAGGTCCAGGTACTTGCCTTCATTAACTATGAGTCTGGGGAATCTCATTTCACCCCTGAGTCAGTTTACATCCACAAATTTGGTTTAACATATACAGAATCTACAGTTTAATTTTTTTTAATACTTAGAAATTTGGTCATCCCTGGCTAGAGTGCTTCTTACCACCTCCAAAGCATAGTACCTCTGCCAGTGACCATTTGGCCACCATTCCATGAGTATCCACATTAAGAGGAAGCCTAAGCTAAAACAGTTCCCAGTCCAGCACCTCGGATTATTATTTATAGGGTACATCTCAGTTGCAACTAGACATCTGTAAGCTTCTTGATTGCATGTTCCTGATTAGACTAGTTCCATGTGCATACACCGGTGCCTGCTTCTTGCTTCCTTCCTTTCTCATGTGCACCAGTATACACACCCAACAAACAGGAGATCAACTATTGCCTGTACTAGTAAAGCAACAATGAAGGAACTAAAGTAAGCATTTTTTCAAAGGACTCGAGGCTAAGCAAAGAACAAACACTTCCCCCAGTAGAGGATTTGACAGGCTGCAGGGAGTTTCTTCTGAAAGTCATGATTAAAGATTTTAAATAATGCAAAAAACATGTTACAGTAACTACAGGAAAATGCAGACATTATAAAGGGTGCTGTTGCCAATAATTGCGACTATATAAAGACTAGTATACAAAAGAACACCATATGTTTTCAATATTTACTAATGGCTAGAAACAATAAGTCCGAATTTTAAGTTTTCTATTGTTTTGAAATGAATTGTTAAAATATACTATTTTCAGAAAAATCTAGAGAATGTTTTACGAACCATTAAAAATAAGAACAACAAAAAAATCCAGTCACCCATTATTTAAGAGTGAAATTCTTCATTCACTGAAGATTTGCTAAGAGTATTTCTTTGTCTTGTCCTATGGGAATACTATAAAGAACATATAAGGAATGGATGCTGGAGAGAGTATAATGTTTATATGAGGAGAAAAACAATTGTAAGGTATGTACAACAAAATAAGTACAGTCAATAATAGTGTACATTTCCAAAACAGTAAATTCAATTATCTCACTTTAAAAAACATGGAGATGTTGAATACTAGATTTTATCATTCAGCATTATATACATATATCAAAAGTCCATAAATGTATACTTTGTGATTTTTCAATTAAAACTATGTTAACAAAATAGTTAAATTTTTTCCCCAAAGACTGTATAATGGACTGTTTCCTTAAAAGTGAATAAATACCCAAGTGATTACTCCTGTGTCAGAATGCTCAAGACTTGGAGGCTGTTCTTGTTAACGGCGTGCTTGGTGTCCAGTGGAATACCACTCATCACAGATCTATCTTCCTCGGTTTCTGACTTTATCACATCGCAACACATTTTATTTTGAAATAAATAGGGAATAACTGTTTAAAAAAAAAACAGTGCATCAAGGAGTTCGAGAGATGGCTCAGCAGTTAAGAGCAGTGGCTACTCTTCTAGAGGATCTGGGTTTGGTTCTCAGCACCCATATGGTATCTAACAACTGTCTGTAACTTCAGCCTTAGATGATCCATCACCCTCTTTCAGCTTCCACAGGGACTGCATGCATGTAGTACACTTACACACATGCAGGCAAAACACTGATAGATGGAAGGCAAAAATCTAACTACCTTTTACTTCACTTTCCTTATGGCAGCAGTTTAGAGAACTATAGCATGCCATTTTACTGCATAGAATGCTATAAAAAAATCTATACATGTGATATAATTTTATGGATCCTCTTATGTAACTAACAGTAAACTAGCCTCCTCCCACAGAATAATTTGTTAGTATTTCTCACAGAGTTCCTCCAAATTTATATTAAGTACTTTTAGGGCTGAGAAGAAAGCAGGTATCCTAAGGCCAGTAATGGGTGACCCATTTCATTACTGCAGAGCTTCTCAGAGTCTTCACTATGTTAAACGTGTCATGCAACTCCAAGAAGAAAATAACATGCAGTGCTTTCCATCTTGACTGTCTCCCTATTTGTGAGCAAGGAGACAGATGTATTTTTAACTCATCATTTTAAGAAGCGCTATACAGTTTTGCCATGTAAGCATGAAATGTGTGGATTCAACCAATGGCACAGTGCACAATGTGCCACTGCTAGTGCACAATGCTAGAACAATTTCAGCCACATAATCGTGCCACAGATTTTTGTGTCAAGCTGAACCTTTAACTAAAGGATTCAGCAATCATCACAAAACTGTTATTGGCGATTCAAAATCCCCTACATTAGAAACACATGAAACCTATAGCTCTGTAATTCAGAAAGGGAATCTTTACGATGCTTTTTCTTTAAACAGCATTCACCATCTATCAGTCACTGCCTTATTTTGAGTCATTTGGCACAAACTCCACCATGCTTCCGTTTGACATATCCATCTATTTCCCTTACATGCTGAAGCTGTATCTCATGATGCTCTTCATAGGTAAGTGAATACTTTTGTTTGGCACTCTTCATGTGTGTGTTGGTTTATACTGTCATTGTCCTACACAGACTAGTAAATGGAGAGGAACTAAAGAGGAAGCCCGACACAGTCAACTAGATTGTCTGGTTAAGGCCCCTGGTGCTTTTTGTGGGGCATCACGAAACTAAGTATTACACAATTTCACTTCACAGCAAGAACAATGCTACCAGCAGAAAATATGCTTGCAAGATACATGAAATACAGACATCTTGACCATGAGGGCACAACCATTATATAAAATGGAAAACAGAAGGATTAGTTCTTTTCCCCCACTTATACCATAACATTTTGTTTTCTTTTTGGCTTTACATGCTATATGCTAGCATCCCTTGGCAGGCAAATAGGAAGTTGGTGATAAAGGCTCAAGAAAAACTTTAGAAAAGAACTTATAGTTGTAGGAAGTGGAGCGATGGCTCAGTACTTAAGAGCACTTTCTGTTCTTAAAGAGAACCTGGACATCCACATGGCAGCTGACAACCATCCATAATTCCAGTTCCAGGGAATCATACACAAGTATATAGGGCACATATACACATGTAGGTATATGCATACATGAAAAAGCTCTTTTAAAAACTTACACTTCAGCCATGCTTTATGACATATAACTTTAATCCCAGCACTTGGGAGGCAGAGGCAGATAGATCTCTGTAGTGAGTTGCAGGACAGGCAGGGCCACGTAGAGAGACACTGTCTCCAAAAGGAAACAAAACAACCCCCCCACCCCCCACCCCCCCCACAAACAGTTATACTCATGTGGTATTTCAAGATGCCTTTACAAGATGGATAAGTAGAGGCATCCAGCACTTTGCTGCACAAAGAAAACACAAAGCAATAGGTATGGAGCTGCATTTTGAGGTGAGTACAAGAAACTACTGGGCAAACCTAACGCACTGTAATATTATAAGACTTGGCATAGCAACAGATACAAAATTTCTGAGTGCTGCCATGCCATCTACACCACTAATTGTGGGGGAATCTCCTTCTGGCTAAGGGCGAATGAACAGAGTCCTAAAAAGCTGTGTTGGATACAGGGCATTGGAGAACTTGCCCTCTGAGACCGAGGTAGGGTCAGTAGAGTGTAGAATCATGGGAGTGTGAGGACCAACCATTCCTTCCCACAGATCCAAGCATGGGTGCCTGCCACTTACAGGATGAGACAAGACTTACCTGTGGTCTATTGCTTCTCTGACCACAGGAGTAAACTGCAGCAGCCCTGAGCAATGCTAAGGCTTCAGTTAGTGCTCTTGTCTACAGGGTACATACCCCAAGGAGGTCCACAAAAAAACTTAATCAGGTGCTGGCTGCACCCTGCTTTCATTTTTTTCCCCACAGACAAACAAAAGGCCACTAAGAAGTCCAAGGGTAACTTAAAATGTTCTTGAAACCAATGGAAATGCAGGATCCCAAACCTATGGAATATCTAAAAAAACAATACCAAGAATAATGAACAAAACCATTTTAAAAAGAAGTATTTCAAATAAACAACTTAATCATGCATCTTAAGTACTAAAAAAAGCAAGAATAAACCAAATCCCAAATGATTGTATGAAAAGAAATAAAAATCGGACTAGAAATAAAATATCAAATAACAAGTGCCAAAAAAGCCAAAACAAACAAACAAACAAACCTCGACCAACAAGTAACAAGGATTAATGAAACAAGCTAGTTGTTTACTTGAAAGGATAAAAGTGGATAAACCTTTCAGTTAGAATACCTCTAAAATACCTCCAAAAATAGAAGATACAAAGAAATCAAGTTAAAAATGTTAAAGGAGACATTACAATCCACAGCACAGAAATATAGATGATCAGTTGAAATTATTTTGAGAAACTACCTGTTAATAAATTGAAAAATCTGGAAGAAATGGAAATGGATATAAAAGACCTACCAAAATTCAACCAACAGAATATGGAAATTCAACAGGATATAGAAAAACCTGAATAGACTAATAATGCATTATAACTAGTATCCAATCTCCCAGTGCAGAAAAGCCAGGATGAAATGGCTTCACTGATGAATTTTACCAAGATTTTAAAAAGTAGCCAGTACTATTTCTTCTTGAATTAATAGGTAGTCATTTGGGCTAGCATTACCATTACCAAAACTTTATAAGAAATAAGAAGGAACTATAGAACAACAGCCCCAGTCAACAAAGTACTAGTGAATCAGAAAGATCATACACTGTAAGAAGGTAGGCTTCATTCCCAGATGCAAGAATGGATCAACCTCTACAAATCAAACTACCATATGATATAAAAAGCCATGTGAGTGGGCGTAGAAAAATCATTTGATAAAGTTCATCATCCATTCATGATAAAATAGGAAAACAAGTTATGTATAACAAGCCCACAACTAATACCATCCTAAATGTTGAGAACCAATGTCTTTCCTTTCTTATCAGGAACAAGACAAGATCCCCACTCTCCTTGCTATCTTTCAATGTCATATTAACTTTAGTTAGAGCAATCAGACAAGAGAAAGAAAAGGTAGATGCATAGGAAAGAAAGGAGTCAAAACAACTAAATGTGTGGGGGGCATGAATAAAGACTTCACTAGAACTACTAGGGGAGAGAGACTGAGTGAGGTAGGAGGATAGTGTCAACAGAGCCAGTTTTTGACGTGGGCAGTATCTAAGCTGGATGTAATGTACTCCACATTCTTCTCTGACCGCTAATATTCTTCAGATGAAGAACTCAAAAGTTCATTCAAAACAGCTCTGTCTTCTTAAGACTTGATGAGACTTGGGGCTGTCTACTTAGGACTCTACTTTCTGTTTTGTTTATTTGTTTAAAGCTCTTCCACACATAATGAATTTCCTAAGGAAGAATTTATGAATGAGATTTAAGTCACAATAGCCACAAAACATACCTAGGAACAAACTAAGGAAGTTCCTCTGCAAAAAAGTGTAAAACACTGATGAGAGAAACGTCAGATACTAGAAGATGGAAAGACTGCCTATTTTCATGGATTAGGAGAAGTCATTAACTGTCCTTAATGTTCAAAGTGATCCAGGGATTCGATGCAATCTTCATCAAAACACTGCTGTCATTTGAGGACTGAGATCATCAGTCAGTAGGGAAGAGTCATGCTGCACATGCATGTGGACCTGAATTTGAATTCCCAGCATCCAGCAAAAAACTGGGCATGGCCACACACCTATAACTTGGGGCTGTTGGAGGTAGAATAGCTGGGGCTTGTTGGCTGCTGGTCCAGCTCTGGGTTCAGGGGGAGACCCCATCTCAGTGGCATAAGGCAGAAAGTGATATAGCCAAGAGCTGAGTCTTCCTCTAGCCACTCCATTTACACACATGTTGTGTGCACCAGCAACCACATGTGCAAGTACCATAAACACATATGCATTTAAGAGAATAACTTTTATAAGAATAAAATAGCAAATGAGATGCTGCATAGAACAGCAACAACAAAACCCAATAAAATTAGTATGCAAGCCCAGAAGCTACTGAATCAAATAGAAAGAGCAGAGCTGGAGGCATAGACACCTGATTTCTAGACATAAAGCAGAGCTCAGTAACAAGCAATAAGATACCGCATAAAAGGAACAGTTACTAGTGAAATAGAATGGAAAACCCAGAAATAAACATGCCAACAATAACAATACACAGTGCTATGCCTACACACATGCCTACACACACACACACATACACACACAGAAGACTGATAAATGACCCCAACCCTCACCCTACACAGAAATCAACTCAAACTACCAAATATCTTAATATAAGACCTGGAACTCTAAGTACCAGTGGAAGACTTCACAATATGGTACAAATGATAATTCTTGAGTGAGATGCCAATAACTCAGGAAACAAAAGCAGGAATTAATGAGATGACATCAAATTAGAAAGCTTCTACATAGCAAATAATAGAGCAAAGAAAAAAAATCTACAGAGTGGGAAAGACGGTATAGAGACCTCAAAAAATCAATATGAAATAAGTAATGCAATTAGAAAATGTATTTGTGATATAAATACACTTATAAAGTATATATACATGCACATATATACATTGCCAATCACTATGAAAAAAAATGTTGCATTTCACTAGCCACCAGGGCAACAGATTCAGAGAGCTGTCATTGAAGTTCAGTCAGATTGGCTGGCTATCAACCAAACAACAACAAAAACAAATGCTAGTGAGGATGTGGAGAAAAAGAAACCACTGTTGATGGGAATGCAAATTAGTGCAGCTACTCCTGCAACAGTGTGGAAGTTCCTCAAAAAAACCTAAAAATAGAGCTACCGTATGATCCAGCTACCGCGAAGAGAGGACAGAAGGAAGTGAAGTTAGCAGCGTGCGAAAAAGAATGCACTTTCACAATAGAAAGATGCGAGGCCCAGGAGGTTGTCAACATGGATGGACAGAGAAAATATGGTCCATGCTCACACAGTGGGGCGTTTAGCCACAAAGGGTGAATTCCTGTGACTCCAGGACAATGAGGAGAAACAGAGGGCATATTAAGCAAGACCAGCTATAATGTTCTTATGTGTGAAAATTTAAGAACTGACATGAAAGTTGACTAGTAATTACATGGGTCTGGAAGCCAGCAAAAGGGATGTGAGATTTGATGAATGCATGTCACATGCGCGTGTGGAAATATTACATCGAATCCACCAACATGTAGAGTAACACAGAAAACCTGAAATCAAAGAGTAAAGTTATTTAAAAGTAAATTAATCAGAAGAGAGTGGCTAATAGAAAACTGTATTTGAACAAACTTGATCAATTAAATGTTTTCCAGGAAAGTGGGGATAAGACCTCTATTATTTACATCTTCCTGCGTCTACCCTTCACAAATTATCAAGATAATAGTCATATCCGAGAGATAACAGCTCTCAAGTATAAGGATACCACATGTAAATAAAGGGGGGGTGGGAAAGAGTTTAGAGGTAGTGATGGAAGCTAACAAAGAGGTGGGGGGAGGAGAACCCTGCATTAGAGTGAGTTGGTTGGAAGCGTTTGCTTGTACTGCCTTTCTGTCTAACATCTGGACAATTCATGTGCTCTCACTGAGCCTTCCTTGTTAACCATGGCTGCTCCTAGAACTAAAACAGCCCTCAGCCTGTGTCCTAAAACCATGGATCTTTTCAGAGAAATGATTAACCAATCTTACTTTTCTTTGCACACTATAGGTATGTATTTCACCTACAACCATCTTTACACAGAAAGAAAAGACATTCTCCGAGTTTTTTCTGTCAAACAGAAGAAAATGTGAGGTAACCTGTCGCACAGGAGAGAAGATGGGCTGGCAGATAGAGCTGCAGCAAATACAACACTGGGCATCTGCTGGAGAAAAGGAACATAGAACTGGACAAAAATCTATCATGGCACCGTGTTTTGAAGCTCCTGTGCTTTAAGGACAAATCCCCAACAGGTGCAGCATACACTGCTTCACCAGGCCTGTGGGCTTTATACTACTTACATTTGTAATGCGCGAACTCTGAATGCTTTTCCTGTAATGTTAATGAGAAATAGATTCTGTGGAGTAAATTCAATTGACTTGAGAAACCAACTGATTTAATTTCTGCACTCACAACTAACAGATTTATATGAAGGGGATGTGGTGAAATGTCCTCTTTGATTCTAAGATAACATACTCTATAGACAAACATCCCTGCCCTTAGAACCATGAACATTATCTATACCCAGATAACGTCTTCCTGTATCTTAGCTCAGGTTGCTGCTGTGTCATGAAGTGCACCCCATCTTATAAAACTTGGTTGTCAAGTCTACAGAAATTTATGTTTTAGGGTTTGGGAGACTTGAATGTACAAGAGCAGCAGGATGCTAGCCAATTCAGTAAGATTAGTATAGACATGAACTGTAGACCCGACCAGCCTCTCTAGCAGGAACACTGATAGTCTGAGCTGAAGCTAATAGAGATAGAACAACAATTGGGCTTCATAGATTTGATAGAATGTACCCTTGAACTGTTTTGGGAGGCGATCTTGTACCACAGATGATCAGAGGTGTCTCTTCAAATGCATAGGGGCAGCCCTATTTAATGGCCCTGATTTAGATGATGAGTTCCCTAAGAAAATAGAGGCTTCCACTCCAGATGTCATTTCTTTTTCATCTCTGACCAAAAGTCACCTTTACCACACCCCAAAAGGTGCCATCAGCATCTTCAAATTCTTCCACCTTCTACTCACTAATTCAAAGCGGCTTCTCCATGTCTATACTTTGTATACAGCAGTGCCTCACCTTTTGTAACTACTGCTCACTTAGTCTGGATTGTTGCAACAAAATATTATTAAATTGAGTGATTCTAGAAATCAAAAAGCTTAATATCAAGATGCCAAGTGACAAGTGACTTCTGAGTGTGGGATGCGGATGGATGCCTCCTTGCTGTGTGGCCACATGGTAGAGAAGGAAAGTACTTCTCCCAGATCCATTCTTGTGAACTCAGTAATCTCCTTCATAAAGGCTCCCTCTTTGTCCCTACTTACTTCCCAAAGCCCCACCTCCAAGTACTTCCACTCCGAAAAAAGTCAATATCTACTAATTCACATCATAAAATGTTATTAGTAGCCCCTTGGTTACTATGGAGCTTTTATATTACGTCTGTAACACGATTTTAGACAATTGCATAGATAACCGTATCTGTGCCAAACGTATACCTATCCAGTCCAATCTGTGCTTGGATACTTCCAAGAGGCATAAGGTAGCTCTAGCCCTACATTAGTGCATGCCCAAATACTATTTGTCTTGACAACTTGTGTTTTCAAAAGCTGCCAGAAGACTTGTAACAAAACACTCCTTTATGGAGTTAAGAACATGGTCTAAATAAGCAGCTTCCTGTTGTGTAAAACAAAGTAAAACATCTTGACGGAACAGTTGGGAGGTCACTATTATTTTAGTGGCATAGCATTGAGTTTAGTCTTTCGTGTACCAATGTAGACTCTCTAGAGGTCCAGCAGCCAGAAAACCACATGACTTTTCCATCCATGACTGCTCAAAACAAAGAACTAGGGAAGAGAGGACTGAGGATTATCTTATTTCCCTCTTTCTGTAAACTTCTGTTTTCTGTGAAGAACAGGAGGAAACACCAGGTTTGAGAAGAAACTGGGTTGAAAAGACATAATAAATCTACGTAGATTCTTCCATTCCTTGGGTATCAGCAAATGTTTGGTTGCTGATTCACAATGAGAAAATGTCTTCAGTGCCCACTTCCCCTTCACTAATCATTGTCTCCTGTGTTTCCAAGGTACTCTGGAATCCAGAGCTCTTTAACACAAGCAGAAAAACCTGGTCTGCTGCAGTACTCTCAAGCTTCCCAGTACCAAAGGTCTGGTGTTTTTCTTAGCACATATGCATCTTAAAGTGGAAGCCAAGATACCTGATGCAGTAAAAATAGATATTTTTGCTCCATTTTAAAGCAGAAAACAATGTTCCCCATGGTACTGTTGCAAGACTTCAAACAAGCTAAGCAAAATGAAACATCTAGTGTTTTCACAATCTGGTATCCAACAGTAAATGCTAGATGACGTTCAGCCTCTAGTTGGTAGGAAATACACAATAGTGCATAATGTATGGGAAGAAGAAGAAAAGCTGGTATAAATTACTTCACTTTTTTTTTCTCTTGGCTTAAACTATTTCTTGGTAGTCCAAGAAATACAGGTTATCATTCCTTTAAAGGAATGATATATTTGGAAAATAAAACCAGTAGTGCTGCTGTGACTTGGTGCACTTTGGGACAACAGGAAGATACGTGCCACCTGTGAATAGCAGACGTTCTGTGGTGATTGTGAAAACTCAGGCACTTGTCTTTGAGTGCAAGACACAAAAGTGCCTGATTGCAATGCCATGATTTTCTTTCCTAATGATCCCTTGTATGTATATTTATATGATTAGTTGAGGACTGGGCCCCAGTTGAAGTCACAATAAAAAACAAGCATCAAAATTATAATGTTGCTTGGGTCTCTAGCCATTGTAGGAGCTGAAATCATGATACAATCTTTGGACTACTAATACTTTAAGACTTTAGGCCACTAATATTCTGGTGAAGAGATCTTCAATCTTATAAAAAAAATTGGTCTTCTGAGGAGTTATTTATCCCTTTTTGCTGGTCTAGCATCCCATCTTCTTTCTCCCAGGGAAACCCAGTTCAAGTTTGCTTGGGGCCACTTCCTCTGTGTCCAGGACTCAGGTCAACACCTGATTTAGGCCTAACCACTGAGTATATCCCACCTGCCAAGGACCAAATACTTGTCAAAAAACCTACATATATTCTTAGAGTCTGCCCAGTATTGATTCTACCATGCTTGTAGGGAAAAGAACTGTTCCTTACCCTTGGTAATGGTAGCTGGCAGCCATTTTGCTAAGTAGAAGGCATGATCTCCAGAGGAAGAGATCACAGCATCACAGGATTCATCAGACCAACAACTGAGTTTTTGGTGTGTGAACTAATAGTCTCCTTGGTGGTCACTGCTGTTGTGAATTGGATAACTTTCACTTGCATTCATGACAACCCAGCATAGGAATCCCACCTATCACTGATGAGTCTAACTTGGGTACTAGTCGGTGTCATGCTTAGTGATCGGAACGTGCCTAGCAGTTCTGTAAGTGGGTGTTTTATCAACAGGAATAAAATTTGTCTACCTCAATGACAAGCCTTCATGGAAAGTAGATTATAATATCCTTGTCACCTGTATGGTTTGCTTTCACTGGCAAAATCTTCCCACACACTTTTTTGTTTTGTTTTGTTTTGGAGACAGGGTTTCTCTGTGTAGTCCTGGCTGCCCTGGAACTCACTCTGTAGACCAGGCTGGCCTCGAACTCAGAAATCCGCCTGCCTCTGCCTCCTAAGTGCTGGGATTAAAGGTGTGCGCCACCACTACCTGGCCTTCCCACACACTTAAAAACAAAAGTCACATTGTCAAAAACTCGTAAGATTATTTTACTAGAACTTAAGGGAGAGAAAATATACTCCAGTTTTCACAAAGAAAAGAAGACTTACAATGAACTCTGTCCATATAGAAGTTATGTTCTATTTCAGTTTCAAATGCCCAGGTACCCAAGGAATACACCCCCTCCTGGCTACACACACGGTGAGATGTCAGTATGTAGCCATCTTCTCATGACCTCCAACGGTGAGTATCACTTCTCACAGATCTCAGACAGCAGTCCTAAAAAGCTTCTGTTTCTTTGGTCTGTCTGCTTTGGTGGAGAATGCTGCTGGTTCCTGGGACTCTCACCAACCATACGCTCTGGTCCATACAGCTTTCTTTTTAAACTCTGGGAGAACTCGCAAGGATAGCAGGGTGGCTAGGACAAGAACACAGGACAGACTGATGGACTTGACAGAGCTGGGCTGTGTCTGAAATGATCATTTTGATCAAAAAGGTGTCAAAGCAGTCAACAGGAAAATTTGCAGACCTACTGATGTTTGGTGCTAGTGATAATTGTTTCTCTTAATGTCATTACTATTTACATAAAATGCTGCCTCTGTAACGGTTTACTTTAAGTTTGTCTTCTTTTATACATGAACTATTTCCATTAAGTGTTTAATTAAAGAGAAGCCCTCACACCTATAAGAACGCTGAGTTCTTGTGCTCAATGAAGCAAGTGTACTCACACTAAATTTTACCTGGACATGTATCTGTAATGTATGTATTTCCCACTGTGTTACGGGTCCCAAGGAACAATTAAAAGTAGAGAAATTCTGATTAACATTGTTTGGTAATTACTACATATTTCTTATCTTATTCTAGAATATTAATATATTCAGATGTTATGTAAAATAAAAAAAAAATGTAAAGGAATGTAGAGAACCCAGGTCATTCCAGTAACCAATGACTATGTAATCTAGAAAAGGTGTGGTTCCTTAAACCAAGTGATTGTTTTCTTTATTGATATCAGTTGGTACCTTTGTAAATGAAGATAGCATATGTTTGCAACCATCATTGGTCCAAACTCCCTGCTGCACACAAATACGGACTCCTATCAGCAAGCCCCAAGGACATGAGCAGGAGCTGCTGGCTCCAGAACCGCAAGTCCCAAGACACAGGTGACAAGTATGAGCCATCTCAGGTCGTGAGGCGAATGGCCAAATCACACCTCATAGCTGAGTTTGCAACTCTATAAAACTTTCAGAAACATCTTCCACATTTGGGGATTCCTACAGTCGTAATGTGCCAGTGCAGGGAGAAGTGTGGGAATGAGAGTGCTTGACAGCTCGGTCAGCACCTCGTTCCCTTCTGAAAACAGAGCAGTATCATTGTTACCAGAAGTTAGTGTAGGGTGTTGTAGGGTTTACAAATCGTGTTACAACATAAAAGCTGAAATGAGAACTCTCTGTGTATTTCCCGATTGTTTCCCATTACAAATATTTTACAAGAGTCCTCACATACAGGATGAAGAAAAACTTACAGACATCATCAAAACTGTCTCTGAAACTCTGGATTTCTGTTGGCTATATTTAAACTTTTCTGAATTTTGCAAAATTTAATTATTTTATAATTATAATGATATTTAATATTACTTATCTAAAGTTAATTTTTAATGGCACTGGCTCTCCTTTTTACCCCATTTTTCTGACTCAAAATGCCATAGTAAGGGCATTTTCTTGAGCCCATGTACCCAACTGATGCTCTTCCATTTCATCACAAGTAGTTTTAGCTCATGTTGGGCATAAAGCATGAAGTAATACCTTTCAAAAGATCCTTGGACTTTGCTGCAAAGGCTTCGTTAGGAATTTCCATGATGCTAAATAGCCAGTCAATGAACTAGGGTGAAAAAGGATATTGTCAGTGAAGTAAATCCCACCATTAGTATGAGAACAGACAGTCTCTTGGGCCTGCATACATGAAGTGCAAAGGTCTTGAAGCATTTCCTGTAGAGGCTGGAGAAGTAGAAATGGCAAGGAGAGCAGGGATAGTATGAGGGTGGGGGTGGTGCAGAGATGAGACAGGGATGAAAGATACAATTGATCAAGAGGCCTCACTAAACCTAACCCACTTTCCATACAGAGATATACTAAGACCTTGTGTGGGAAGCATACGGTAGACATGGGCCCAGAGGGCTTCAGCTTATCTTGAACATTATCTCTAGTCACTCTGATATGCTCAGACAGGGTTAGCGACCTGATCCAAGTCAACTTCCTCTGAATAATAGCAGATCAAGACTTGAACAGAGCTATATGTGGCTGCAATGTGACTTTCTTTGCATCATACCATCTTCCACCTGGTTTCATATGCATTTTGGCCAAGAATCATAGGTTCAGAAATTTTCTTTCGTGTTTTATAACTTACTAGTAAATAGTCACTACAAATACACAATGAATTTAAGATATCTATCCTGTATCCAAGGTGAACAGTGTTCCAGTGTGGAAATAATAGGAGAGACTATGTTTATTTTGGTTAAAAGTAGAACATAAAATACAAAGCTTGGGGTAGCCTCCTAACATTTACCTGACTTAACGGTGAAAGGCCTTTCAGCTGAGACACTCGGTGGGGTTAGGCGTAGCTAAGCCAGGCTTACAGTTCAGAAATGCTTTTAAGGATTAATGTTCATATTTCAAAAATAAGTGGCAAAGTATTAAAGTTTTCAACATCATAAAAATAGTTTTGATTAAATAGGATTCAGAAAAGAATCTTCCAATCAGCTGTATTAGAGACAGGACAGAGCCAGATAAAGCCAAGTAAAGGAGATGGAGCTTCCATGTGTTCAGCTGCGAGTCTGCACATGAGGACGAATCATGAAAGTGCTGCTTATGATACTGGACTTCAACAAAACCCTGTCTGGGATCTACAACAGGCCAGCTATGGCAAGTACACATAGTGAGACAGAATAAGGCAACCAGACCTTTCTATGTCACAGTACTATAGCTACTCTAGAGCTACACTTCCCCTGGAATGTTCTCTGAACCACCCCTGCATATGGGTCCATGCCCCTCTCTTACTTTTCATCTCGTATCCCACACAGCACACCATCGTGGATCTTGAGTTTGTCTGCCTATGTGTCCTGACATCAAGGATTGGAGGTAAAATGTATCCTTTCCACCCAGGATCAAGAGCACAAGCTCACTCAATAAATGGATGGAGATAGAGGCTCTCTCTAGCTGCCCCCTCACCATAAATGAGTTTTTGCTGCTGTCAGTTGTCTAGACAATAGTTACCCTGACCCTGGGCTGGCCTCTGTCTCTATCACATGGCATGAGAGTGATATTTGGGGATGAGTATGAAAGCCTTTGGTGTGATCCAAGCTTCATCTAATTGCTACTTTCATCATTCAGCAGCAACTGTTGGAGACAAAAGCCTGCCTGTCCTGCTAAGCAGGTGGCTGCCACCCCTCACCTTCTGGGTCTGTTCCTTCCATGGCTCCTTTTGTAGCAGCAGTAGCATGCTACGGGGGAGCTGAGTGAGAACCTCTTGCACAGTGACTCTATGCATCGGACTCCTGCCAAGCAAGGTTGCTGCTGGCCCACCAGGGCCATTCTCCTGGTGCCATGGCAACCAACTGGCACTGAGGCCAAGGAGAAGGGGGGCCTCATGGTCTGCCCATGCCACCACTGCAGCTGCAAATATCAGCATCAAGAAGTCCAAAGCCTGTTAAGAAAATACAAGCAACATGAGACCATATGTTTTATTCAAAGTTACACAAGTTCACAAACACAGCCTCTATCATGATGCAAGGCGGTCTTCTCTTTCTCCTACTACTCCTGTTGCCCCAGAAGAGGAACTGCACTGAGCAGCAAACTTAGTTTCCATGCCAACTGTAGAGCTTATCTGGGCTTTGGAAGGTTCCTGTTTTTTTTTTTTTTTTTCCTTATGTGAGGGAGGACCCAGCAGTTCCAGATTATTCCTCCAACATTTTCAAAGAAATACAATTAATTCTCAATCATATCAAGATCTGAATACTTCCCCCAGTTTTGGTGTTTTTTAAAAAGATAAATAAACTAAGCAAGTTATTTGTTATATAAACAAAACTGTTTTTTAAAAAATATGAAACATTTTATTTTTAAAAATAAAAAGTTTATCTTTAGACATTAAAAAAAAAATCTGTCTGTAATCCAACCTTCAGGCTACATTAGACAATTGTAAAAAATTTAGATATAGTAATGGGGACACTTCCAGCTGAATTACTGTGATCTCAATTATACTTTTTCAGCTAATTTTCATGCTAAGAATTTTGAGATTTTTTGGGGGGGCAGGTAAGAAAACAGAAAGTTAATAAAAGCTCAGGAAATCAGAAAGAAAGGGGAAAGACTACAACTTAAAAAAATAAATATTTTTTAAAAACATATTTTTCAATCTCTTAAGATCCTAACTAATGGATTAAAATTTTAATAACTTCAAAAAGACACACAACTCTTCAGACAAATGGTTCAGAATTCCAAAGAACATATCAGGCTATGCATTTTTTTTAAATTTAGTATGTTTTTATTGGATATTTTATTTACATTTCAGATGTTATTCCCTTACCCCATTCCCCCCGCCCCGACTCCCACCCAGGAACTCCCTATCCCATCCCCCCTCCTCCTGCTTCTATGAAGATGTGCCCCCACCACCCCTCCCACTCCCACCTCCCAACCCTTGGATTCCCCCCCAATGTGCATCCAGCCTTCATGGGACCAAGGATCTCCTTTCCCACCTATGCCGACAAGGCCATCCTCCCCTACATATATAGCTGGAGTCATGGGTCCCTCCCTATGTGCTCCCAGGCTGGTGGGAGATAAATGGTTCAGAATTCCAAAGAACATATCAGGTTATGCAAATTTTAACTCAACTGGGAAGAATGCCTACACAGAAAATTAAGAAAAAAAGAGTTGAATAGAGCTATGCTTCAATTATTGTATTGTTTGTATTGGTTTTTACAATCACTCAATACTAGGACCCTTTTCTTTGGGGTGTCATAAGGCACACTGCAGATCTGATGGAAACCTTCACATGTCACATGCAGGAGTCAGCACACATAGATGTTCTGCATATAACTCATGAATCTCTTCATCCTAGGCATTTCTAGTCAAATGAGGCAGAGAACCCAGAGACCTGAGCCTGGCATTCCTACACACACTATGAGGACTCTGGGGTTCTCCTCTAACTAGTATTCTTTGAGTCCTTTGCATCAAAGAACATGTTTTGCTAAAAATATTTCTCTAAAGACAGTCTTGGCATCTCAAGAAACACAACAATAGATACTGTTTCCTTATGGCATCAAAGAGTTATTTCCAGTGTTTCTCAAAATAAAAGGAAGAAAAGTTGTGAGAGTATATTTGATTTTGGATCTTGGATGACCCCAAAGGCCATGGCTTCCAGACTTAGTCCCCAGGCAGATGCTATGGGAAAGTAGTAGACCATATAGGTGGCAGTAAGTAGTAGGAGCTCTTTGGGAATTGGGGAGGGAGTGTGCCCTGAAAAGAACTATGGGCCTTAGATCTGGCTCAGCAATGCATTCCCTCCATGAAGCATCACTTCACCACATGTCCAAAGCTGTGGGATCAATGGACCCTGGGCTAGAACCCCAAACTGTGAGCCAGATGAATGATTTCACTTTGTCAGCTGAAGGCCTCTGGTGTTTGTTACAGCAGTGAAAAGCTGAGCAACACAGCAACTGAGTCTTCTTTTAGGAAATAGAAGTTTTACTTTTTTTTGTTTTTTGAGACAGGGTTTCTCTGTGTAGCCCTGGCTGTCCTGGAACTCACTCTGTAGACCAGGCTGGCCTTGAACTCAGAAATCCGCCTGCCTCTTCCTCCCAAGTGCTGGGATTAAAGGCGTGCGCCACCACTGCCCGGCTAAGTTAATTTTAAGTTAAGTTTGCTGCTTCTCTAGATTGTACCTCATCAGGAGCCACATGCTGAGCAGTTGCTGACTGGTAAGCAATGTTTCTCATATAACCCATCAGTTCCAAGAGCCACTCCAGTCTCTTCAACACGCCTGAAACAAAACGAGTATTTTTTTCCATCATGGATTAGCAATAATCATCACAACCGAAGCAGGACACATGGTCAGAGGTCCTTGAACAGCTTTCAGATGCAGTTCTGGAAATGTTGCTGCCAGGCTAAAGTTTACACTACTCACATCAGGAAATTAGTTTAGACTTTTTGTTGAAGTGAATCCTCCCTTGAGTCTCTCTGCCCAGTAGTGACAGAACACATTTATTGAAGTTTTTCCTCTGAAAACTGAACACACCAGGAGAAATCTGGAATGTAACTAGGCAATAATGTTGAATCTCCGGTAGTTAGCTGTTTTATATTCCTCCTGTGCTTTCCTAGTCTCAATACGCTGGAGTAATCAGAAGCCTGTCCTGACAACATAAAAAACAGAAACACCAACCAGCCACCACAGAGTAACTGGAGAATAAATATCAGTATAGGGATTGAGAGATATGATTATTTAAAAAATATTTTTATTTCATGTGCATTGGTAATCTGATCACACATCTGTCTGTGGGCAGGTGTCAGATCCCCTGGATCAGGAGTTACAGACAGTTGTGAGCTGCCATGTAAGTGCTGGGAATTGAACCTTGGCCCTCTAGAAGACCAGCCTGTGCTCTTAACCACTGAGCCATCAGTCCAGGCCTCTTCTTCTTCTTCTTCTTCTTTTTTTTTTTTTTTTTTTTTTTTAAATGAGGGGTTCCAGCACAGGAAAAACTACTTAGGAACATCTTAAGAATTTAATAAGAGGAAAAGGAAGTAGGCTGATCAGAATCAAAAGCAACATCAGACATCTCTAGTTTATTCTAAGTATTTTTATCAAAAATTAGAAACAGCTACTAAATTTGTTCCCAATAAACATATTTTTACTTTAGAATGAAAACTTAAAATTCTTGGGCGGATGATACAGCCCAGCAGGTAAAGATGCTCGGCACAAGAGCCTGATGACCTGAATTAGATATGGGGAACCCATAGTTAAAGAGAGACCCACACTCCCAAAATTGCCCTCTAATTTTTACACATACACCATAGTACATGTGTACCCATACTCAGGCACACAGACACACACATACACACATACACAGAGAGAGAGAGAGAGAAAGAGGGGGGAGAGGGAGGAAGGGAGAGGGAGAGGGCACAATATATAAAATTTATTTATTTAAATAAAAGAAAATTACATTTCTCATCACAAGGCCATTTTCTTCTTCGGTGCTAGGCACTAAGGAGGATATAAGCAAACTGCTTAATTTCATCATATCAGGTGACCTAATAAACACATAGCCAAGAGCAAGTTTTATCCTCAAGGGGCCATTACAATTTAGTGTCTAAAATGCTCTGTAAGCAAACATGCCAGGCATGGCAGTGCACATTTAACTTAATCCTAATACTTGAGAAGGAAAGGCAGAGATCTCTTGGACTTTAAGGTCAGCCTGGTCTACAAACCTGTTTTCTCCCTTTCCCCCCAAACAAACAAACAAACAAACAAACAAAAACAAACACCCTGAGAAGTCTTTTTACACAGATTATTTAAGTTTCTTTGTTTTCCTTTTTGACTCTTAATTAAGTGGCCACCGACAAACCATTTTCTTTCTATTATCAGGAGAGTCCATTTCCATCTTGTGTGTTTGGAAAACTAAGGTAAAACTGACAGAAGTAACCTAGTGTTGTATCCATGATGGTCTGGGTCAGTGGTTTTCACCCTTCCTAAGTGGCATGTGACCCTTAATACAGTTCCTTATGTTCTGATGACCCCAACCATAAAATCATTTTCAGTGCTACTTCATAACTTTAACTTTGCTGTTATGAATCATAATGTAAATATCCAGTATACAGGATATCATATATGCAACTCCTGTGAAAAGGTTATCCCTCAAAGGGTTTGTGACCCACAGGTTGAGAACCATTGGTAGACCAGCAGAACAAAGATAATATGAAAATCCTTTAAAAGTATTTAATTCTTCTATCCAAAAATGGGTGGTGTGCGATACAGCCTATCATCCATCGTAAGCACTACTACTCATCTTTGGTAAGGCCAGACCTGTGTCAGCAAACAAGCTAGCTTTGAAGTTGAGGTGACAACATGCAGCTGAAGAGCTACAGCAGGCAAACGTTTCTGTGCTCACCTGTGTTGGTGTGGTTCACAATGCGTGCCTGGTATAAGCTGTGCAAGATCATCCAGGCTAGAGTCTCCTTCTCGGGGTGCTGCACAGCAGCAGTGAGTAGATCAGTCAGGCTCATCAACGGGAGTCGTCCTTGAGAGACTAAGTACAACTTGACAAAGGCAGCCTTTTCTATGTTGTCCTGGGAGAGGGGGAACCAGTTGTTTAGTCGTTAGTAAGTTAATGAAGTGTCAGTAAAACCTCAAGGGAAAAGCAGTCAGAAGGGTGAGTTTGACACTTTTCCCCCAAATACTAGAGCTGCTCACTTCCTATAGCACAGAATCTAGCTGCCTGTGTTACACTGAAATGCACTCGCAACAGATGGCTGCAACGCCACATTTTATTCCCATGGAAACTATGAGTGTGTTTGGAGGTTAGGAAGTAAGGATACAGAATAATAGCATAATACATACTACACTTACTACATTCCAAATACCAGTTGAAGGGGTACATTTACTCCATTTGTCTCCACTCAGAAACTAGGCCATAAGCTATGTGCTTCAGCAGCAGACCCCCCAAAGTCCAGGAACAAGATAATAAAATCCCCCACCCAAGGAACAGCCTGAAGATAGCCATATAAATAGGAGATATCTGATCTCAGGATAGGCCATCTGTGCTGGGCAGCCCAACTGGTGGTTAATCATTCATGATGCAGGAATGCAGTCCATCTGGGCCATCCTGGCACCCACCAGTGAGGTTTTAGATTACCTAACCCTAGCATAGTAGCCAATCAAAATTGTACTAATGTCAGAGCTTTGGCCCCTACCAATCACATTAGAGATTACTTAATCCTTCTAGAGAGTTCCCCGGGTTCCCTATAAGAAAGCCTGCATGCCTTTGTCTGGGGTCATCGCTATTTTGATGCAGTGGTGACCCCAGCATGTTGGTTATTTCTGCAGAACAAATGTTCTTTGTTCTTGCATACTATTTGAGTCTGGGGTCTTCCTTCAATGATTCCTGAACCCTAACATTTGAGGGCTCGTCTGGGATTTGCTGGGGTCCCAACTTGATAGTAGAGCATTTGGGGGGAGCAATTGACTCCCCACTTATCAGTGAGTTGGGGCACACCTCTGTGTGCTGTGTATCTTTGTCTTACTCTGACTCATCCTTTGTCTTGTTCAGTATGGGGTGAATTTCTTTCATTTTGTTTGCACTCTGGAGGCCAAGGAGGCAGGGTGAATACTCCAGTAACTCACTCCTGACCAGGAGGTTCTGAGGATGCTCCAGATCCTCTTCAGTTGGAGATAGAGAGCTCCAGTCTGACCCTGGTCTTTGTAGTGGAAGCTGACAGATTGTTCCTCGTTGGCAGAGACTGTTCTTAGGATAGGCCACCTCCTCTGGACTCCCTTCAGCTGGAGTCAGAGAGCACCAGTCTGACACAGGTTTTGATAGAGACTGGCAGGACACTCCTGATTGACAGAGCCTATTCTTAGGGTAGGCCACTATCAGCTTCATTTAAGTTTCTTTTCTGGACCCCGGTAGACTTGTTTTTGTGGTTTTGTGTTTGTGTTTTACTTATTCTTTTTGTTTTTCTTAAGAAAAAACATGGGGAAGTCAGTGAGATACACCCCATGGATATAGTCCAGTCATACTTCAAGGATTTCAAACACCTGGTGGAGAGTTGGAGCCTAATTGTATGGTCAAGGAAACTGATTGTCTTTTGTAGAAATGACTGGCCAGCCTTCAATGTGGGATGGCCCAAAGGAGGCATTTTCCACTTTCTTACTATCTACTTGGTTAAGGGTATTGTGTTTGGAAGCCCTGGATACTCTGAACAGGTCCCATACATCACTGTCTGGCAGCATCCGGTGGAGAGCCCCCTCCTTGGCTGAGACCTTTCCTACCTCCACTCCAGGTGATTTTGCAGGTTAAGGAAACAGTCACTGAAGAATGAGGTCACCAGAGGGCACTCTAAACTGGACTCCTGAGATGGACAAAGCTTTTCATGGGCTCAAGGAAACAGTTGAGGCCCAGTACTTGGCCTGGCAGACATCTACAAGCCTTTCTATTAGTATGCAGATGAAAACAAAGGCATAGCCAAAGGGATACTGACATAGACCCTGGGCCCTTGGAAAAGATCAGTGGTCTATCTCTCTAAAAAGCTGAACCCTGTATCACAGGAATGGCCATCTTGCCTATGCATCATGGCAGCCACTGCTTTGCTGGTC
Organism: Grammomys surdaster; assembly: GCF_004785775.1. Classification (NCBI taxonomy): domain Eukaryota; kingdom Metazoa; phylum Chordata; class Mammalia; order Rodentia; family Muridae; genus Grammomys; species Grammomys surdaster. The sequence goes on from NW_021604670.1 coordinate 6,724,557, forward strand.
AAGGATGTCAAGGATGCAGATAAAAACACCATGGAACAAGAACTGATTGTAAACACTCCTCATGCCATTGAGGGACTTCTCAAACCTCTCCCAGCCTGCTGGATATCTAATGCCCACTTGGTGCACTATCAGTCCCTGTTCCTAAACCTACCCTGCATTAGATACCACCCTGCCTTTGCCCTGAACCCAGCTATTCTGCTCCTGAACCTGGACATCATGCATGACTGCTCAATAGTGAAGAACCATGTCCAGAATCTGAGACCAGACCTAACGAATATCCCCTGGCTGGATACAGAAGGGACTTATTTTGCAGATGTGAGCAGCTTCATGCAAGGAAGAATCAGTTATGCAGGTGTGGCAGTGGTGACTCTTGACACTATATAATATGGGCTTAGACCCTACCATCTGGGACTTAGGCTCAGAAAGCTGAATTAATTGCTTTGGCACAGGCCCTTAAATTGGCAAAAGGCAAATCTGCTAACATCTACACACAGACAGCTGATACACCTTCACTATAGCTCATGCTCATGGACTCATATATAAAGAAAGGGGGCTACTCACAGCAAAACGAAAAGTTATCAAAAATAAAGATGAGATTCTGGTCTTGTTAGAGGCATTATGGGTGCCCCTCAAGGTAGCCGCTGTTCACTGCCCAGGATTTCAAAAGGGCATGGATGAGAGGGCAAAAGAAAACAGGCTAGCCAATAGGCTGCAAAAGAGACTGCATTAGACTTCACAGCCAAAGCAATGGTAGTTCTGGCCCCTCCAGAGCTTCCCCATGCTCCAAATTACAGCCCAGAAGGCAAAAGGGATCAAAGAAAATGTCAAGGACTTTATCAGAAAAAAAAAAAAAAGGTTCTAAGCAGTGGAAGGTCATGTGATCCTTCAGAATTTGCTAGACAGCTTATACATCAGGTTCATCAGAATACCCACCTGGACCACAGGAATCTCAAAGAACTGCTGAGGAATGCCAAGTACAAAATCTTTTAACTAGGACTCTTAGTACATGAGGTCATTTCCCACTGCCTGGCCTGTAAGGTAGTAAACCCCCTAACCACGGGGCAAGGAAGACCAGGAATCAGGCTATGAAGACAAAGGCCAGGTGTAAACTGGGAAATAGACTACACTGAATTAAGCAAGGTCTGTATGGGTATAGATACCTCCTAGTCATTGTAGACACCTTTTTAGTTTGGGTAGAGGTGTTCCCTACCAGGAGAGAGACCGCCACTTTGGTAGCCAAGAAGTTACTGGAAGAATCATTCCCAGGTATTGACTGCCCTTGTGGCTGGGCCCTGACAATGGACCAGGTTTTATCTTTCAGAATATGGCCATCAGATGTTTCTAGAGGTGTTACAGGCTCTTCACAGGATGCAAAAGTCAATATGGCCAAGCATCAGCCAAATCTATGAGTCTGCACCCCCTAATCCTCATTGCTTTGAACCAGGTGTCAAGGTCTGGATTAAGAGACACAACCACAAGACCCTTGAGCCCTGCTGGAAGGGCCTGCATATGGTGATACTGACAATGACCACAACTATAAAGGTTGACGGGATAAAGACTTGGATCCACCATACCCACGCCAAACCTGCCAGGTAAGAAACAATTCAATAGCTGAAACACCTCAGGGAACGGCATCCAGATGATCAAGCACCTGAGGCTAGCACTAGACACTGGTGAGCTGTCACCCATCCTTGGGATCCACTAAATCTAAGAGTTCAAAAATTCTTGCCTCACAAGTATCCCGCTGCACCCTAGATGATGAAGGGTCTTTATAAATCTCCAAAGAGCTCCATCTACCTGCTCCTTATACTCACTTTACTTAGAAATTAGCAAACAATTCTTACCAAGATGTTACCACCAAATGGATACTTCCAGGCCCTGAGAGAACCCTTCGAGAGCTAGGGAGGGAGTTACAGGCTTTGACACTGACTGGTCCGGTGAGTACCACCTTTCCTATTTTCAACCTAGACCTATGAACTCTGGCCAGAGACATATGGAAGGATCTGAGATCAAGAGGCAAACCCTGTTCATCATATTAATATCTGCAAAATGCTAGGCCAACTTGTGAAAAGGGCTGTCAAGAATGACAATTCACAACCATCCAACTCCATGTGTGCCCAGGGACAAATGATTAAAGGGCTTGTGGTGGTACTGAAAGCTTCTTTTGCTGTATATGGAGTGTAAGACTAATGCCCCACGGGTGCATGGTAATTGGGATCTTATCCAGATAGGCAGGATAGTGAACCCAACACCTGGAGGACTGGTAGGCTCAACATGGGGGAGAAACCCCATCTCCATCTTGATAAGAGAAAAGGTACAGAATAGTAGAGGATGGAAAGCTGGAAAAATTGGGGGCTTAATATTATATCATAGGCAAAATAGGGGACTCCTTTTCCAGATACAAAACCAAATAGCCCCATCTGGACCTCCCTCTGTAGAAAGAGAACCAGTACCCCCTGAGATGCCAATACCTGTCCTAAGAACTGAGACATTAGCCTTAGTCTCAGAGCCCTCTTCCTTCATAAACTCAGTCTTGTCCTGTTATCACACTTCTCCCTAGGGTCTACGAGTCATCTCTCCTGTTTGGACTACTCAACCTTACCTTCAATTTTATTAACTCCACTACTGACCTTATCAGAGAAGATTGTTGGCTCTGTCTGGACCCCAGGCCCCATACTATACTGGCTGGGCTACCACAGGAAATTTGTTAAAAGCCCACCAAGGTGTTTCTGGGGAAAGTCCCCTATCCTCACCCTTCAAGCAGTGACTAGAAAGGGACTGTGTGTGATGGGAAAAGAGGTAAGACTAAATAGTTTCTCCCATCTTAAGCATCTTTGCAATCATACCCTTATCATAGAATCTAGCAACTCCTACCTCGTGCTGCCTAATGAGACTTGGTTTGCGTGTACCTTGGCCTTAACCTCTTGTGTCCATCTAATAAACTCTAGCCTGTGTGTTCCTGTTGCACTGTTCCCTCAAGTTTACTCCCTTCCTGTCAGTACCTATATGGAGACAGTTTCAGATCATCACAGGGAAAACAAGATTTTGGGGTCTCACCAATTCTACTTTTGGTGCTTGTGGGGTCAGGCACAGCTGCAGGAATCGGCATTGGTGCTACAGCCTTAGTCAAAACTGATCAGACTCGCCAGGCCTAATCAATCTTATAGATTCAAATTTAGTTTACTTAGAAAAATCTATCCATTATCTAGAACAGTCAGTAGACTCATTGGCTTATCCAAAATAGAAGGGGATTAGATTTACTCTTCCTGGAGCAGGGAGGTTGGCTCTTCCAGCCCCTGAGGGAGCAGAGTTGCTTCTATACCAACAACTTGGGAATTATCTGAAATAACTTGGCCATGGTCCGCCAGAGACTGGAAGAAAGGGCTAAACTGAGACAGAATCAAGGCTGTTATGAATCCCGCTTTAATTGGTCTCCTTGGCTAACCATTCTTGCCTCTGCCTTAGCTGGATTCTATTGATCCTTACACTGACATGCAGCCCTTGCATTATCAGTGCCCTTATTAGGTTCATTAAGAAGCAAATCTCCATTGTTCAACTCATGGTCTTGAGACAACAGTATCAGCCAATAGATACAGCTCAAAGATCTGAGATGGAGCTTAACTCAAGGGGGGAGATGAAGAGGTTCATTCATTCCATTTTGTCTTCACTCAGAAACTAGGCCATAAGCCATCTGCTTCAGCAGCAGACCCCCAAAGTCCAAGAACAAGATAATAAAATTCCCCACCTAAGAAACAGCCTGAAGATAGCCACATAAATAGGAGATATCTGATCTCAGGATAGGCCATCTGTGCTGGGCAGCCCATCCTGTGGTTAATCATTCATGACAAAGGAAATGCAGTCCAGTCCATCTGAGGCATCCTGGCACCCACCAATGAGGTTTTAGATTACCTAACTCTAACATAGTAGCCAATCAAAATTGTCAGGGTTTTGGCCCCTACCAATCACATTAGAGATGACTAATCCTTCTAGAGAGACCCCCTGTTCCCTATAAAAAGGCCTATGTGCTTTTGTCTGGGGTCATCGCCACTGTGATGCACTGGTGACCTCACCATGTTGGTTGTTTCTTCAGAATAAACACTCTTTGTTCTTGTATACTATTTGAGTCTGGGGTCTTCCATCAGGACTTCCTGAACCATAATACAGTCTAAACATAAGCATTTAGTGTAGCAGTTTTCAAAATGTGACACACAGAATTCTGGGGACCCCAAGGCCCTTTGAGAGGCTCTAAGAGGTCAAGACTATTTTTTTAAGTCCACCAAATTATGTTGGTATCCATTGCATTTTTAGCACCACTTAATTTTTAAAATCCATTAAGAGGAGCTTGAGAGAGATAGCTCAGTGTTTAAAAGCATTTAACCACTTCCAGAGGACACTGGTTCAATTCCAGTACCCATATGGTAGTTTACAACCATTTATAACTCTAATCCAGGGAGTATGATACTCTCTCTGTTCTCCATGGATACCAGGCATGAATGTTAGTCACAGATATACACACAGACAAAACACCTATACATATTAAATAAGTAGATAAATAAATAAGCCATTTATACTCAATATTAATGTAATTAATAAAAAATATCCAACCAATATTCTATGTTACAAACTGGTGAAAAAGCATACAAGATTGTTGTGTATCCCAGTGTCATGGTTGTATCAGGACAAACACTGGAAAGAAGGAATTGAGAACTAAAATAGTTCTACATATGGAGCACGCTTTCCTTGAAAAAATTGTTGGCAAACTATAGCTATTTTAGCTGTCTATTAAATAGATTTTATTAAAAACTTAAGGGACGATCCAATCACACCAAGAAAAGTATCCCATAGTACTAGTTACCAAGAATTAAACTTAAAGCTAATAAAATTAAATATTTCAGAAAAATTTTGTCTAATTTTTTTTGAGCTTGACAACTTCCCAAAGGGTAGAGTACTTCCTGAAAAGATTTCTGAGACAACAAAGATAATGTTTTAGTATTATATCCTAAAACATATCAACATTTAGAAGACCTTCAAAACTTTACAAACTAACATTTTCCAAATGACAGTGTATGATACTAGAAAATCATCTATCTATCCAAGAGCTGACATTCAAAATGAACCAATAGATTTTAATATCAGAGTAGTCAAACTACCTTGGCATGGTTCTAGAGTCCATATTGCAAATTCTTTTGAAGAAACTAAGAGTTGTTGAATTTTGGTGCAGTATCAAGCATGAATATGGTGATAAGTAATAACTGAACTCTTGCTTTGAGCTGGTACTGTTCCAGGTACTCATTGTGGACTAAGTGATCTAACTCTCAAGACAACCCTCAGCGGTAGGTTCTATTGTCCCCATTTTACAGGCAGGGAAACTAAGAAGTTGAACTGAAGTCACATTGCTCAGAAGCTGCTAATCTGGATCTCACACAATAGCATCTCACCTCTTACCAGTTCCTTGAACTGCTTCTGTTTAAAATAAGCTAATTTCCAAAATGTTGAGAGCCAAACACTCTGTTCTCAACCTTAGGATGAGCCAGAATTGCCTGATAGGAGAGACTATTACAATATAGATTGCTGGGCCCCATGGTCTCAAGCAGGACTTGAGAATTCCCCTTTCTAATCAGCATCAGACACTGCTGAGACACTGGCCCAGTGATCCCATGTTGAGAAGCACTGCTATGTGATACAAATATTCAAGGACCCAACTTAAAAAGCAAACCTGACAGTGACAAGCAGATCACCAGCCACTGAAGATGAGGGTTGAGGGCACTAGCTATACACAGGGTTGTACTCCACTAAGTATGCCAAAGGGATGTGTTTATGCTAAAGGATCCAGTGCTCACAACGTCGGCTTCACAAAGCATTCTGTATCGATTTGCTTCTTCATCATGTGACTGGGTCTAAGGCTACTTGTCAATTACCTTACCAACTGTTCTTGTTTTACAAATGATCACCTTTCTGCACACAAAAGGACAGTATACCGTAGAAGAAACCAAAGGCGTGAACAGAACTATGCGTTTATGTCTTCAATACACCAGCAAGTACTTTGGTCAGAATATTCCTACATTTGTGGGTGTTACCTGGAAGATATTGTCTTGCTCTTATTTTTGCCCATAGGTAATGCAAAAATGATCTTGACAAAGTGTAAGAAATTGTATTAAAAAGTTGCTCCTATTCATCTAGACAGTATGTTTAAACACTAGTCACACCACCAGGCCAGCTACTAGACCTGACATCTGAAGCAGAAAGTAAGTGCCCTAAAATTATCTAGTAACAAGTCTGATATAAAACCACATTATGTCAAAAAGGATATTGTAAACAACTCTTCATGTGTGATTTACGCTTTAATAATGAAACATATTTCAGTAATGAAATAATGCATAGAACTACACATATATTACCTGAGTAACCTGGGAAACCTGATTGACCCCTTCGTCCGTCATCTCTGAGAGGCACTTTGCTATACTGATGTACAGCTCGAGATCATTTCTCTGGTAAAGATATGTCAAAATACAATGTAAGACAAATATATCAAGTCTATTAGTATTGTGATGAATTATTAGACCTGTTTATCCCCAATAACAGCTGCTGATGAGATTCTAATGCTAACCAAAACATACAGTCAGTCTTTCATAATTTAAGAATATTTTCTCCATTGTTCTGTGTGTTTGCTTGGCTACACTTTTTTCTCCTTATCAGAATTCCATTATTTTCACCCAGATTTTTAGCTTGTGAAACTCCAGTGTAGAGGTCTGCTGTGGAAAGGAAAGAGCTTACATAAGGCCATGTGACAGAAAGTATATATAAATAAGACAATGTCACCGAGGTACACTGGGGACAGATGTCTGCACTTGTTCATCTTCAGTAGGCTTCTGGTACAGCATCGGTTAACTCACTTCTAAGCTTGCTTAAAACTTTGGTTTTAAACACTGAACCTCAATTTCAGTCTTGGAAACAAACCCACTCCTAGTGAAGAATGTGTCATTTCTTGCTAGCCTTCCCACCCATATTCTTAAAACATCCCCAGCCTGCCTTTGCCAAAATGACTTTAAAGAAGCCCAAGCATAAACTGTCAGGAATGTAAATATTTTTGTTCTTTACCCGAATCCTATTTGGCAGAAGGTCAAAAATTCTCCCAGTAGCATCGCAGAGCAGACTCCAGAGGTGGTGGGAAGGACTGGGCAGTTTCATGGCCTGGCTCAGACCCTGTAAGGCACTTGGGCACATCTCAGGATGGCAAGGTTGGGAAGCTGCTTTAAAAACTGCCACCATCAGGTTTTCAACAAAACCCTGGATCTGTTCATCAGAGACGTGCTTTGCCCACAGAGGCATAGATACCAGGAGGTATTTCTTAATATTCAGCTGGAAGGAAAACAGATAAAGCCAGACATAAACAAGTCTGTCTGAGTTTGTGGTGGTTAAAGTCCCTAGGCCATCACTGAGTTGGAGAGCAGACAGATTAAAAGCTGGAGATTACTTCTTTTTCCTGCATTTTCCCATGGCTTCATAGTCCAAAGGGTCATTGTAATGATTAAAGGCACTAGTAATTATACTGTTTCAGTTACTTCTCATCCAGTGTACCTGTGTACACTCATCAATGTGTACCTGTAGGGTCCATCAATCCACTCAACTGAAATTGTCAAATAACTTAAGCCTGTTCAGAGATGGAAACTCAATGCTACCTCTGAAAGGACATCATGTTGCTATTCTGATTTTCTCCTATTGTTTTGGCTGTTTTGTATGTGGTGTAGGCATATGTGCTTGCACATATATGAGTGTGGGTGTTCACATGCACACGTGTGTTCATGCACATATGAGCACACACAGTGTGAAGAGGCTAGCAGTCAATTTCAGGTGTCTTCCTCAGCGTTTCTCACTGAACACAAGAGTTTACCAATTGGGTGACCAATGAGCTGTAAGGACCATCTGTCTTCACTTCCCTAGCACACACAAACACACCCACAACACACTCAAGCTTTACATGAATGCTGGAGATCCAAGCATAGGTCTTTATGCTTTCATGGCAAACATTTTACCCTTTCCCCAGCTTCTCCAATTCAGTCTTAAAATCATACTCTCCAGCAAGAGAAGCTGTCAATCTATCCAACTATTCCGCTTAACGTATACCTTAGATCTTTTCGGAGATGGGAATAAATGCTACTTCTGAACGTATGTCATAACTGGTATTTGGGTTTTTGTCTTTGTTTCTGTGGTGTGCATGTACTTGATGTATGCAAGTGTGCAGGTACACATGCAGGTATGTGAACATAACAAGTGTGCAGGTACACATGCAGGTATGTGAACATAACAAGTGTGCAGGTACACATGCAGCTATGTGAACAAAACAAGTGTGCAGGTACACATGCAGGTATGTGAACATAACAAGTGTGCAGGTACACATGCAGGTATGTGAACATAAAAAGTGTGCAGGTACACATGCAGATATGTGAACATAACAAGTGTGCAGGTACACATGCAGGTATGTGAACATAACATGTAGAAGTCAAAGACGGGAAGCCCGTCTGCTGAAAAATCAAATAAACAAAGCATCTGATATTATAATCATCTTTTGAGGAAAAACAAGGAAGCAATAAGAGGAACTCACGTGCTGGGCCGCTTCTGGGCAAAGAGCCACACACTGAGCATGTGGGCCTGACTGTGGCACCGGAGTGAATGAGAGTCAACATGAGGCAAAACTAGTATTAACTGTTACACGGCACTTCAAACATTCTTAGTAACACAGGGTTGATACTAATGGACAAGTCTAAAAGAAGTAGGCTAGGAAAAAAAAAATCTTTCCAAGGAGTTTTCTAAAGAGGTCATCTTCAAGAATATTCCAGCTCAAGTAATTTAAAAAATAATTAACGACATGCAACCATAACCAAACCAGATGCCAAGAACTGTTGCATAGATCTAAACCAGAAATGGAAGGCCTACAGAAATGTAGAGGAAATTTTCAGATCAACAGAATAGGCTGCTGGACACTTGACTCAACAAGAAGAAAGAGTCCACGGTACAAAGCCTGGGAGTTAGCCATACACTGGCTTCCGGTGTATTTCCTTACCAGACTTTGCTGGATTCTCTCAGGTCTCAGGTTTATCAATCTATAAAGTAGAAACAGCAGAGCATACTTCCTAGATACAAAGCATCATAATACAATTCCATGCTAAAGAATTTCCAAAACTTATATGCAGTTTAAATGTATAGGGTAGCTGCATATATGAACCCATAACAATTGTGACAGCTTGTACAAGGCCTGCACGAGTTCAAGCCGGACCAAATCCCGGCACAGAAAGAGAAGGGACATGGGCACAAAGCCCCATTATTAGCTTAGGAGCCATGGGTAACTAACAACTTCTGGGAAGAAAGTGAGTTTCATTATGAATGTGGCCCCTACTAGGTCTATGTCACTCCAACGGAAAGCCACATGCCCAAGAGTATCTGGGCAGCACAAATTTGTCTTGATGGATTTAAAAGAAAAAAAATGGACACAAAGTTGGATGGGTAGAGAAGGGGGTGGATGTGAAAGGATTGTGGGAAGGAGTTAATATATTCATAGCACACTGTACCAAATTCTCAAGGAAATAATGAAATGAGACAGGAAAAGAACAAAACCAGGGTCTGAAGAGATGCCTCAGTTGGTGAAGTGCTGGTGTGTAGAAGCTTTTAATCTCCAACACCCATGTAAAAAAGCATGGCAGTGTGCCTGTGCAGGGAAGCACAGGAAATGGAATCTCTGGGGCTTGCTGGCCAACCAGTTTAGCCAAATTATGAGCTCCAGGTTCAGTGAGAGACCCTGTCTCAAAAACTAGGAGTACACATAAGGAAGATAGGCAATGCTGACCTCTAACCTCCATTCCCCATGCTCCATATACCCCATGCACCAGTACACCACACCACAACACACACACACACACACACACACACATACACACACACACACACAAATAACTATGGACAGCACATTATTGGTGGCTTGACTCTCAGCTGAGACAGACTAAAAATAGGCCAATGTCATGTTCAGTGGTATGACTATTCATGACAACGACTATAAACATAAATGCACTAAAACTCACCAAAGTTTACCATTCAACTAGCCACTTTTAGGATACATAAATTACAACTCAGTAAGGCTAACTTTTAAAATGAGCTTCCAGAGACATTAGACATTAAAGCTGATGTCTTCAACATGAACCAAATGCTACCGGGTACCAGCTACACTGCAAGTGCTCACCAAGGGACAGGAAGACGTAAGCTGCTAGAGTGGACAGGTGTGGGTAAAGGTGATAGTGAGAGGAAAAAAAATGCAGACTTCAAAACACACATCTTCAACTAAAGACCATTGTGAGGATTAAAAAGGATCAGAGACAGGAGACTGAGGATATAAGAGAATCTTATATTACTTCAAAAACCTAAAGCCCGATCATGACTAGAACTGAACATGATGACCATGTACTGATGATCAAGTTACATCTTTAGGAAATCATGGAGAATCTTTTCTATTCCAGCAGGTAGGCTCAAAATTTCTGCAGCCTTCCTCACTACATATCTCTAAACACTTACTGTAGCCTTATGTACTTTTGGCCACCTGACTCCATGTCATTCTCGAGGTTCATTGTGGCTACACCAGGAGAGGAGGGAAGGGATGCTCCCAAGAGGTGTTCAGTGCAGGTGGATTTGTCTTTCTATTAATACCCAGTGATATAGCCATACTGTATTATCAAAAAACCCTTTGTTACAAATGTAATGTTAGTATCTGTGATCATCATTTACCCCCTTAGTAATAAGTAGCATTTAAAACACATAAGGATGGGGTGGTAGCCATGCCCTCTCACAGGCTGCTGGCCAGCTAGATCAAGTATAAGCAAGCTTTCATTTCTCTACTCCTGACTCACAGTCCACACTCCAAATGAGTGTGGTCATTCCAGAGAAGAACAGTCCCTGACTACACTCAACACCTGGAACTATTACATACACTCAGACCGTGGATCAGTGGTGGCATCACCCACAAGCCCAGCAGCGCTGCCGCGCTCTGCGATGACGGTGCCTGAGTCACGGCAATCTCAAGGCAAAGTTGCTGTATCTCCTCACCTGAAAGAGAAGAAAGGAAAAACAGTATCTGTAACACAGTGCTCAGTTCTTTGTCTCACATTCAGGATTCAGTGTCTGAATCAAGCCCTCCTCTTGGGTCACTTACGCACATAACAGAATCCATCCAACCAAATGGAATATTTTAGACATTCTAGTGAAGAGGCAAAGAATACTCTCAGTCCTAACTCTTGTACACTGCCAAGGGCCTTACACATCCTAGGGAAATCTCTCTGACATTCTAAAGGAATCTGAACACTTGAATAATACTTATGAGAAAACACTAGCTACAAATCATTTAGTGTTCTTCTCAGCACATGTTCAGCACATAGGGGAACTTCTATCTGGTGTACCAGTTAAATGTTTACCAACTTGACACAAACTCAGTTATATGACAAGAGGAAACCCCAAGTGAGAAACTGCCTCTATCAAGCTGGCCTATAGGTAAGTCTGTGGGGGCTCTTCCTTCCTTTCTTCCTTCCTCCCTCCCTTCCTTTCTTCCATTCTTACCTTCTCTCTCTCTCCCTCCCTCCCTCCCTCCCTCCCTTTCATTCTTTTACATTTTTTAACATTTTTTTTACTTTTTGTGCATCTGCATTTTGCCTGCATGTGTGTCTGTGTAAGGAAGGGTATGATATCTCCTGAAACTGGAGTTAGACAGTTGTAAGCTGCCATGTGGTTGCTGGGGATTGAACCCACATCTTCTGGAAGAACAGCCAGTGCTCTTGAGCGCTGAGCCATCTCTCCTGCACCTGGGGTGTCATTTTCTTTTTCCCAGCACTGAGACTACAGACATGCATCACTGGACCACTATCATGGTTTGTATATACTTGACCCAGGGAGTGGCAAGATTCGAAGGTGTGGCCCTGTTGGAGTAGTTATATCACTGTGGGTGTGGGCTTTAAGATCCTCATCCTGGCTGCCTGACAGTCAGTATTCTGCTAGCAGCCTTCAGATGAAGATGTAGAACTCTCAGCAACTTCTGTACCATGCCTGCCTGGATGCTGCCATGTTCCTGACTTGATAACAGACTGAACCTCTAAACCTGTAAGCCAGCCCCAATTAAACATTGTCCTTTATAAGAGTTGCCTTGGTCATGTTGATGGTTTATAGCAGTAAAACCCTAACTAAGGCAACTGTGCTTGCTTGCTCATTTGTTTTATCTATCTATCTATCTATCTATCTATCTATCTATCTATCTATCTACCTACCTACCTATCTATCTATCTATCTATCTATCTATCTATCTATCTATCTATCTATTTTTGTCACAGGTACAGGGGATCTAACTGAGGTCCGCAAGGTTGCATAGTAAACCTTTTACTGACTAAATCATCTCCCTGGTTCCTCATAAGTTGTTTTTTTGAGAGCTATACAGTCTCAGAACTATACATACATACATAGACTATAAAGTCTATGTCTTTCACCTATTTCTCCTCACCCCACCCTCCCCTATAAGGACTCGGTGAAACTCAGTTATCGAATGCAAGATAACCATTCACAATAAATCTACCAGTCACTGTCAACTGTGACACAAAATCTTTTTTTTTTTTAAATTCAGGCCAAATCCTAAGGGCATAGCCTGAAATCCCAAAAAACACTTGATATTTACCAAAGTTTAGCCTCATAAGTGGAGAGAGGAGTGCGGCCAAGTTTGCAGGAGGGTACTGGTAGCTTTCCCCAACAGTTGCTATGGGTTTCATCACTACTCTGAGAAGAGATGGAGACACAGCTTCAGGACCTACAACAGCAAAGCAAAGAGTTAGCGAATCATCTGCGTGGCTGCAACAACTGAAAGCAGCCAAAGTCTAATGCCATATCTTTAGTTACAATCAGTCTTCCAATGCTACAATTTGAATCCAACTCGTTTTGCTACAAACCTTGTTCCCCTGTTCTCAGATATTATCTCCAATCTTCTCCTTTGACATACCCTAGACATCTTTACTATCTTCTACATTTCCATGTCTCTTTGTCTACTTTTTAAAAGAATAGCCTAGTCTTCATTATTGTCCCATTGTTCTTGGTATGGAATTTAATGCACTTACAGCAGGATAGACAAGGGCTGCCCACTCAGCACCTTAGACGAGCTATTGAATAATAGTCCACCTATGATGGCTCTAAAGCATCACACCTATCACCTACTACTTGTTTGTGTTTTAGAAACAAACTAACAAACAAACCAATAGAAAAAACCTTCTTTTGCTCCTAAGCTATTGCCTGCCCTAGAGGTGAGCACCAAGGGAGAAATAGCTATTCCATACGGTAATCACTTTAATATTGGTCATCATGTTGGGAGGGAGGTACTTAAACCTGAGATGCTAGAGTATTAACATGTAGATGTAAAAGGCAGGAACAACCATGAAAATGGGCAGGTAAAAGTAATGCTATATAGAACACAGAAAAATGAAGAAATACAGAAAATGTAGATACAGAAATATGTAGACAACAAGACGAAACAGTGGCAAAAATCATCAGCAAAAGGAAAACCACCATCAGCAGAAAGAGAAGCCAGGGGAAAACTAGAAACTACATCAGCAAAAAAGCCACAGGATCAGCATCTGGGAGGGGCTGCAGAGGTGAGAGAGCTGATATGTGGGAAAAACTGAAAACAGAGAAGCTCAAGAAACGGGAAAAGCAAAGGCAAATTCACTAGACCACAAGTGCTGTCAGAGTCAGTGATGGTCACACAGTCCCAGAATGGAGAAGCTCAGAGAGGGGGAGAAGCAGAATGAGACCAACAAAAGCCAATGAGTCAATGGAGAGAAAGAAAGCAGAAGTGAGAGTGTGTAAGTCAGACAAAAAACAGCTGCATAAAGGAGAAACTGGGGGGTTAGGAGAAGCAGGGGATTGGGAGGGAAAACATGACTTTATGACTGATAGCAAGAATGGAGGCAGAGGAACATCATAGCACTAAAAGGAGAAGCTGAGAAGAAAGGAGAAGTAAGGAACCAAGAGGGGAAAACCAACCCTATGACCAGTAGCAAGGGTGAAGGCAGAGCTACATCACATCACAGAAAGAAGAAGCTGGGGGGAAAGGAGAAGCAGAAAACCAAGAGGGGGAAACCAACCTTGTGACTGGTAGCAAGGGTGAAGGAAGAGCTACATTACAACATAAAGGAGAAACTTGAGGGAAAGGAGAAGCTGAGTGGAAAGGAGAAGTAAGGAACCAAGAGGGGAAAACCAACCCTATGACTAGTAGCAAGGGCAAAGGCAGAGCTACGTCACATCACAGAAAGGAGAAACTGGGGGGAAAGGAGAAGCAGAAAACCAGGAGGGGAAAACCAACCTTGTGACTGGTAGCAAGGGTGAAGGCAGAGCTGTAGCACAATACAGAAAGGAGAAGCTGAGGGGAAATGAGAAACGGAACCAGGAGGGAAAAAAACCAACCTTGTGACTGGTAGCAAGGGTGAAGGAAGAGCTACATCACAACACAGAAAGAAGTAACTGGGGGGGGGGAGAGAAGCTGAGGGGAAATGAGAAGCTGAGAGGAAAGGAGAAGCAGGGAACCAGGAGGGGAAAACCAAACTTGTGACTGGTAGCAAGGGTGAAGGCAGAGCTATAGCACAATACAGAAAGGAGAAGCTGAGGGGAAATGAGAAGCAGGGAACCAGGAGGGAAAAACCAAACTTGTGACTGGTAGCAAGGGTGAAGGGAGAGCTACATCACAACACAGAAAGGAGTAACTGGGGGGAGGAGAAGCTGAGGGGAAATGAGAAGCTGGGAGAAAAGGAGAAGCAGGGAACCAGGAGGGAAAAACCAACCTAGTGACTGGTAGTAAGGGTAAAGGCAGAGCTACATCACAGCACAGAAAAGAGAAACTGGGGGTAGGGGGTGAGTGGAAAAGAAGCAGGGAACCAGGAGGGGAAGACCAACCTTGTGAAAGGGTTTAGCAAGGGTGAACTACAGAAAGGAGAAGCTTAGGAGAAAGGAGAATTGAGAGTGGACGGGGAGAAAAGCAGAGGGACAGGAGAAAAAGAATACAAACCACAGATATAGAGGAAAAGCAAGAAGCGGAGGTTGGAGTCAAAAAGGAGAACTAAGCTCAGACAGCGGCATAGTTCTGGAGGCTGAAAAGACTAAGAGGGTGGTGCCATCATCTGGTGAAGACCGTTATGCTGCATTATAACAGGACGGAGGGCATCACGTGACTAGACAGCGAGCTTGCCGAGGCTGCTCAGCTGTATAACACACAGTTTCAGTATCCCAGTGATGACTGTCCAAAATAATTAAAAATAAGCATTCAAATAAAAACTGCAAATATATAGCAAGTTCTGTACTCTTCCAATTACAAGTATATCATGGGGCCTGGAAGATGGATCAACAGATAAGGGCACTTGTTGCCAAGCTTGATGACTTGACTTCAGATTCCTGCAACCCACGTGAAAGCAAGATGGACGGATGTATCTAGTATGTATTTATAATCCCAGCACACCTACTACAAAATAGGAGGTGGAGTCAGGAGCATTCCCCTGGAAGCTCATAGGCCAGGTAGCCTGGGGTGCACAAACTGCAGTATATCAGAGAGACTCTGACCCCCAAGGTTATTCTCTGACTTCTACACAGTTGCTATAGCATATGCAGGCCCTCACACAAACACAGACATCATACACACACATAGACAAATATAAATAAATGAATAAAGGAAGGAAGAAAGAAAGGAAGGAAGGAAGGAAGGAAGGAAGGAAGGAAGGAAGGAAGGAAGAAAGGAAGGAAGGAAGAAAGGAGGCAGCTTTACATTCAGGTTTTCAAACATCTGGATCTTTTGACAAGTACCCATAGGCACTTCATGTTTTCATTCTTGAAATAACTGCTTATGAAAATAAGCTTTCGTGTTCATCTCTGGCTGAATCTGTATAAGCTCATCTATGCTCAGAGTTTCAAATACAAATTCTAAGTTGACAATACAAATCTCTACCTATCTCCAATCCAGAATTTAGCCTTATGTTTCTCACTTTCATTCCCACTAGAACAGCTAACAAATCAACAAGGTTTTCTAAGCCTAGCTACCCACTAAACTACTTCCTGACCATTGGCTGCTTTCTTCCAGATAGAACTAGTAGTATGCCTTGCAAGGTTTCACTTTTAACACCCTCTTTTCCAGCTAAAAATGTTAACTGTCAATGCTTCCTCCATTCATATATCTGTGCTATAATATCACAGCGTAGCTGTGCACCTAGTAGCTGATACTTTATTTCTATCTCACCTAAAGATATAATACTGGGACCCTCATAAGTCTTATGAGGAGCATAACTATTGTTTCTAGAAGACTTTCTGGCAACGAAAATAGAGACATTTTATAAACATGTGCACTCAAGTGTTTACTGTGTATTATATATTGAAGACTTTTCTAGCAACAGACACAGAATTGAACAAGACAAAATAGGGATTATGCTCATGGAACTTATTTTTCTTATGAGCAGACAAAAAAGAAAAAAAAAGTGAAAACAGGTGTGATGATAACTGGCTGAAGCAGGTTATCTCAAAACTGGTTAGCTTTGCACATAGTCCATATTGGTAACACATTTGTGGTAAGAATCCCTAACAATTGTGGAGATAGATTAAGTCTGATTTCATACAACAAAGAGTAATTTGCTTCTCAAGCCATTACTGTATTTTTAATTATGTGTGACTATGGGTGGGTAAGTGCATATACATGAATACAGGTGACCTTGAAGACCGGAGGTGTTGGGTCCTCTTGGAGCTTGAGTTACAGGTATTGGAGCCACCTGATGTGGGTGCTGTGAATTAAACCTGGGTCCTCCCAAGGGTACCCAGAGGTCATAACCACTGAGCAATCTCTTTAGCCTCTAATTTGCTTTGTAAAGGTCCTTTTGGTACACATTGATAGCAATGTCCTGACATACATTGCAAATCTGTACTGGAAGTCTTTAATTCACAAGCAGATGTCTATTTTGGGGTCTCGGTATTTTTTGTCAGATACTTTTGAAATTACATAGCTTGTATTCCAAGTCCTCCAATAGAACGCATTATGAAAAATGTGTAGTTTCCAAAAGACTTAAGGAGCCTGAAGAATGGATTCAACTTTTTCTGTCATACAAGGATCCTATGAGAAATATGAGCATTGTTTATGTTTTACTGCTGAGACAGTGAGCTCGCCTCTGATGGGATGAACTTCACTATTAACTATATTCTACATAGATATTGCTCCAACACTGACTGCTCTGTATGCCCTGGCACTGTCGGCCCTGTGTGTGCATGTTACTCCAGTCTTCATTAGTTGACCTGATATGCTGGCAAGGTTCAGAAACAGCCTGAAAAATGGAGTACAGGGCTGAAAGTCAGCCTCTGTATGCCTCTGATACAGTGCAGTAAGTCTTTCACAGTTAAAAGGGCAGAGCATCAGTACTGAGAAGCATGATGAGAATCACACAAAAATTTCTTCTATGTTTGGAAGGAACCATTCTGACAGGCCATGGGGATGATAGAAACTAGAATAATAATGAGGAATGAGAGAATATTTGGCAGTTACATGCATCAGGGGAGGAGGGTAAGAAAGAGAAAGCCCAAAGCATCTCTGAAGCACAGGATCCTGGTTCCCACCATAGAGCTCTTCTATGTGGAACAGAAGAACATAAACGACGGAGATCATCAGGTTCTTCACTTCAATGTTTTGTCCTTCAAATAAGTGCCAATGGTAAAATGGCATGTCCACTGTAATGTCCCAAATAATGAACTTGAAACTGAGTGCCTATGGGTACTTGTCAAAAAGATCCAGATGTCTGAAAACCTGAATGTAGAGCTGCTTCACATCCCTCATCCAGCTAACAGCCCCAAAGTTAAAAATGGCATATCCGAGCACAACGAATTACAATAGGACCCATTTTCTTATGTACATGGGCCACACAGAGGACTATGCAACAGTATCATTACTACAGGAAAAGTCTGGCCACAAACAGGCTAACATATGGGGTGTATAATCTTCATCAGGTGTGTGACACAGACATTTACTTTCTCCATCTTCACTGTTGCAGGAGACAAATTAAGTCAGCTTAGAATAATCCAGCCTTTAGTATAACTATATCCAAGTGATAAAGGTCAAATATTTAAATTCTATTACATGCTGGGTAATCTGTTCTAAGGTATTCTTCCTGCACATTGAAGAAAGTATAGTCTAATGAAAAAGGCAGACTTGAAACAAAACGTATAAATAATCATGTAAATAAGGGCACACATGTAAAACATACACACACTCACAAAGATACATAAAGTATGAGATGGAAAATCAGATCTAATTAGAGGACATCATTGAAGGTCCAACCTTTGCTCACCAGAATAAAAGATGTCTAGATCAATGTAGAAAGGATGAAGTCCATAGAGAATTCAGGCAGGCAACATTATAGGATGTTTGTAGGAAGTACCAAATGTGTTGCCCCTGACCAGAAACTACAATCGATACAGTTGTTGAAAAGAATTGATTCTGATACACCAGATACAAAGGCTGGTAGAGTACTCTATCTTAGGAGCAAAAACCTCAACAATATTCAGAGATATAAAAAACAAAAGCACCCTAAGCTCTTGCACCAGGAAGGCTGCCAAGCAGAGTGGCAGTCAGCAAAGGTCAGAACCTAATGAGAAAGACAACCTGGTAGGGTTTGGCCCAGAGGGGATAGAAGATTGGTTTCATATAGGTGGACTGATCAATTGAGCAAACAGGCTGAAAATAATGAGTCAGGTTTGCCACAGTCCAGAACACAGAGTTGTAAGTGTGTGTGTGTGTGTGTGTGTGTGTGTGTGTGTGTTATAATGGTGTTGAAGTAGAACTGCAAATATATTTATGAATCTGTAACACAGACAGCTTAGGCACAGGTAAAATAGGCAAGATATAAAAGAGAGAAAAAGAACACAGTTCCTATTCGACATTCCTGGAAACTGAAAATTATCCTAGGAGAAAGGCTCTGCCACCTTGGTTTCTAAATACCATTCTCTGAAAAACAAAACAAAACAAAATAAAACAAGGAGTTGCCTGGACCTACACCCCAGCTTTATTGCAATAACAAGACAAGGTACATTAATAAAAACCAAAATCAATGATTGAAAACACAAGGAACAGTAGGATAGATGTACGTGTACACAGACATACACACACGCACGCATGCGCGCGCGCGCACACACACACACACACACACACACACAAATCCTCATTGTGTCTCCATAGAAATATTTACTGATGATAAAGGAAAATGAGTAACTTCTTTAGGAGGAGCCTAGATCCTGTCATTTTACCTAAGCTGTATGTTTAACCCCACAGAGGAGGAGGAAGAACACTGCATCCCCCCAGATGGGTGCAGTAAGATTCTCTTGCCAAAGGTGGCTGACCTGATGTTAACATGGAAAACACCAGGCAGACCCAAACTGAAGAATGCTCTATGAAATAACAGTCTAGTCGTAAAACATGACCAGGTAAAGAAAGACAGGGCTGAGGAACTGCCAGGGATTAGAAAAGGCTGGAGAGAAATGCCAACCAGCACACACTACATGTTTCTCCTTCCCTATGAAAGGCCTCACTGGATTTAAGTGAAGCATGAATTGTGGTTTCTGGGTGAAAGTAATACTGAAGTTTTTTTCTTACAGATAAAGAAAAGAGACAGTTTGTAACTTTCCTGTATTTTATATTTTTGTAGAATAAAATATAAACAAGTACAAACATTACACAAAAAATTCTGGGCCAAAGATAGGGTTCACTGGATAAGAAACACCACACAAACCTGACAACCTTCATTTGATCCCAAGATCCACACACATATGTGGGCACTCACATACATACACATACAATAAAGTTAGTTTGAAAAAAACTCTTAAGTTTTAATTTTACAATAGAGTGAGTATATACAAAATGTTCAGTCCTTCTGACATCGAAACTTAAAACAAATCACATTCAGTGCATCATATTATACCTGAATTTTTAAAATTTTTAATTGTTATTGGTTTTTATGTATGTTGTTGTTTTATAATAGGATATTCCAACTAAAGGGTTTCTAGTTACTATCACATAGCCTAATAACCCTTCAAAAACTCTACAATGCAGAGTCAATCATGCTCTCAATTTTACACAAAGAGCTAAGACTAACAAGCACAGGGGGCTTGCCTGAATTTACATATGCTGCAAGCAGCCAAACTGGGATAGAAACCTGAGTAGTCAGATGCCTGTATTTTAAACTTTATGATATAACAATTTCTTTCAGGCTTTATAATCCTTTTGTAGCATTGAAGGGCTATGCCAGCGTCTGGAGAGATGGCTTCATAAGAGAGCTTGTTCTTCCAGAAGCCCTGAGTTCTGTTCCTAACACACACACACACACACACACACACACACACACACAGACATAAAAATAAATCTCTAAAGAGGCCATGCCTTCCTTCTAGTTACCAAATCTTCATACCCTTGCCCATTAATAAACTACTGAGAATTTACCATAAGGAAAACTAGTAAAAGAGAAATCCACCTGGATAGAGATATTCACTAAACAGATACTTTAAAAGTGACCCACAGTGGAATGACTAATTTTGATATAACAACTTGATTAAGTATTAATTACACTTATTTATTGGGTATATTCAAAGAAGCACAGACATGCAAAAGTCAAGGAACAAATCTTAAGAGTCAGTTCTCTTCTGCCATGTGGGTCTGGACATCACACTGAGGTTGTCCTTGGTATCAAGCTGCCTCACACACTAAGCCATTTTGCCGGCACCTTGATGAGATACTCAACAATCATGTGTAAGTGATAATTATGGTGACAAATGGGTTACTTTCTGTTGCTGTGCAAGACACCATGACCAAAATCTGGGGAAGAAGGGGTTCATATCAGTTTTTAGGTCCCAGCCGTGAAACCCAAAGCAGAAACTTAAGGCAGGAGCTTAAAGCAGAGACCACAGAGGAATGCTACTTACTGGCTTCTTTCTTACTGGCTCCCATTCATAGAGCTATCTTATATAGCCCAGGCCTACCTACCTAGGGATGGTACTGCCCACGGTGGGCTGGGACTTTGTACATCAATTATAATCAAGATAATGTCCCAAAGACATGCACACAGGCCAATCTGATAGAGACAATTCTTCTATTTAGGGTACCTTTCTCCTGGTGTGTCAAGTAGTAAGCAAGTTTAGCCATCACACATATAAATATTTTAAAAAGTAAAATTTATACAAGAATAAAAGTAATAAGTTGACAAATATTTTTAAATGATACTATCTAAAGAGAATTATAGATTGATTCTATGGTTAAAGGAAAAAATAAAGAGTTGAGGATGTAGCTCAGTTGGGAGAGCTTGTACACCTTGCTCTGTGTGCCCTGGGCCGGACACCCCAGCATCCCATAAGTCAGGCATGGTGACACATGTCTAATATCCCAGGACTTGAGGTCAGAAGTTCAAGGTCATCCTTGGCTACATAGTTAGTTCAAGGCTCATCCTTAGGTATATATGATGTTGTCTAAATTAATTAATTAACTAATAAATTAAATAAGTAACAATACAGGAGAGTTTTGAGATCTTGACAAATGTCAAGAAAGTGTTGCACTGTTGTGCTTTTCCTATGTCCCCTATGCCTCCTGTCACAGAAGATAAATGACAACTGTGCTCATTTACAGGAATAGGGGTTAGCCTACTTTCACTTTATAGCCTTGGACAGTCTGGAGGTCACTATATATCCCAAGATGGCCCCCAAACCCGACCTGGCTCAGCCTCTCAAGCACTGGGATTGCAGGTATGAGCCACTTTGCTCGGCTGCTATCTTCTTCCTTATGCCATTTTTAAAGTCAGTGCTTTACACAAGCATGCATTCGTAGTAATGTTTCAGAGATGTATAGGTAAAATATTAAATAATTCAAAATATTAAAAACGGCACACAGTTTTGGTAACCAATTCTATAATTTCATAAAAACAAACAACCTTTTAATATTATTTTGAGTATATATTCAGGAATTCTGCTAGACACTGTCTAAACAAGTAAATCTCACACTAGTCCAAAATGACTAAAATTCCAAAAATGATTGAGAATATAAATTCAGAAAATGTATGTATAAGCCTAAAGTTTACCTTCATAGATCACTACCCACTGTAATATCAGAGGAAATGCCATTTATTATATTAGTGAGATTCATATACCTTGCTTAGGTAACACTTTATGCAATCAACTTCAAAGCCAATATAAAAAGTATGAGCTTAGAAAGCTTTGGTCACACTCTCCAATGACAACAGAAACATTCCTGTTATGCAGAAATACCTGCATAGGAAAGAATTATTACTTTTATTAAGTGTTTTAAATGTTCTCTTAAATATGTGGATAAAATACTGGTGAAGTGTGAAATGGCTTGGGGTTGAGAAAACATAAAAGATCAAAAATCTGAAGGATGAGTAGATCGGGAAATTGTAAGACTCAATATTAGAGCTGGTTGTGCTGGCCCATGCCTGTGATCTCAGCCCTTGCGGGTGCGTGAGAAGGATCAGAGGTTTAAGGCTAGCTTTAGCACACACTGAGTTTATATTAGTATAGTCAGTTCAAGACCACCCTTAGCTACATAGTGGCCTTGTGGCTTTTTTTTTTTTTTAATGTCAGGAAGAATTCAGTTCTGAACAAAAACTTTAAGGCTGGCACTGTCAAGAAATTTCAAGAGTAATCGAGAATGATGCCTAGCAAAGTTAAGGAATCATGCACCAGATAGAAGGGCCATATCAGAGAAGACGGACAGTGTCACCTGGGAGACAAAGGCACAGTTACTTTCAAAACCAGGAACTGAATTCCTTACAAACTGGAGGTGTTCTGCCGATTTGGTATGGCCGTTGAGTGCAGGTCTCCATGAAGGAATAGACACTCTATCATCATGCATCTATTAAGGTGTGAATACAAAGCATGGTAAGTCTCAGAGAGCAGTCTGACACGTTCTTCTCGAATGTCATGGGTTGTGCTGGAAACCTCTGTCACTCTCATTCTGTCGTATGTGTGAATCAAATGTAATCCTTCACTTTTTTCTTGTGAGTTATTAAATTTAAAAATAGCCCACAGAGGCGATGGAGCTGTGCTATTCCTGAACTGGTCTATCCTCTGCCTGTACCAAGCATGATTTTAATTCTCAAAAACTATCTCTTCCTCAAAAGAGTTCACTGACGTTGTCATCCTTCCTATCAGCAGCCCCACTGGGCTCTGGTGAGTGACATCCAGACATTTAAACTCAAAAGCTCCTTCAGAAGGGAGTTATTAAAATTCAAATGAGCTGGGCATATTGAAGAAGAAAGCGCTCGTTTGCATGCACACCTCTGCTCCTGGCCATCCCATTTAGTCCCACAGAGCAGGGGCTGGTTTTGTTTTTGTAAATGGGCTTTGGAGGCTGAGGTCAGCCTCCCACGGCCCCCACTCCTCTGGGGTCATCATTAGAAATGTGTGGGCTGAATAGATTTTCCTCTGAATCTAGTCAGCAAACCTGACAGGAAGGCAGCCCTCTCCCACAACCTGAAAATGCCAAAATTCCAACTGGCAAGATGGCAGTTTGAAACACTCCAGCAGGCTGCTGTAGAAGAGCTTCCAGCAAGGCTGCATACTGCAGCATCTCAGTACCACCTGACCTTCCAGTCTCAGAGCAGAGGACTCCCTGTTGAGCCAGGACGGCAAAAACCACAGGCAAGGATACCACAGTGAACCAAGAACCCCCAAAAGGTTCAGAGAAAATTTCTTTCTGCCAAGAAACATGGATCTGGGAGGGCAAAATGATATTTTATTTGCTAGAAAGTAAAAAACAAAACAAAGAAAAAACATTTCTGAAGGCTTTTATTTGACCTCAGTTTTTACTTCACTCTCATGTTAATCTCAATCATCATAATCATTTTAAAATTTTATAAGCCAACAATGAACAACTTAATAAAAACACAGCAAAAAAAAATGGTGCTAACATTATTCTGGCTGTGGAAAGTTTAGATGATCATTTAGTAAGAATTCAACTTCTTCACAGTGAAGATATTTCTATTATATGTACTTTATGATAATATAATTCATAGCAATACAATCATTAAACTAATTTCTCCCATTATATGTGTTTATAGAGAACAATTATAACAATGACATAATCATATGTCAACTTTTATATGGAAAAAATTAAAAGCCAACAGTGCTAACTTGCAACCCTAGGGTAAGAGTATGCACTATAACCTCCAGAAACTAAAGGAGCAAGCTACAAAACCAGTTCCTGCTCTGAAGCCCCGGTGACTGCTGCTTCCAGAGGGACAGCAAGCAATAATACTTTCTCTTCCAGCAGAAAGATTTTTATTTTTCCATGAACTTTATTTATCAAATTGCTTCTTCCAGATTTCTTGCAGTTTTGCATTTTAATTTATTTTAAAGCATTTTTACAAATTTTTAAAATAGTAATGGTCTTACTCTCATATAGTCACTGGCTTGCCCAGCCAGGAAAGAGGAAAAGAAGTGAACATCACTGAAAGACAATTACATTAATGAAGCTGGCACCTGAGCCAGAACACACACAGTTCTAACAGCCTGCACTTCTCCTTCACAACTCTGAAACGTGTACAGCATTAAAGAGCTCCTCTTCAGGAACTCACATGACACTGTTGGGTTCTTATGTGACAAAGGCACTGAACCTCTGTCTTCTAACACAGAGGACCACAACCCATGAGCACAGCAGGTTAAACATGTGCAAGAAAAATCACAAGCTAGAAACAGGAGTTAGAGCCTGTGACTCCAACAATGCAGAATGAGCAGACAAGGCCAGAGACAAGGGCTATTCCCCAGCCAGGCCTGGGACACAAAGGACACCTGGGTGTGCCTTCTCTACTTACACCAATGACGTACACTGTTAGTGAGAATGGCAGAAAAAGCAGTGTGTGCTTGATGCACTCTAAGAATGACTAAATGGAAGACTGAGTTTTCACAGAGCCACCACCATGAGACTATGTAGTTTGCATATTCACCTAGCAATTCCTTAGCTAGCTTCCTAGTCATCTAGGAAGAAGGTTTGGCAGAAGACAACATTTGGCCCTTCAGATGTGGTTTGTCTTAAGGTACACAGCTTATAGAACATAACGAAAGAATGATAAAATTCAAGAAATGTGCTCACTTGCCTTTTTTTCCTCCTGTGACGAAGAAGCCAACGGCTGCTCTAATAAAACTGCCTTCAGGCAAATAGCTGTAGTCAGTAGGAACTGTGGAAGCAGAAATGATCGAATTAACCAGTGGACTTGGGAAGGCTAATGAAGGAGAGGTAATGATCTCATGCTGCTGTATCAACCTGGTAACAAGGCAGGGATGTTTATGCCACTGATCTCTGCACAATACTCTGGCTGCAATGAATTCTATTAGATTAAGTGACTGGCTTTGAGGAAATCACCTAGGCTATACAGGAAAATGTTAAATGGTGACAAACCTAGGAAAGACTAAAAAAAAAAAAAAATCACAAAGGATGGTTACTCCAGTGAAGTGGTAAAAAAAAAAAAGTCCCTAGCATACTGTAACAACCAACAAGGTCCAATCCAGTGACCTCTGCAGGGTAGGCAAGGAGCCTGTTGGGCATCTAAGCTTGGGCACTGTCCTTGAGGCTTCTTCACGTGATGCTGCATCAACTGTATGAACCAGACATTCAAGACCCAGTGTTAATCAACAGCACAATCTCTTACCTAAAGTAGAGAGCTTCAGTGACCAACATGTACAAAGAACCAGATGTGGCTACTGACCTGAACCAGTGAGTCAGTGACATTTCTGAGTCCTGAGAGTCTCCTACATCCTTTTCCTTCCAGTCCCGCATAATTGTTTCATGAGACAGCTTTACTGCAATGAATGGCTCAACTGGAAAATTCCACCAGGAAGAAGTAGCTATGCTTTTCCAGATACACAATTATTTTGTACAGAAGGACCTGGGAGTAAGATGACTCACCACTAAATGATCTGATTACATGGACCAAATGGTCTGTGATACAACTATAAGTCTACACACACACACACACACCAAACCAAAAAAACAAAACAAAAAAACAATAAAAAAAAAAAACACCTACCAAACTTTGGTGCTAAGTGCTGTTTAACCAGGATTCTGTAAGAGCCCTAACATTAGCAAGGGATTCTTGTATCATTTTGGTGCTTTTATTAAATTCCTTTTCCATGACAATATGACAACTTCCAGCTATATAAAGTTCATTGTGTTGGGAAGGCTGTGGACCAGAATCCTCTGCCCAAAGCTGCAGAGTGACTGCAGAAAAGAAAACAAAATTACAGCAGCCCATATCATACTACCAGTAGATGAGCTGCCAAGACTACGTGAAGTGAAGTTCAGTGAGGGATCGTTGTTTTCTAAACCTCTGTGGACCAGATATAAGACGGACTCTGGGTCAAAATGCCACTTATAAAGACCCAGGGACAGATATATTATGGTGTTTCTTTCCCCCAGAAAATCTCCAAGTAAAAACATATATTAAGCACATGGGAATTGTAATGTTTTATTGCTTTTATCAAAGGATATGAATAGAAAGGGCTTTGTTACTTGAAGAGCTAGGATTCCAAGCCCCGAGGAGGTACACATCTTTCAATGTGCTTAGCTCTTTACCTTTATAAAGCCACTGGGCACGAAAATTCCAGTCATAAGTAAAGAAGCAGATTTTTATGAGAAAGGGTCTCACTATGTGGCTCTGAATAAAGAGCTTTTTTAAATGAAACATAACAGTATTACTTTTAGTAAAAATAAAATGTGTATTCCAAGCTTCAAGGACCCAATTCTTTGTTTATGGACTTGTCAGTATACAAAACCCTGCATATAACTCATGTAATAGTTCTGAGTCACACACTGTTCATTTGTAAAATGGACAGGCTGATAGCTACATTATCCTCAAGGAAGGCAGAAAGGAAGTGTGAACGAATATGGGATTTGAATCTACATTCAAAGTACCACTTTCTGCCATGTGACCTGGAGTAAGTCTGGAAGCCTCCCTTTACTCCATTTTGCTCAGAAACAAAATAAAGATCATAACACGCATCATGTGGACAATCCCCTTAACAAAGTACAGAACTTCAAATCAGCCATTCCTTCTTCCAGCTCTGGTGTATTGGGACTTTGATCTTACCGGAAGTTCTGCTTTGATTTGAAGACAAGGTAGATAGATGAAGATGTCCTAGCAGCCATATTGCATTTGATTGAAGACCAATCACCCCTGAGACACTGATAACCTGTTTTGAAACAAATAAGCACAGTGATGGGGCAAGATTCAAGCTCTGTTCATTAAAAGGCCACTGTAAAATCTCATGGACCAAGCAGGAGTTAGAGGCTGGGTTGAGAATGAGAAGCTCTGTAACAGGATGCCCATGTGCGGCTCCTATACCACACCTGAATCTTAGAGCTAACTGATGAGTCAATCAGTCAACCAAACATCAATCAACCAATCATGGCAGAAAGTAGTAGCAGTATTCTTGGGTTTCACTGAACAAGACTGGTATAAAAAAAAAAATCCAACTGGTAAACGAAAGCTCAAAAAAGGATTTGAGGATGTAGCTCAGTTTGTAGAGTGTTTGCCTGGTGCACACAAGGGCATGGGCTCAGCTCTAGCACTGCATAAACCAAATGTGGTGGCTCATGCCTGTCATCCCAGCCTGTGGGAGGCAGAAGCAAGTGGATCAAGAGGTGAGAGTCATCCTCAATTACACAGTTTGAGGCTAGCCTGAAACACACGCCATCCTGACTCAAACAAACAAACAAACAAAAAAATCAGAAAGTAGAAAGGAAGAGAAAGTTACTTAAGAATAAAGTTCCTCAAAAAATAGGAAGAAATATCATATTCCTTTCTTTAAATAATTTTGATCATTGCTTACTATAATCCATGAGCATTTTAAAATAATAGTTTTCTAATTCTTCCAACTTTTAACAACTTAAATTTCAGTAAAATTCTTTTTCTGAGCACATTCTTATTCATATATGTAAAATATTTTTTCTCTGCCCAGAAATCCAGGCTTTTACAACATGAATTACTAAAACTTCTTTAAGTGCTAGGTATTATAATTAGCCATGTTTTATAAGAATGAAAACAAGTTTACCAAGTGGGAAAAAAGTAAGCTAGAAAGCACTGGATATAGCAAGAATAGCAATTACAAAAGCCTAGCCTGGGCATGATGCTTGGGAAGAGGTGTGATTACATACTCGGGACAGCTGTGACATAGGTTCAACTTCTCCTAGCCTATACTTTCAAAATTTATTCAGTAACCACGATATTTTAAAAGATAAAAATAATAACAGGTAAAAATTTTAAAGAAGATGAATATAACTCTACTTTACAAGAATAACAATGTTAACTATTTACTCATCTGAACTAATGCCATCTGACCGTTGCTTCCCTGGTTTCTGCCCTGCCCTTTGGCCACCTTCCATTTGTCTTTATCCCAAAAGCTGGATAACCCTTGCAAGGTCATGTTTAATTTTTTAAGGTGAATCAATAAGAATATAACTTTTTAAAAAAGTCAATTTTCTTTTATTCTAAGAGCAGGGCGTATTTGTCAATGAACACGGCCCATTTACTACTTTGAAATGCCCCATGAACTCAACAGGAATGTTCAACATTCATATTTACCAGAAAAGATACACTATAACAAATAGTAGAAAAAGACAACAAAGGAGATGTGTGTCCCACTCAGGGACTGCAAATTCCTCTTCTTACCTCAGTTAAGGTTCGAATGACTTCATTAAGTCTTGCTTGAAAATGGGTGTTCTGGATGGCTTCTGACTTTAGCTGAAAGAATAAGCAGAAATGGCACAAAGCATGAACAATTGTCTAGGTATGAGATGATTTATCAACTGTCAGAATATTTCAAGTCCATAAGCGGTGAGCTCCTCGAAGGCAGGGCCCAGGATTTATTTACATTGATTTCTTAGCACCTATTCACAGTGGTACATAGCAGTCCCTCTAAGTTTCACTTGTATGAACAAAGGCCTGCATTTCAGAACTGTGATAAACTTGCACACACTTATGTCCACTGGGATAATGTTTCAGAATAAAGCATTTGCAAAGATTTAAACTGGAACATTACAGGTATGAACTTGCACATGAATTTTGAAATTTCTTATGCTTCAGTCACTCTCTTGGGCAGGAAAGTCTATGGAAAGTACTTCCTTAGTAATTCCTATAAACTAAGAACAAGGAACAGATCTCTACAGACAGAGTTCTCAGCCAAGAGTGCTTTTTCACAGAGCAGGGTACTGAAGGCCTCCGAGTAACTGTTACCATGAGCATAAACTCCTCTGCCCCTAGGATAGTAGGCTATCCACTCTATTGCTGCTATGGTTACTCATTCATCTAAATTCCCTCCCTTCAGAGTTCCTGACTTTACCTGCATGACATCCACATCGGAGCCTACCAGTGCCACCAAGCCATGAAGGGCAGCCAGACAGAGCATGGTGGGGGCACCCTGCAAACCAAGAATCAAAAGAGTCAAAAGCAAAATACCCCTTAGGTTTGAAATTTATGTAAGTTACTGTTGCGTAGTCAAGTCAATGGCTGAGATTGAAATAAATGCATAGGATCAATACAACTAACAATTGATAATTGACTCCTAAAATAATAACAGACTAAAACAAAGTAAAACATTAAGGCTGTTATGTCATAGAAATGATAAGAAGCCACATATTTTTCCAGAAAAATCTATCATTGTTTTAAAAGTTAAGGCATAATCAAAATGTCAGCTTTTAAAAAATAAAACAACCTGCAATGGTTAACATGCTAAACTACTTATAAAAGTATACATGTCTTTTGTTTGAAACTACCTGCATATGCTACATAACTTAGCAGTTCCTATAAAGAATGCAATAAATCAATCCTATTTTTCCTTATAACAATTTATAATAGCATACAGGAGGTGACTTTTACCTCTGTCAGGACAACTTTAATCCAGCTGGGGCGAAGTCTGTTGCCCAGGTCTTCAGCTTTTCCATGTCCACACACAGACAAACCATAAACCAAGTTCCCTAATGCCAGCGCAAAGCCTGAGGTCTGGTACAAATAAAAACAGGGGTGAGGGAAGACAAGCCATAGCATAGGAGTCAGATAGAACATATATCATGTATAGAGCAAATGAAGCATTTCTAGGGTTCCTATCCCTAAGTTTGGACTTTGGAAACAAGAGTCTGACTGTAGGGAGTTCTGCTACTGAGGGCATCTGCCTTAGGAGAATAATTCTCACTGTTGATAAATAGCCCAATCAATCTAAATTCTCAGGACAGGGTACGAGTGAAAAGCTGGTGGTCCACCAACCAAGGTAAATTACCTCCTATGAAAGAAAACATGCAGCATACGAACACTTGTGACTTTGTCATTGCAAAGCATATTCTGAACATGTCATCATAGACAGGCTCACAAAACAGTAATAACGTCACTAAGATCAATGGCTCTTGAAGTAACTCACAAAGGACAGCACTAAGACATGGAGAAACTTTTCTGAAGAGTCAGAGGAGGGAAATTCTATGGCATGTGTAATTCTTTTTCATTGTCTCAAGCACAGATAGCAGTTCACAGGCATCAAGAACATCCACAGTTTCACAACTGTCTTCAGAACTATTTTCATCTTGAAAAATAAAAACTCTGCTATTAAACCTTCCCACCCTCTACGCTAGAGGCAACCACAAGTCTCCTCCCTGTCCCTGTGATTTGACTCTAAGGAAAGTACCTCACGCAAGCTCAACTGGGCAGCCTTTTCTTGTGACTAGCTCATCTTGCTTAGCATAGATCACAGCAATGTCAAAGGTTCCTTTTTAAGGAGCGATTATTATTTAAGAGCGGTCATTTCAAGCATAATTTTTAAGAATTTAAACTTTCCTTTACATCCTCAGTTGTGAATAGAGATTATCCGTCTTGATTTTGCCAGAGTTTGACTTAATCAGAGCCCAAAACGCATTCATAACTTTATAGTTTTGTCATTACTCTTACGTATGTCTTACAAATTTAAAGTCCTTCCCCTCTACACAGTTTCTCGCTTTACTTGAATTTCATTCTAGCCACAGATTTTAGCACTTCATGAATGTTAATGATTTATAAAAGAAGAAATCAAAAACATTACAAAGCTGGACATGGAGGCACACATCTTCAATCCCAGCACTGGGAAGGTAGAGGCAAGCAGATCTCGATTGAGGCTAGCCTGGTCTACATATTGAGTTCTAGCTCAGCCAGAGCTATACCCTGGCTTGACATCTACACCTAGCCAACATGTTCTCAGCTAAATGTCTACAGAAGCTGAGACATAAAACCAAAGAAGGGTATCTGGTGGCCACTGGCTGCTGGTACCATTCTAGACACAACAGAGTCCATCCCAGTGAGTGAGAAAGCAGCATGCAACAGCAGCAGGAAGCTCAAGGAGGGAAACCACTGAGGGACACATTACAACCTGCTGGTTGTTCTCCACCAACAGCTGAAGCTTGTTCATAATCTCTTCAGCCTCCACAGCTTCAATGATGCCGGCACTGAATGCTGATGCACACACACAGCTAAGTGTGTAGGCGAGGACCTGAGAAGAAAACAGCAGAAAAAAAAACCTGTTTGCTTACAGCCAAAAATCAAAGAGTATGGCTTAGTTGCTATATCTCATCTGTCAAACTTCTCCCCAGAAGAACTGAATTTAGGCAAGGATATCCCAGACTGGGTAACAGTTTGCCATCTGACTTATATTGTGTTTCACAACAGGCTCAAGATGGGGATCATTTTAGATAGAATTTGGAGGCTTAAATGCATATAGCTATGAGACAAAACCAGAATTCAAATGAAGGTCTTCAGCCGTTACACCAGTGGTTCTCAACTCTGTAGGTCAAGGCCCCTCTTGGCTACCGTGTATCGCCAAAAATATTTACATTGCAATTCAAAACAGTAGCAAAATCACACCTATGAGGTAGCAACAAATATAATTTTATGGCTGGTGTTCACCACAACATGAGGAACTGTAGTAAAGGGTCGCAGCGCTGGGAAGGTGGAGAACCACTGCTCTAAGCCAAAGCTGCCTTACAGTGCCATGCCACAACACAGCACATTTCAACAACACAGGAAAATAGAGCTTTACAGCTATGAAGTGCCATGTACTCCATCGCAGACGCCCAGGAGAGGGCGGTAAAGATGAGAAACCCAACCTCGTTTCCAATCCCTAGGAGGGCCTGAGAGCATGAATGAACAGGAACTGCATGAAGCTGAGAGGAGTTTTGCAGACCTCATTGTATGGTGTGCAAACCTAGCAGCTAAATGAGTGAAAAAGCAAATAAAGAAAAGCTGATAATAGGAGCAGAGTGTTCCAAACGAGCCATCTGCACGGCTCATAAGTTTGAGAAAGTCAGTTTCTGCAAACTCAAACTTCCTGCTATGACCCATTTTCACCATCAAGCCTTCCTCATAAAGATGCTGTTTCGATTAAGGAGAAAGTTCAACTCCCAGCCTGGTTGATGTATAAAAATGCAAGCAGCTTACAAGGAAGCAGCCAGATATAAAACATCTGAGGAGGGACAAAACTACTTACTGATAGACTTATTAATCAAAAGACCACAGCAGACAAAAGCAGCTGTTAAAATAAAATAACCTTGTTTTTGCTGATTAATCAAATAGTTCTTTCTTTGACATAGAAATACATTCTGTATGAATATATCCAAGTATACATACATACTTTTAAATCATGCACCACACTACTTAAAAAATGGTAATGCAGTGCATACCTAGAACAAAACTTCAACCCTCTGTGCCACAAAGAAATTCCCCAATTCAACAAGTTCCACTGCTGGGAACAGAGGGGCTGAGCAGGGAAACAGAGCAGCCATTATGTCCCCATCAATAGCTTGTGGGCAGGCTGGGAGAAAACAGAATCTGCTCTAATGAGAGGGAGAATCTGGCCCGGCCACAAGGTCATCCCTGCCCCTCCCAACGACGGACGTGGGCAGCTCAGCTTTACCTGGGCACAACAGAGAAGACATGACCCATAGCTAAAGCATCCCAGCTCAGCGTGGGTCACACATGTCAGCAGTGTCACACCAGCTCTAGTGATGCATATTTTTCTGCCACACCAGAGGAAAAAAAAACCTCTTCACCAAATGTGGTAAAGGGAATTTCCTCCATAATTTTCATGCTATTGGGCACTTATTTGTGGCTTCTTAAGCTTGTTTCTGACTTGTTTTTAGAGTTACATTTCACTTGAAGACAATTCTGGAAAACCTTGTTTTAACCTCCAGAAGATGTGTGTATTCTCTAATGGTTCTTATCCCACATGCTACGTGTAAATCTGAGTATGATTTGGAGGTCTTGTGGTATCATATAGGTGGCTTGCCAGTCAGCTCTTCTCTTTACTGCAGCTCTAAGTGGGAACTTCAGTCGTCGGGCTACTAAACCATGAGACGAAGAAAGCAGCAATGACAAATGACATTGCAGCGGAAGTCAGCAGAGCAGGGTGAGACAGACCCCTCGGCCTACCTCCTGAAAGGTCCTGCTCTGGCTCCCGCTCTCATCGAGGTAGGCAGACAGCTTCCGCAGACATGCTGCCACGTGAACTCGTGACTCCGTGTGGCTGCTGTGGCTCATGAGGGACAGGGCGAGTCCAACTCCAAGTATGCAGCCGGTGCTTGGATGTCAAAAGAGACAGTGTCAAGGTCGCATACAATGTGACTGCTCCACACTCACACAGGAGCTCACGGTGCTCTGAAGCTGAGGTGGGGCCGAGGCGTCCACTTCTGCCCGGCTCAAGATGCTCCCTGACTCCTGACTTCTTTCCTCAAAAGGAAAAGTTTGTATCAAAACCTATATGCAGGGCTGGGACTGTGGGTCATTAGTAACACCCTTGACTGAGGCTCTAGTTTCAATCCTCAGTAGAGGGTTGAGAGACAGAAACAGAGACAGACAGACAGACAGATAGACAGACAGGCAGGCAGACAGGCAGAGAAAGAGAGAGAGAGAGAGAAAGAGAGAGAGGGAGGGAGGGAGGGAGGGAGGGAGGGAGGG
>NW_021604670.1:6758696-6761443 GCF_004785775.1 Grammomys surdaster
TTCCTTCTCCCCCCGGGCGGGCGGGCGGGCGGGGGGGCGGGGGGGAGGGAGGGAGGGAGGGAGGGAGGGAGGCTCTCCCCACAGACATACCCCAGTACCACCATCACCAACTAGCAAGTATCAAAAAGCCATGGTCCATTCAGTGCCCTGTACCCATCAGTACAGACAGTAATGAACACACAAAGCATGACCTAAACTCTGGTGAGAAATGCCTCTATTCCTGTCCTCACAGAAATTCCTGGATCCTCCCTACTGGTCCATGCTTAAGGAGAGATGGGTTAAACTGCACAGTTCGAGCTGAGGCGCTCTGGTTACAGACAGGAGCACTGCAGAGCACAGTGGTGCCGAGGGCTCCGTGTTTCCCAGTCAACTCCAACAAGTGGAATCTCTTTCTTAAAGAAACTGTGCATTCATCTGTGCACAATGACATTAATCCTTCTTTCCCCTCTGCTCTCTGAGTACCACTGGGTCAGAAGAGAAAATGGACAAATGACAGGCTTGTCAAAAGTTACCCCTTGTGACAATTCAATTGGAATCTGGGGCTTTGTGTCCCAATCCCCTGAAAGGACACATACCATTTAAAGAAAAGAATTGTTCTCAAGAAAACTCAGGTTAGTATTCTCACACAGTGCACCTGTGCCCATCTTTTCCTTTTTAAAGTTTTTCTCATTACTGTCGGCTTTTAACTGGAGGCAATGCCAAGCATTTCAGAAAACGTGCTATTGGTGCTGGTTTGGTAACCCCCCTCCCCCATGATATACACAGCTAAAGCAGGCATTCCAGGGGTTTTCCCCAACATCCATATAGGAAGTAAGTTTTCTCTTAAATGGCATCTATGTCTTTGGCTGGCATCAAGAACCTTCCTATGAACACTCGAGTAACATGTGCCCAAACAACTCTGTGTAAACAGTTTCCACACCTGATAGTAAAGACCCGGAAAAATATATGGAATTCAAGATGTGCTCAAGAATACACAGAAAGCTTTCAGGAGAGCACAACCAGAAAAAGGGACTTCAGTCCCCAGCTTCGGCTCTATCTGCCATGCCAAAGGCCCCTCTCGTGCCCTGCATCTTACTGTGGTAGCCCCATGAGGAGGCCACTTAGTGTTTTCTAGTTTCTCTTGCATAACAAACATCACGAGAGAGTTCTATGTGGAGAAGCCAACTCACTAGCATCCTTCCATAAGGCAGGGCTGCTATCACAGCTCCCAGCAGCCTAACAAGTTCAACAGCTAATGCATTTCCCACCAGCTAAACCAATGCCCAGGACTGCATGCTCTGGGGCTGCATGCTCTGGGGCTGCATGCTTGGAGACTAATCAAATTTCTGAAGGAAGGCTACTTTTGATTGGAAGGAATTTAAGGCTTTTGTTTTAATTAGTAATCTACAGGGAAAGTTTTTAAGCTATCTTTCCATATTGGCACATGTAGAACAGACAGAATTAGACAATGGTATAATTAGACACAGACGGATTCATATTTTGACAAATTTGACTACTGTTCTTCCTTTGACTATGAAATTGCTACTTATCCTTCAGATTTAAATGGTTCTTCCATGGGACACCATCCCAAGCCCAGGAGGGAATCTCTTTAAAACTCTCACATAGTCTCTTGTATAAGGTCTGTCCTACAATTTCAATTATAAATTATGAAGAGAAACTCTTTAGGGGAATTACTTCTTCTCTAGCCTCACAGTTCTTTGACAGTAGATAGCTTTTTTAAAAAAAATTTCCATACTACAGTATATCTTGAGCCTCTGGTATTCAATTTGATGCACAGAGGCACTAATTCAGTATTTGTTGTGTGCTGAAGAATTGGCTAAGTGAGTTTTACAAGTGCTAGATAGACAGTGTATCTACAGAGAAAATGATGGGAAATACACATACATGTTCATACGCTCACACACATGGACAATTCCTGATGTCTATGTTTAGTTGGCAAAAGTAAACATACTATATAAGATTCTATCAGGAAAACACAATTTCTATTTCTTGCCAAACTAAATGAAGACAGACAAATGTTGTATTTGTATGGACAGATTATTTCTCCCAACACCCAAATAAAAATTGGGGTTTGCTGTTTTTAATGAACAAATTAGTTTGTAGATCCTGTTTTTCAAGATATCCTAGACTAAATTTCTTCTGTAGCACTTCGAAAAGGACATGTGACTTTCTATGCTAGAGTTCCAAGGCACAGTTACAACTCTATTCAGGGCTGCAGTATTAGCTGACTGCTACGTCATATGAATACACAATCTAACTATGTATGCATGTGTTGGTAGAAATATCTTGAATAGTATCTGTAATAAGTCAGATACCCTTAGTGCATATCTTGAATGTTAGCTATTCTCTTCTGATTTAAATAATCTATTGACCTTTTAAATGATTTCTTTGTTGTCCCCCCCCCCCCAATTTTTAGTCTGTACCTAGAAAACATCCCTAAAGATTTATTTCTCTTCATTTCAAATCTCCCATATTTTAATGTCCTAAGTCTTAGCTCTATATCACAAGTCACCTGGACAGGCATAGTTTTCACATGATCTGTCCACTGCAAACAAAAGGGAGTTAGGGGTTAGTGCCTCCAACCACTAAAGTGAAAACAACTGAAAATGTTAGATAGCTGATAGAGTGTTTGGAATTTCTAGTACAAATATTCAACAGGAATACTGAGAACTTTAAAGGGAGTTTTAATTATTAAGGTTCTACACATGGGCTGGAGAGAGGGCTCGGTGGGTAAGAGTGACTGCTGA
>NW_021604670.1:6761453-6765938 GCF_004785775.1 Grammomys surdaster
ATTTCCCCAGTTTGTTCTGAGTCACTGATAGTTCTATAAAAATACCTTGTTTTGGGTGTGAGTCCAGAGGAAGCTGAGGACTTGAACTTTAAAATTCTGAAAAATCAGGAAGCACAAAGGAAAAAAAATTTAAAAAGGGTTCAACTCAAATTGAAGAATCTGAAATAACAAATGATAGAAACTAAGCTACTATTTAAGTCATTGCATCATTAACTGACTGAACCTGTTACTCAGAAAGGAAAACCACTCAAATTCACCATCTACATACATGCATAACTAAAAATGCCAAGATGACACCATCTAGAAAGCTGACCATTGTCTCTGACATTTTAAGCCCCACTACAAATGTCATTTATCTATGACACTAGTCTTAGTCCCATCCCACCCTTGCCCAGGCCACCTTCCTCTAACTGGATGCACGGCAGGTACATGGTAACATGAGGTATGATTAATTCCCTATTAAGTCACATGTGTCATATGGCCATCACTGTGTCCTTTTCATTTCAAAGACTATGAACATAAATCCTAGACTGGTTCCTTTTAATGACAATTATTCAATGAATAATTAGTCAAACTCAGAACTGTTTGTCTGCTCATGTTCAGCGTCTTCCTTGTGTAGAGCAGGGTTAAGGTTAGTACTTTCCCCTATGACTCACACTCCATTCTTCTTCCCTCCTTAACTTTACAAAACCCATGACCCTGACGTCAATGGGAAGTGGCATTACACATCTTCAACGTCAATCTGATGGCTCCAATTAAGTCAGCATTCTGAATGGTCCCCCTGACAAAGTTTGGTGCTTCCTCCACCACACTCATTTGCTGGTCCTTGAACTTTGGAGGACAAGGATGTGGACAATGAAGCACAACAGGAAAGTGGAGGCCATCCAGTGAGAAAACACTTGAGTTAGACACCAACTTTCATGTAGTTACTTGCCTGGCATACATCAGACATTCAATAAACGCTGAATTCTTCAGTGGACGTGACTCTTAAAACCTCGGTGCTTCAATTTTAGTAAGACTTTGAAAATAGTATCTACCGTTATTTATCAGTACCATTATGGCCTAATATGGTTTGAATTAATGTATTCTGAGTCAAGGAATAAATATACTATAACTAATGGAAGGCAATTTTAAAAAGCATAATCCAATTTAATCATGTACTCTATGATTCACTGTTTATAGTTTAGTGGAGAAAATTATATATCCCTGTAGTATAAAATAAAAGAGAAGTTCATAGAAGCAAAGAAGTCTGAGAGTAGCAGCTGTCTGCTGGAGGAAAATTCTCCAAGGACAGAATGAGATAATGCCATTCTACAATTCATAAAGCATATTTTTAAAATTAAAGATGAAAAGAAAGGAAGTCTAGTCAGAGGGAACAGCATGAATAAAAGAAACAGAAAGGTTTGAAGACACATTGGGAGACCTCCTTTATTTGCCTGGATGGCTGGGTATGGTACTATAGAGAACTGTCATGTTGTAAAAGGCAAATTTGGCTGTCTGCAGTTCATGCCAGACAAACTGAAAGCTCTCAAGTGACTAGGGACAGAAGCAATGTGGGAACTGCTTTGGGCCTTCAAAGGGAAGAACTTGGGCTGGCCCTGGCACTGAGCTGCCATGAGGTGGTGAGGGCATGGGAGGGATGCCCTCCTCCCAACTCATCCCTGTAGCAGGTAGGAGAGCTGGCCCCACCCCTTGCATGCGGTGGCAGCATTGGGTGATCTGGCTAATCTAGCTGGGGCAGTGCTAGGGAGCTCTCCCTACTTACTGTGCAGGTGCCCTAAGAATGCAGGTGCAAGAGAGCTGGTGAGCTTACCAGCTCAGCTACTACGCAGGCCAAGATCTAAGGCACTGAGCTGTACCACCCCAACATCTACCCTATCTATGATCTGCTGGAGCATGTGAAAGGCAGACTCATGACAGGACTCCATGATACAGGCAACAACAGGATATCCAAAAGAAGTCCCAGTGAGGATCCAGAATGGATGGTGTAGCAGAAGCCAGAGGCCTTGGATCAGATCAATGTTCGCTGTAATGAACACGTGCAAGCAAAGAAATGTGAACAAAATGGTACACTATGTGACACACTGTGACACTACAGCTGCCATGACAAAGATGGGGTTTGGTTTGGTTTAGGTTTTTTTTTTTTGTTTTATTTTATTCTTTTTTATTTTCTATTTTCATTTGGGGGGGCAGGTTGCAAGGGCAGAGAGCAGGTCTGAAGGGATGGGGAGACAGGATGGACTGGGTTACATGATATGAAATTCACAGAGTCAATACAAAGTTGAAGAGAAAAAATTGAACAAAAAGAAAAGTTTTAGGAAAACTGAGTTTGACTTTGGCTTTGATCTAAGCAGTTAAATGAAAGCAACGCACACACATGCATAGGAAGAGCAAGAGGGCAGGACAGACAGATTAGAGAGAGAAGAGTGAGAAGAGAGGAGGATTGGAGAGAAGAAAAGAGAGGGAATGTGAGAAAAGCAGATGGGTGAAGGAAGTAGAGAGGAAGAGGAGGGAGAGGGAGGGAAAGGGAACAAGGGAGGCTGGGGGAAGGGCAGAGGTAGAAGCTCTCCACTGTCCTCACTGCTGCTAACCAACGTGTACTGATCCTGTTCAGACCGCTCTGACTTAGAAGAAAGATCTGGGTTAAATGGGCTCAACGCAGTCTGCCTGGATAGCAGGAAAAACGCTGATGATGTAAAGACAAACCAAGTAGATGTAAGATCTGAAAGATAATCTAAGTCAAAGGCATTTCTCAGCCACGCATAAACACACATCAAAACCAACACATAAAAACCACTTCACAAAGTAGTCCATAACAAAATGTAAATAACCTTTAAGTACAAGCAATACAAAACTGTAAGATTTTCCAAACCCGAGGACAGGAAATGAATGAGCCCAACATGCCATTGCTGTAGATCTTAGACTTAGCTCTTGATCAATCACCCTGTAGGTTCTGGGCAAAATATGACTGAGTACCCAGGTATTATAGCCAGAAACAAAGACAACTGTTGTACTACACGCCCTAAGGGTCACAACTCAAAGTTTCGCCTTAAAATATTAAGGAATAGGTATTTTCTTTTATACTTATAAAAGGAAAGCCCACACATAAAATAAACTTGCATCATCCTGCATTGGTTCCACAGTTCATCCAGCAACTATGTACCCAGAATGTTGTACAATGCAGAAAGCAAAATGCTTTGTGCAGGCAGAGTCCTAGATGTTCAACCTCAGCAGTGATGGATTCATTGAGCAGCATTTCAAATGGTGGGAAATGGGGCTAGAGAAACAGGTCAGCAGTTAAAAACATTTCCTACTATTCTAGAGGACATGAATTAGTCCCAGAACCCATGCTAGATGGCTGACATCCATCTGTAACTTCAGCACCCGGGAATCTAACACACACCTGGGAATTTAACACACACCTCTGAAGATACAAGCACATGTGGCACGTGTGGTGAGTGCACTATATATATAAAAAATAAATTATTAAAGTGACTAGAAGTATTTTCTGATACTTCTGTCTAATCATCTGATCTGAAACACACAAAAGACTGTTACAGAATCTGTAACAAAATACGGAAGTTTATTAAAGGCACCAAATTGGACATTCACCAATAAAAATACTCTATAGTTCTTTGAGAGGAAAGGAGAAATGGTGAGAAAAAGAGGCTGAGGATTACAAAAGTAAAGACATGAATGTAATTTTTGTTGTTTGACTATTTCACACAAAGAAGAGCTAGGAAGCAAGTGTTAAGTAGCGCCATAGGAACCTCATAGGAAAGATTCCCAGGAGTGTTTCAGGCTGTTATAATGACAAACATGATCTTATAAAATTGCAAAAATATATCCTGCTTTTATAAGTTTTAATGCTTATGCTTTTTGACTTAAGACATTTAAAATAATGGCTTTAAACAGCTAATATTATACACTATTATTTTAGAAATAGTCCTTTTTAACATAAAATGCACTTTTAAAATCTTGACAATTCTCATAATAAAAACAATCTCCTTTTATGTAAGCTAGATGTAAAGATGAAGGTTTGATTCGAAAAGTAGTTATCACATCATACATCTTTCCTGAACAATCAGCTACTTGGGCTCCCACACACATACCTCATATTCAGTTGTATTGACTGTTAAGGAAGGAACCAGAGAGAACAGTTCACTCAGGGTCTTCAATATGAGTGGTCTCATGTCACAGCTCAACTTTGGAGAGAGAGCATTCCAAGTGGAGCGAATACAGACAACCTATGAAACAAATGTAAAAAGTCAACAACCACAAAAACCCAAACTTGGAAGAAGTCATCAGTTAGGAGTAGTACAAGCCAGGCACAGTGGCTCTGGCAGGTAATTCCAGTTTCTCTGGAAGCCTAGGCAGCAGGATTCCAAGTCAAGACTATCTCTGCTGCAAGACAAGCTCCAAGGCCAGCCTGGGCAGTGTAGCAAGACCCTGGCTCAAAACAGAAAGGAGAAAGAAAAAGAGGGG
>NW_021604670.1:6766338-6815172 GCF_004785775.1 Grammomys surdaster
GGGAGGGGAGGGGAAGTATTAGGGAGAGTTCAGAGAGAGCACTCCTCAGCAGAGAGGAGGCCATGGGCTCAATCTCCAGTACTGCAAAGAGTAGCAGAAAGTATTTTGTGGCAATATAAGAAAAAATAAGGACATTCCCGGGAGGAAATACACAAAGTGTGGAGCAGAGACTGAAGGAAAGGCCATCCAGAAACTGCCCGACCTGGGGATCCATCCCATATACAGTCACCAAACCCAGATACTACTGTGGATGCCAAGAAGTGCTTGCTGACAGGAGCCTGATATAGCTGTCTCCTGAGAGGCTCTGCCAAAGCCTGACAAATACAGAGGCAGATGATCAGAGGCCATTGGACTGAGCACAGGATCCCTGATAGAGGAGTTAGAGAAAGGACTGAAGACGCTGAAGGAGTTTGCAACCTTACAGGAAAAACAACAACCAACCAGATCCCCAAACTGGCTGAGCTCCCAGGGACTAAGCCACTACCCAAAGAGTACACATGGAAGGACCCATGGCTCCAGCTGCATATGCAGCAGAGGATGGCCTTGTCATGCATCAATGGGAGGAGAGGCCTTTGATACTGTAAAGGCTTGATGCCCCAGTGTAGGGGAATGCCAGGGTGGGGAGGCAGGAGTGGGTGGGCGAGTAGGGGAACATTCACATGGAGGCAGGGGGAGGGGGGATGGGATAGGGAGTTTCCAGGGGAGGGGAACTGGGAAAGGGAATAACATTTGAAATGTAAATAAAGAAAATATCCAATTTAAAAAAGTAAAAAAAAAGAAAATAGCTTAAGTATGAAAAGTTGATATTTATTGACCTTCAGTGTTTATTCTAATCAAGACACATTTCCAAGTGCTTTACGGATTAACTCATATGTCTTAACTAATAAATATCTTCTGAAAAGAGAAAACAATATGACAAAAAAACAAGATGATTTTATAAGTTAGTAGCCATAAAAAGAAGGTTGTAGATCAATTGAAATGGTTGAAAATGCAATTTCCCTCACAAATCTGTTTTTAACAACTATGCTTGAGTTACCAAACAATTCATGTTAAGGTTTAAATATCAGGCATCCCACCAACCACACATCAGAGCTCAATGTGGAGCTTATAAAGCTCTTGGAGGGTGAAGTCCCTGAGTGTGCTAACCACATCAGTGAGTTAATCCATTCATAGGTTCAACTGAATAGGTTTCCAGGAGGTGGCGACTCTTAGAGAAAGTGGGTCACCTAGGCTATGCCCATGAAAGGTGTATCTTGTCTTTGGTGGTTTTCCTCCCTTCTCCCACTCTTCTCTACCCCTCCTCCTGCTTCCAAACCTCCAAGGCTACCAAGAGATGATCAGGTCTTCTCTGCCATGACATACTGCTG
This sequence comes from Grammomys surdaster, assembly GCF_004785775.1. Lineage (NCBI taxonomy): Eukaryota > Metazoa > Chordata > Mammalia > Rodentia > Muridae > Grammomys > Grammomys surdaster. The sequence continues at coordinate 6,767,706 of NW_021604670.1, forward strand.
TAGGGCTCTTAAAGTCACTTTCTTATTTGTCACAATAATAACAATATCGCACATGTTCTCTCTCTCTCTCTCTCTCTCTCTCTCTCTCTCTCTCTCTCTCTCATTCTTTCTCTCCTCCCCCTGTGTGCGCGTGCACACACACATAAACACACACATACACTCCTTACATATGTCAACTCCAGTTTTTATGTGTGTATATACATATTTGTTTTAAAGCATGTACTTCCAGAAACATACCAAAAAAGGTAAAAAGGTAAGAAAAACGTAAAATATTCTATACAGAAAATTGGGGATGGAGGTAATACATATGATTTAAAAACTTCCCAACTAATCCTGCCTTAGAAAAAATGTTAAGGAGACAAGATAATTTTATCATAAATAACTTAAGTATTTAGAAAGTAGTTTTGTATTAAGAAGCTACTAAGCATTAACTCTGGAAGCAAACGCAAATGTTACATTACTTGTCCCAATTTCCTTAAATTAGCGTTCTTAGTCATTATAATATCTGATTTTACAGTTATTCAAATGTCTTCGTAATGTTAATTCGAGCTGTAACAGATGATTATTTCCACTGATAGATATTTTATTAAAATTTTAAGACACGGACAAGAAAAGTGCCAACAAAGGACCAATTAGAGTTTAACCAGGATTAATTTTGCTAAAATGCTCATGCCTTCTGTTGCATTGCAATTAATATATACAACTTATCTCTATCTACAAACATAAATTATTTAGGAAAAACTACATGATTGCAGACATGTCAAAGACACATGAATAATTTATGCTTAAAGGATACAGATTATGAAATCTTCCCCCTCCCCAAGGAAAAGAAATGGCTGGAAATAAGAACAGAAAGAATACCTCAGGAAAATTTTGGATTTATAGGTCTTGCTCTAATTTCTTCTTTGAAACAAACAAACAAACAAACAAACAAAGATGTCCTTTGCTTTGGAATATACTACATGATCTGAATCTAACGAATATGTATCAAAAAAAAAAAAAAGAAATGCTATGGGCAAGACATGAGAGTGAGCACATTTACAATACAATTGTGGCATTGCAAATAATCAGTGTTTCAAAATATTAATTAATATTAACTTTAAAAGATATAATTCCTTAATAGCTACCCACAAAGCCACATGCACATACCCAAAACAGTACACAAAACCAAAAGGAAACACAATATAAAATGCAGTTCAGTCCAAGGATTAGAAAGGAAGTGAAACACATGATTCTAAGTTATTTGGTATGACTAGAATTATGTTGGACCTAAAAGAGTTGAAAGGAATCTAAGAAGGAAAAAAATGTCAGGGGTAGGAATCCTGCCTCTGAGTGTCAAGAAATGGTGAGGCTTGAGAGCGACTTGGAGAAGAAATGGGCAGAAGTCATGCAGATGCACCACAAGATAGCAAGCCAAGCATGAAAAACCATGTGCTGGCACAAAGCGTATGCATGCTGGGAAAGCAGGTGGGTTACAGAATTCCTAGAACAAAAGATTTGGACCAAAGTTTAAGAAAAAAAAAATCAACAGAGACTTCAGAGTTGAGGAACACATAGAATGAAAGTCTCATTAGTCCATAAGGAAATCTCATTTCTTAACATTGCTATGTGACTCACCTAAAGTTCATGTGATAATCTTATAGCCCAAGTCAAAGGAGGCACCAGAATTCCCTCCTCCCCTCATTTCTATTTCTAACCACTCCCCGAGATAAACGGGCTGCTCAGTAAACCCACAGATTGTCCTTGCTCACCCCTTACCTTAAATGCCTACCTAACGCCAATCTTGGTTATTTCAAGATCTGTTTTAAAACACACTTCCTAAATACGGTTTTCTCTTAAAATTCAAGTCCTCTTTCTATTCCTCCTTTTTCCCCTTCAACTTCTAACGCTTAAATTGCTGGGCCTCTCAGTTTAGCATTTAATTATTCACTGGTATTGCTTGCTATTTTTGTGTATGGAAAGTGTCTTTTCAACTAGATATTAAGGTGTTAAAAAGACAATGACAGCGTAGCCTGGTTCTTGTCCTTCACTGACCTAACACAGTTGTACACAGTTGGTCTTCATCAAGTACTAAAGGCAACGCAACACTGAGGGACAAGAATAAAAACCTAAGGGTGAGAACAAAGAATGAAAAGAACTGGGGTGACCACTTAAGAGTTGGATAACCAATCCGTGTGCTCTTCCCTGGGAAGACTATTTCTCCCACTCTCAGCGTTCCTCAGATGACAGTAGCTCTCCGTGTAGGACTGACCTTGTCAGCCATCATGTTAGCAGGTCTCTTGTTGCTTGCTGTCCTAGTCATTTCATGCTTAAGCAGTCAAGTTAGTGAGTGCTTGATATAAACTGACTTCTTTTTGCTTTGTGTTTTGGTTTGCTTTCCTCTTGAGTCAGGAACATCCTATGAAGCCTGGGCTGGTCCTGAACTCATGGCAATCCTCCTGCCTCAGCTTCCCAAATGCTGAGATTATAGTCCTGGGTCATAATTACTACCCAAACTGACTTCTTCTAATTTCTATAACATGTAGTTGAGTTTAGAAGGGGAAAATGTAGGAAGTGGATACCAAATGGCAGAAATCAATAGGTATATACTTGTATATGGATACATGTATTTCAAGAAGATGTCAGTTTTGCAACCTCACAACTTCTTTTTAAACATTCAAGACGTGGGCTTCATCCTACTGAAGATGAGGAGGAGAAACTGAGACTCCCACTTAAAGACCAGCACCTGGAAGGACCATCCATAGTTTAGAGGTTGTATTAGAAACCCAGAGGCCAGGGAGTGTGACATCAGAAAAGGCAGTGAGCTGGAGCATCTGAAGCACTCTGGAAAAGTCTCAAATGCATACCCCCAAAATTCTTCATATAAATATAAAAACAGGCCCACGTAAAAATGAATTAACAGTGAAAAATAAAATTAATCAGTGATAAAACCTACCATGAGTGTGAACTGTCAAAAGCAGAGGATCTCATTCTAAGATCTTACAATAATAAAACAAGTAAAAGTAAATAGATTTAAAAGAAATAATGATGTTATTTACAATCCAATGGACGAATATGACATAATGGAAAAAGGTGGAAAATGTTAAAAATAATAATCTAAAGGCTTCAAGATTTAAAAACTTGAAGAATAGAGGGCCAGCTAGATGGCTCGGCCAGGTGCCATTTGCCCCAGGGAGCCTCAAAAAATTAGTTGGAGCCCCTTAACCCAATTAAAGGAGGAAAACACATCCAGACTCCACAAATTTGCCCTCTGACCTCCACATATGCACTATGACATGCACACACACCCCAATAATAATAATAATAATAATGAATATTTTCAGTACAACTGATGGTCACACAGACCTGTAACCACAGAACCTAGGAGATGGAGACAGGAGGATCATAAATTCAAGGTTATACGCTAAGTTTCATGGGGCATCTGATGTCAGCCTAAGCTACATGGGACCTTTTCTTTAAAAAAAAAAAATTTAAAAAAGAAATGGGTTGGTAAGACATCTTGGAAGGTAAAGGCACCTGCTGTCAAACTCTGACACCCTTAGTTTAACATTCAGAATCCACATAATAGAAAAAGAGAATAAACAATCAGACATTGTCTTCTAACCTCAAAACACATGTCATGGCATGTGCACTAACTCACATACATGCATACACACATGCATGCACACAAAATAAATAAAATGTAGTAAAATATTTAATGTAATCAAGTGCATCATTAATCTGTTACCCTAACTCCATCCCAAGTAAGTAAATGTCATAAAATATAAAGGTACAAGTTAGTGCTCTACATTGTAGCTTAATCAGCCCCCATGTATCCAATGTCAAAGGAACTGACCCCAGATTGGGGATGTTGGGACGTTTCCAGCTTAGAAATCCTGTCCTCAGAGTGGGATGTGAGGGCCTGGTGTCTTCCTCCTTCACCTTTTCATTCCTCTGCCATGAGAGGAAAAGACTGTCTCCACCATATCATCCCCAATGTGATGTTCCTTGTCACAGACCCAAAAGCAAAAAGCGTCAGTCATGAACTAAATACCTCATGAGACTGAGGTATTTAGTTGATTGTCTAAAGTAACCAATACTGCAACAGAAAGCTGCCCTCAAAGATGCTGAGCAATATTTAAAAGGGGAGTTTAATCTTAGAATGACCCTGGTTGGCGGGAGGGCTGAGATAGTGAAAACTTCAGGCTAGGATATAAAGCAGACTGTTTATACTGGAAAGAGATGCTCAACAACAGGATGTGGGCTTGTGAAGACAACGGAGTAACCAACCTGAAAGTGCTCTGAACGGTCAGCACTTGAACACCTTGAGTAAGTAGCAGTGTTGGTAATTAGATTACAATTATAGCAATATTCATTGATATGGCAAATGGAGAAATGAATATATGGATATAGAAGAAGAAGTAGCCCTTCCTTATAAAAGATACTAACTGATAAACATAGAAGCAATGAAAATAAAATTGCCACCAGGCAAATACCACAGGACTCACTGTCGGAGCAGCACCTATTGATAGGTGCCAAATTTGGCGCAGAAGCCTGGGAACAAACAAGACAACTGCACAGTATCAAAGCATCTCCCCCAAGAGTTATTAATTATAAATGAAATACAGTAATTACAGTAGAGAAATATAGCATAAATCACCTTTAACATAGGAACAATGTCTGCATTAACAGTAATAAAATAAACAACATATCTCCCGTGGCATGACACACTAAGACAAGAACATTAATTCTGAAATATTCCTGCCAAATAACGAAGAGTTATCACATATGCCTAAATTAGGGAACGTGTTCTCAAATAACTGGCCAGGGATCTTTAAAAGTATCAGGATCACAGAAGCCAATGGGACAGAAGCACCAAGAAAGGCTGGAGGAGAGTTAAGAACATGAAAGCTATACTCCATGTGGGATGGGAAGGCAACCAGGAAGAGAATAGGAACAGCAAACCTAGCGACAGCTGAATAAAACTGACAGCTGGATACTAGCAGGGCGGCAGGGCCAGTTTGGGTACCTATATTTAAGTGACATGAGTAAGGAGTTCAGATGAGGGGAGGCTGGAAATAGACAGGATTCAACATTTTTGCATTAGTTTTAATGAGACAGTTTTATGGTTTTGATCCACATATCCACATACAATTGCCCCAGGTAAGTGATTTCAGTACACACACAGTTCCCTGAGCACCATAATCAGTGTGAAACCATCTGGTCACCCTTCCTCCAGTGACTGCTCACTCTTACTCTTCCATTTTCCCCTAGCCTTCCCACCACTGAGGACCCAGAACTTCACCTTCTATATCTACTGATTTGCCTGTACTCGACTTTCCCTGTAAGTGGTAGCCAAGAACATGTGCTCTTTTATAGCTGGCTTCTTTTATTTAGGATGTGTGGCAGAAATTTCCCTGCTCTATCTGTTTGCAGCTGGAGGCCTATGATTAGACAGGAAAAAGGGAGGCAGAGCTAAGGGTGGCAGAGAGGGAGAGGGAAAAAGAAACACAGGGAGAAAGCAAGGAGAGAGAAATGGCAGTGAACTTAGACCCATGTGGTTTCAAATAAATAGATATGAAATCTAAAGATTAGGAAAATTGGGATAACTTTCTAAGTTGTGCGGGCATCTTGTGTATTGAGGTTTTATTGATGTATATATAAATCCATTGATTAACTTTACGCATCAAGAGTATTGATTTACTGGGTTACTGGAAGGTGGGTCCGCTGACAACCAGGTGGTTATGGCTGTGAAGGAATTAGCGGCTCTAGGGACAAGTGAACCAGAGCTGGAAGCACAGCAACTGGTCACAAAGTGGGCTAGCTAGACAGAGTAGCCTGGAGGACACCCAGCTGAATCAGGCTGCCCACCAGTACCTAGCATTAGTGCGGGAACAGGGCGGTTAAGCGATCCAAGCTGAAAGGGCTTCTTTTCTAATATCTCCTGCTACAAGGATGCTGTTTTCAAGATCCATCATGTTGCAACACGTATCTGCACTTTTCACTGAATTTCGCTCCATTCTACTTAATATATTTTGATACTTTTTAATAATAATAATATTGACACTAAGAAGCACCAAAGAAATAATAGCTAAGAATATTCTGAGTCAATAAAAACATAAACCTCTAGCTTCCCTCTTAAGATAAAAGGTTGTTGCTGCTGCTGTTAACACTATGATTGTTAACTGATGGAAACAAAGGGACCATCTTCAAAGCTAAATAGAAGAAAACATACAATCTGTCAAGGTGCAGCTTAAAACAACAACAGAATTTTCAAAGTTAACAAACCAGACGATTGTGAAATAAAATCCTAAGTGGAAAGTGCCATCCAGAAGTGTTAAATCCACCATTCAATAGTAAGCAAGAAACAAGGAAAAAAGAAGTACATAAAATCAAGCCAGGCGGGATACCTGTGAATTGCATGCAGATAGCAAGTTAATCCCTAAATACAAATGACTCAATGTTTCACTGAGTTTGTCTGAGAAGTGATTCATCCCATTCTCGTTGTTTTCATTATGCATATTTTATTGCTAAGGAAAAATGATACTTTTCCTGTGTTCCTCTTCTGTAATTGTAGCAACACTAAGAATAAACATTAAGGAGGCAGTGAAGTGAGATGCAAGAAACACAGGATTAGAGGAGGGGACCCCAAGCTTTCCCATTTCATAGCTGTGTGACTATAAAGCCATTAATCTCTCTGTCTGTTTCCCCAGCTGCAAAATGGAAACAATACTAGTAACACCTGCTCTTTGGATAGTGTGAGGGTGACAGTAAAGGCCGCACGGAGACAACTGCATACAAATGTGCTTCACGTGATGAAAAAGATGGTTATTGCTGTTATATAAGCAATGGGGGAAACCAACAAACCCCAGGAGCATAGGAGCTTTCGCTCTTAATTCCTGTGCTGCAAAATTACTTTGTTCCCGCACGGAGAACAGAGCGCTATCTCCTAATCTTACTTTCAAAAGCTATTTCTAGAAATTCCTCAGAGCAGCCTACTCCTTTTGTCCTGATTCTTTACTCCAACAGAGAGGAAGCTTTATAAAAACCTTTAGACTATGAAAAATGCCTCGTGTGCCCTTTTCATAATGAAGGTAAAAGAAACTGCCTTTACAATTAAAGGACTCAAGCCATCATCACATAGTGAAGCCCTCTTAAGCCAATTCAGCACACACAATTCATAAAACAGGATGCTTCTGTTTCCAAAGTACAATAAGCAGGGATAAGAGGAAGTGAAAGACACACAATCGATGGCACAGAAACAATGGGGAAAAGCACTCTTTTTCATCCCAATAATATGGGCTTAAAGGTTATAAATATTTTTAAAATGGCTAACATGAGTTTATTTATGCAGTTTCAGTGCTTTACTGTGTGAGACTAGTTAATCAGGAAGGCAGGGTTTTAGGGAAAGAAACACAAATCAGTACAAATTCAGAGTGGCTTCCTAAGTCTCTCACAATCTGAGAAGGCCAGTCATTCCAATGATTTCTCTCTTACATCTGTTCAACCTTTGTTCTGTTCATGGCAAAGAACCCAGACGCACATTTCTAAATCCACCCCCACCCCATGACCAACCGATGAAAAGTGATTTGCCTCTTCCATATTTTATTAACAAGCCCCAACACCACTGTCCAATTTCCAAAGTTACTCAGAGAAACCACTCAGTATTTTGAAGTGCACCTTTAAAGCATTTTGATACCTGAAGAGGTGGAAGAGTGTGCAGGTTACACAAGCAAGAGCTGAGAGTCTTTCATTGAACACACTAATTTACTAAGCAGTCAGTGGAGGGGTTCCCAGCTCAGGGGCCAGGCTGACTTCTTTTGATTTATTTATTCACTCATATGTTTTATTCCTCCTTTCTCTCTGCCTAGTCCCTTCCCATCTATTACTGGCACTAGATTCTATATAAACTAATTATCTACTTCTTAGTGCATACTCATTTGATACAAAAACCAACGATAAAAATGTGTTCCAGTGTGTGTGTGTGTTTGTGCGTGCGCACATGCATGTGTGTTTGTGCTTGTGATTGAGGGACACCCCACAGTGCATCTGTAGAGGTCAGAGGGTTATTTTGAGGACCTGGTTCTCTCCTTCCACCTTGCAGAGTGTGAGCTCCTCCTGTTGCTACTGCTCTCTATACCCCAGGCTAGCTGGCCCTCAAGCTTCCAGCAGATTCTCCTGTCACTGCTTCCTAGCTCACTTCAGGAATTCTGGGGTTACAAATGCAACTCACCACATCCTGTGGGATACAGGGATAAAGCTGAGATCATCAGGCTTGCAATGCAATGCCAGTAATCTGCAAAGTCACCTCCTGATTTTTTTAAGGCCATCTCGTCCTTGCTTTTTTTTCTCCCCTTAAATGAAGGTAAGACTCCAAGGTGACAAAGGAAAATAGATATTGAATCAGTACAGCTTAAGACCTACCTACCCACATCCCAAAAAGAACCCAACCACAACTACAGTAAGGTTGTCCAGAAGATAAAGAATTGAAAGCAATGGAAATTAAGTATTTACTAGCACAAGAACAAAGTACCATCCACCTAGAGTTGGCAATGATGGCATATACCTATAAATCCCAGTGCTCTAGGGATTGACATAGGAAGACCCTGAGTTAAAGACCAATCTAGGCTATTTTAAAGAATGTATTTCCTTCAAAAGGCCAAGCAATTTAAATATTGTTCATTTCAGTTTTAAAATAGAAAACTACAATGAGCATTGTACATTGAGAAGTGCAGTCTGTGTTTTCATACTGAAAATTGATGTGCTATGTGCTACAAATATTTGATAAGTTAAGCAGTTACCTTAGGGCCTCCAAAGATACTGTAGAAAACAATTATTATGCTCTAATACATCTATTAAGCCTAAATAACTTTAAAAGATGAAATTACACAACATTTACATTTCTAAATAAGCAATAATGACTAATTAAAGCCTAGGGTGACTATTCATCTGATGGAAGTGCTTCTTCCACAACATCTATACACACAGAACTAATGCTAGGAGTAGCTAACTTACACAGATAGTGCTATCAATAACTCCCTAATAACAAGGAAACAGCCAATGCCCCTTCCAGCAGATGCAATCTCCTCCTTAGGAAGACTGATTTAAGAACAAAATCTATTACCTGCTAGTACCAGAGGAGGGAAATTAGCAGGCTTCTTTAGGAATTGAGTTTTTCATCAGTTTGAAAAATCCACAGACTCAAAATAAAAATGTTTCCAAAAATAAAGTTTTACAAATGTAAACATGCTTTTTTTTTTGTCCAGCACAGAATTTCTCTATAAATTTGTTGAGGAATAAATGAAAGATTGACCACCATCTATCATATGCCTTTCTCTACAAGGGAAAGACGGTTAATATTTCAGAATTTTAGACCCACACATTGGCCAAATATTACTGTCACAGCTACTAGATTCTGACCCTATAGCATGAAAACAGCCCAAAACACTATACAAACAAATGGGTATGCCTATAGTCCAAAATAATTTTATGTACAAAAACAGGGAGTAGACTGGATTGGGCCAGGTATCCATAGTTCACCAATCTCTGGAACTACAATATGTGATTGTTATTTAGAGACAACTTTACAATTAAATTAGATGTATGCTCTGAAAGTACCACATGCATGACCAGATTCTCCACTGGGAAGGCACCTTGTTATAGTGTCTAATTCATTAGGGGTGGTGCAAAGCCTAAGGGTTCTTATTTCTAATCAGCTCATGGATGATAGTAACTCCTAATAAGAAAGAAGGTTTATCTCTCAGACATTAAGGCCAACTTGGTATACACTGAGAGTTCCAAGCTAGCAAGGGCTAAATAATGGTATCTGCTTCAAAAATGCAAAAGCAAAAAGGAGAAGAGGGGAAGGGAGGGGGGAGGGAGGGAGAGGGGAGGGAGGGAGGAAATAAAACTATACTTTGAGTTAGAAGAATAAACTGTATTAATAGATTTTTCTTAGAATTTCAAAACAGGTAGGAAATTATAGGTGAAGCAATAGTCTCTAGACTTTACTAGAAGAATTCTATTAGTGGGAAACTGTATGGTTTCTACCCCATAAAAAAGTCAGTTTGACCACAAATTCTACAACTCAAACTTTAATAACACTCTTCCACTTACAAGAGGCATGAAGATAATTTCAAAGTTTTTATTCTCATATTGGAATTTAAAGAGGAGAATGTTATAATTTCTAAGCCATTTTTTATAGGCAGACTAGATGTTGAACACGTTTAATAGAAAAATACAATTAAAAATCACCAACAGGTTTTAACAGGTTTTAAAAATCACCCAAAGTTCTAATAGTTCTTTATATTATTTGGCTGTAACAACTTTTTAAATTATTCACATAGGGTAAATACTCTATGAAAAAGCGTTCATTGAAGTTGGATGAGATCAAACCCTAAGGAGTGAAACAAGTTAAGAATAGCTAATATTTTCCTAAGACTCCAAATACTTTTGTCTATTTTTCATCAGTTTGAGGAGTACAAATGGAGGGCTGTGTATCAGATACTAAGCTGGGACACTGGTGAGAGGGAGAAGAGAAAACAGTGGTTGTTAGAATATTCTTCATGCTTTCAAGAAGCTCAGAGGCAGGTATGGCTGACGCAGGAACATGCATTACAGAACTCCAGGTGGAGAGTAATTGCACAAGTCACACATTAGAAACAAAGTAAAAAAATAAGAAGTGAGCCGACGTCAGATATGTGACCATGAGGGAGATAATGCAGAAGAGTGCCTATGTACCCAACATTGCTAGATCATTGTAATCTCCAATGCACTGATTCGACTGTACAAGAGAAGTTATTATCACAGCATAATAGGGCACAGTAAGGAAACTGTATGTGCTCATGCAATTCCTGGGAGTCTTGAAGACTTTTCACAAGTTGGCATCCAACATCCTGAATTTGAGAGTTGTGAAAGACTTATTCGCTAATATCAAGTAAATATTACCAATATAATATAAAATGGCTAAAATAGTCTACTAAGTTTATACTGTGAGATAAAATGTCATTGCAAGATCTACAGTCATCCATTTTATAAAATATATAGAAAATGCCTAAAAATACTTAAAATACTAAAGATACATTTTTTTCTTTAAGAACCTGTATTTTCATTCCACTTCCTCTTCAGTTTTACCCAAAGACATTTTCACGGGTGAAAGCCTGCTATGGATCACCTGTCCAAATGTCCCTACCATAAAAATGTGTATATAAACCAAAACTATTTATTTTTCCATTTTCTAACACCATATGACTCAGGTGCTTTTTAAACTGAGTTGCACAATGGTGACACAATCAAAACATAAACAAATTGCAATATTACAAATTCAGAAATGGCAATGATGTCAGTAGAGATGGTGACTTGATTTAAAACTACTTCTTTACATTCTCCAATTCCTGCTGCCAGGCACTGTTGCAGGTTACAGTGAAGAACCAGAAAGCACTGGTGATGAATAGAGATCAGCATCCTTTTATAAGGTGGAGAGGTAAACTGTGAAAAAGACAATGGGAGGGGACAAAGAATAACCTCATGGAGATACAGACTTGTGAGGAGAACACAGTAAAATTAAAGTTCTGAGAAAAGTCAGTTTAAACTAACCATGGCTCCCTATCCATTAGGAAATCATTCAATCATGGGTTATAGAGACAACTCAACAGTTAACAGCATGTATTGCTATTGCAGAGGATCTGGGTTCAGTTGCCAGCACCCACAACAGATGGGTCACAACCAAGCATAACTCCAGTTCCAGAAAATTGTACATGTTCTTGCTTCTATAGGCACCTGCATACACATGGTATGCATAAACTCATGCAGGCACACATTCATACACATGAATACCCATAAATATAAATAAATAAATAAATAAATAAATAAATAAATAAATAGTTTTTAAAAGAAAGCCATTTATTCTCACAGGCACAGTAGCTTGCAGGCCTCTACTTCAATGAACTATTCACTGCAAATCATAAATGCTGACAACTTACACCCAAGTCTTTTAAGACCTAAACAAAACCAAGCTGCTCTTAACCAAATACTAAAAGTTCACATTTTAATTTCCATAAAAATTCCACAACTCTGAGTGAGTTATTAATGCCATGTGAAATTATTCTCAACAACTTAAAAATGAAATTGAGTATTTCAAAATGTATCAGAAAAACATTTGTGTTACAGCAGTGATGAAGGAGCCTTCTGAGAAAACATGCAGCTGCTGCCAGTAAGCAAGAGAGAGAATTTGCCATGGAACAGAGCATTACAAAGAAGATGGAAGGGGAGAGGGGACACAAGAGGTCAGGAACAGGAAGGAAATGAAAATGGGCCTTGCCATTCAGTAGTGAAGCAAGACAAGGAGAGCCCTCTGCCAGTTTTCTCATTTTACTTTCAGGAAAACCTCACTAGCTTTACTATTCCTCCATCCCAATTCTAAAATAAACTGCTTGCTTGTTTTTAACTAATTATTGTGTATAGAAAAATGCTTCTTCTCCACCCCACCATTTTTTAATATAATTGTCTACTTGCCCCCCAAAGGTAGGTGGGCAAATCGCTAATAAAGGTACTTCAAGGATTAAGAAATCATTTATTAAAATGTGTTCTATAAAAAAATAACAGTAACAGCAATAACTAAAATCAGTACCCCACAATCTTAAATTCATTAACTATATTATATCCATGTGTTCATTCAATTAGATGCCAAAACAGACGATCAAAACAGTATGGTGCCCCTGACAAACTGTTAGTTTAAAACAACAGGTGGCTTGTGAAGACAGCTCAGTAAAGCACTTTCCACAGAAACATGAGGACCAGAATTCCAATCTACAGCATCCAGGTAAACACCAGGTGGGCCTAGCAACCCAACCCAACTGTAATCCCTACACTCCAGAAGGAAGGGCACAATCTCAAAGGCAAGCAGCATAGACACTCTAGCTGCAACAGCAGTGTCTGGGTTCAAGTATGAAATCCTGACAATATTTAAGGTGAAATGTGAAAGAGTAAAACATACAGAGTCAACCTTTGGACTGCACACACGTGCTGGCAGACATGTAAAACAGGAAAAGCATACATATGTACATGTGTGATCCTCACACACAGGAAAACTCACAAAAGCAAGCATAGGATGCTCATATTCACACTATGTATGATTTCATTGTATACATAGCATAATAATTTTTAATCTTTTCTGAATCCCCTCTATAATTTGATTTTTCAACTTTGTTGGTTTGAATAAGAAATGTCACCAATTGTCTCCAATCATCGAAACGTTTGGCCCTCAGTTGCTGCCATTGTTTTTGGATGTTTAGGAGTACAGAGATGCTAGAGGAAATACATATCACTGGGGGAAAACTGAGGTTAAAAAACTTCCATCACTTTAATTTTGCTCTGTTTGCACTCTGCTTTCAATTCTAGATGTGAGTTCTCAGCTCCTTCCTCCAGATGTCACCCTTTGACAAACTCACTGCTCTGGAACCATAAGCCCCAAAAAACTCTTTCTTCTATATATTGCCTTTGTCATGGTGTCTTATCACAGCAACAGAAAAGGAACTAAGACAGAAATTGGTGCCAGGAGGCTGCAGTATTGATGTGTATAACCTGACAGTATTCACTTTTGGAGAAACATGGAAGATCTGGAACTCTGGACTTAAAGGAAGTTGAATGCCATCTTTCATTTTGCAGTATGTTACAGCCATGAGACTATGGAAGCTGTGGTAGCTTGAGTTATTAAAGTTGCTCAATTCTTAACACTTGATTCCCAGCTGGGAGTACTACTGTCTCAAGGCACAGCTCTGCTGTGTCATGTTACAGAGGACAGGATCTGAGAGTGAAAGCCTGCACTGCTTCTAGCTTAGTGTTCATTCTTTTATCTGCAGTTCAAGATGTGAGCACTCAACTTCCTGCTCGAGCAGCCATGCCTCCCTGCTGAGATGGACTCTAACAATCAGGAACAGCAAGCCTAAACAAGCTTCTCCTTGGACAATGTGTTTTATCATAGCAAAAGAAAAGTAACCAATGAGGCAACCATGTAAATAGAACATATAATATTTTATACACTCCTTTATGACTTTGATTCTTCTTTAATTAAAATAATTTATTTTGTTTCCTATATCTTACATAAGCTTTGTATATGACATCTAAAACTACTGTAATTTTTAATTATGTTTGGCACAGTGGCTACTCTTTCATAAGAACTGACATTTAGGGCTTCTCCATCCACCTACTTAAATTTTATTTTACAGGAAAACATGAAGGTTTAAAATAGTTATTCACACTTTACAAAACAGTGTTAAATGTCTTCTGCCATACTTGGGAAACAAAGTTCCAAGGTTATGTACCATTTTACTGACAGACACGCTTATTGCTCCTCCTTCCCAAAATCTCAAGCCAGGAATTAACAGCTATTCCTATGACATCAACTAAGCATCCACTTGCAGGTAACTACATAATCAATAAATATATACCAGAAAAATACTAGACAGACAGACACACAGACAGATAGACACATAGACACATGCACACACTATCTTAAGGTACATAAATGGATAAAAGATTTTCCATTTCTATAAGACACAAAGAGGAACAGCATCCTAGAGGAGGATGTAGCATATGACTCCTAGAAAACACTATGCTATGTGAAAGTCATCTTAAAACACCACATATGTGTGGTTCACTTACATAAGATGTCCAAAACTGGTAAGTCTGTAGTGAAAAGAAGCAAGATACTAGTTATATAAGGCTGAAAGTGGGGTACAGGCAGTGGTGGAACATTCCAAGGTGATAGCTGAAGAGAACAAAGAGTCCTTTGGGGATGATGAAATTGTTCCAAACCTAGCTGTTATGGTTAAGACCACAATGGACATAAAAAAAAAAACAAAAATCATTATGTATTTAAAACAGAGAGAAATTTAATAATGCTCTTCTTCCAAAAAAAGAAAAGATTAAATTTATAGCAACTGCAAGACAACTGACATTTTCGCATCAGTAAGATCTAAGATCAAACCTCAATGTGCAATGTTAAACCAACACTCACACAAGAGCTAAAGAAGTTGACCTCATACTAAAAAAGGTAACAATCTGTGAAGACATTATAATCCTAAACAATATACACTGAACTCAGTGACACCCAACTGCATAAAGTGAATGCTACTAGATAAAAAAAAGAGAGAGAGAGACAAATCCACCCGACAAATTAGCAGTGCACAAGTTCAACACCCCGCATTCCCTAATAGACTGATCATCCAGAAAAACAAACAAAACAGAGAAATAATAGAACTAAATGACATCCCAGATCAAGTGAACCAAACGGACAGTTGTAGAATATTCCATACACGACTAGTTACAAATTTTTCTGAGCAGCCCATGGAACTTTTGCTAAAATATATCACGTGCTGGGATGCAAAACATAGATTGAACGAATACCAGAAAACTGAAATGCCCTTTGTGTCTGATGTGACCACAATGAAACAAAGTTTCAAACCAATAGCAATAAATACTACAAAACTAGTTATGGAACGTTAGCGCATAATTTAGTGATGACTAAATCATTGAAAAAATAAAATAGAAAAATCATAAATCCACAGAACTAAATGAAAATGAAAGCACAATATCTATGCTACACAATGAAGGCAGCCCTGAGAGGGAAGGTTTATAGTTCCAAATACCAAAAAATTAGAGAGCCTAAGGAAGCAATTCAGTGATGTACCTTAATATCTTGAGGCCTTGGAAAAATATGGATGAACACTATCTCAAAGCAGAAGGAAGAGAGAATAACCTAGATCAGTGCAGAAATTAATCAAATAGAAACAAAGCAGCAATACAATCAACGATTAACTGCTGGTTCTTTGAAAAGATTAAGATTGACAACCCTTTACCCAAATAATGGAAAGATAGAGGATCCAAATTAATAAAACTAGGGTTTGTAAAAAGGAGATGGTACAATGGACACCAGTGAAGTCCAGAGGATTGTGAAGCCACATCACAGCTCTGTATTCCACCAAACTGGAAAGCCTAAAAGAAGTGAATTTATATTGTATACGCTCTACCAGAGGGAAACCAAGAAGACATAAACAAACAATGAGATTGAAGCAGCAATAACCATCCAAACAAAAAATCTCAGGCCCAGATGGATTTCCCACACAAATTTATCAGACCAGTAAAGAACTAAAAGTAATACTTCACATACTATGACATAAAACAGAAAAAGGAAAGAAGATAAAGATGCAACAACAACGACAACAAGAAAAGAAAATTATACAGCAAACTCTCTGGTGAATAGAGACATAAAAGTTCTCTATAAAAGACTTGCAAACCAAATCGAGGCAAAAAGTCACCTACCATGATCAAGTTGCCTTTAGCTAACAGACACAGGAATAGTCCAACATATATAAATCAATAAATACAATGTATCACATTAACATACTGAAGAACAGAAAAATACATGATCACCTCTTGTGAAGTAGGAAAAGCTTTTGACAAAATCCAACATCCCTTGATGCTAAACGTTATGAAGAATTGAGGAATACAGGGGCCATATCTCAGGATAATAAAAGCAATATACGACAGGCCCACAGTCAGCATCATTCTAAATGGAGAGAATATGGAGCATTTCTATTAAAATCATGAACAAGGCAAAGATATTTGCACTCTCCATTCATATTAAATACAGTACTTGAAGTCTGACAAGTGGTGATGAAAAAGAAAGGAAGAAGCCAATGTTTCCTTGTTTGTAGATGATACAATTCTATACATAAAAGAACCTAAACACCCCAGTAGAAATCTCCTATAGCTTGTAAACACTTTCAGCAAAGTGACAGGATACAAAATTAACATATAACAATCCATAGTCTTCCTACATAACAAAGATAAGCATACCAACCTAAGGAAGAAAGTTAAAGACCTATACAATAAAAAAAAAAAACGTAAAACATCAATGAAATTGAAAATACTAGAAGATGGAAGAATGTCAGCTACGCCAGCATAGCTGACTGAGTTCCTTGGATCGGCGGAGGGCTGAGGGCAAGAGAAAGAAAGACAAGGAGTCATCTGGTAAAGAACCAAATGCTATATTTTCAACTGTGTAGCTCCCTTTTATACTCCCCACAAAACAGGAACACAAACAAGAACAGGAATAAAAACAGGAACAAGGAGATACACTTGGCAGCCTATCACCTAAGTTTGGATTTCTCCTCAAGCAGTCTTTTTGGGGAAATGGATAGAGATGGGGAAATGGGCATAACAGCACAGGTGCAGAGGATGGTGACTCACAATTCACCCTTTTTCTTTTAATTAGAGGCCGAGCGGAGACAGAGACCAGACCCTCAGTGAAAATTGAGGATACTGTAATGATCCCCAGCCCTCTGCCGTTGTACAGTGAGGTGGTATGGTCATACTCATCCCAGTGTCTTTTTCCTGAGGAGGGGAACTGTATCAACACCAACCCCTATGCAGCCAGGCATGTCTCTCAGGGAAACTCCCCTGCAGTCCCAGCTGCAGCTCGGGCCTAGGTGAATGATTACGTTTTTTGTAACATGGTCAGCCACACTTGGGCAGAGGGATCCCCTTGACTATGTAAAAGCACCAATCCTCTCACAACAGCTTGAGATTGTACCTGTTGTGCCCAAAGGCGGCACAGACACCCAAAAAACAAGAATCAGCAAAATTAGGCTAAAAACTTTCAAGGAAGTAACTCCAGCCCACTCTTTCACCAGCATTCCCACTTGATGAAACATGCTCAAGATAGATGACCCATCAATAGGATCAACTCTGGTATTATTAACTAATACAATCTTATTAAAGAGCTGCCGAGTAAGATTATAACAAGTAGCATTCCAAGAGCCAGAAATCAACTGATTCAAATACTTAACAGAAGAGGAAGCATTAATTATATGCACAGGTGTAACACAAATGGCAGGAAAGAAGGGATCATACCTAACATGTCTGGTGGATAACATAAAATCTACTTGTTCTTGAACCAAAGGAATTTGTTGATTTAAATTTAAAACAGCAATATGAAAATGAGACTGAATATCACTCTAAGAAAGCAATGTATCTGTACCCTTCCCAAAAGTTCATTCAATGTCTGACAGTGATAAGTAACCATTTTTCAAAACATTCAAGGTGACATAGCAAGTCATAATGAGAACCTGGTGCTTAGTAAACTCTTGGCTCCATCTCTCTTTTGTCCAAGATGCATTTACTTCTAAGTTTGAGTACTCCCCAACCTTGAGATCTGAATGAGTTCTAACAGCTGACACTTGTTGAGCAACCTGGTTTGCAGAGTTGACGAGGAACACAGTCCTTTTTGCATGCGGATTGAGGTCGCCCCCTAATCTGATGGGCCAGCTCTTTGGTGAGCAGAACCACGATGAACATCTTCCCTGAGTCAGTATTCAAGCACACAATGGTGTTATGGTCCAGAGCTGCCTCCAGCAGCTCAACCTGGTATTTTCTTGGTTGTCAATTGAACAAAGAAAACATCAAGTGTTAACAGATGCCAATCACAACAGAAATTAAAGTAACCTATATGGTAAGAAAACTGTCCAGACTTGTTCAAGACAAGTTAAACAGGTTAAGATTTGGAATCAACTATTCTGCTGTAGTTCTTCAATGGTCTCTTCAAAAAAAAAAAAAAAGATTCTTAAAATCTGGCACACTTAAAACTTGGAGCATGGTCCAAATTGAACAGTGTTACTTAAACCAAACAATACTGTACAGACTGCACAGAACAAATGCATGATGGTACGTGGTGATGGTGACTGTAAGGCCAACATCATTCATATACACATCACCAGTGGCTGAAGCAAGAGGAGATGCAATGACACACATAAACTCTGCAAGCAAAAAGGTGAGACTTTCACGGCAATGCTCACTTCACTCTCTACACTAGGGCCACTTTAAAAGACGACCAATTAACACTTGGCAACTGGTAGTGATGCAGATGGTGGCAGACGACAACCTCTTTGAGCTCAAACTGGTACTCCTATCATAATTTCTATTTTTGTTTGCAGATGTTTGTTTTGGTTTGCTCATGCTGTTCTAGGAGCTTCTCAGACAGAAGCTTCATGAGTTATTGATTTGTTTATAGACAAGTTATATCTCATAACTTGTCTATGGGCCTCTCCAAGTGGTAACTCCAGTTCCAAGGAGAAAGACAGGAGGACAGAGGAAAGAGAAAACATTTGGGGCCAAATGCTCAAATGTGTCTTACGAAGAATGGGTAATCTCTACCAATACATACTTCAAAGAAGCAACATGACACAAATAAAGCATGACTACCAGGAAACTGGCTCTTCTGTCACATGGGCACTCTTAGTTTTAAAGGGCGAGAGAAGCAGACATATAAATTAAACATGTGTTAAGAAATGTACTGCAGTAGACCTCCAATAAAGCTCTTTAGTCCTCAAGAATCTTAATCCTGCACATTTCACAACACTTCACAGTTTCAAAGAGCTTCCAGACTGTTGTTTTTATTTAATCTCAATTTGACAACTTTGTGAGGTAGGTAGAGGAGATATTCTCTTCAAGCAGTCTTTTTGGGGAAATGTATAGAGACAGGGGATCGGGCACAACAGCAAAGGTGCAGAGGATGGTGACTCACAGAAGAATCTCACATGTCCATGTATTGGTAGGATTAATGTGAAAATGGCCATCCTACCAAAAACAATCTATATTTAGTACAATTACCACCAAAATTCCAATGCAATTCTTCACAGAAACAATAAAAAAGGTTAACATTCGAATGGGAAAACAAAAGATACAGGACAGCTAAAACATTCTGGAACAATTAAAAAACAATTAAGGATCCAAATGCAAGCTTATACCTTTGTACCTGAGGTTTACAAAGATGTCAGCAATACACATTGGAAAAGTCAGCACCTTCAACAAATGGTGCTTGTCAAATTAGAAAATAAAATGTACAAGAATGAAACCAGACCTTTCTCTTATCATGAATGAAATTCATCCTGAATAGAGCAAGGACCTCAAACTAAAAGCTGATGCACTAATTCTGATAGAGAAGACAGTAGAGAATATACTTACAGGAACAGAAAGGGCTTCCCTCTACAAGACTCCAGAAGCACCACACTTAATACCCACACTGATAATGGGTCCATATAACAGTATAAACCACCTGTACATCAAAGAAAGCCATCAATTCAGGGAGGAGTCAGCCGAACAAGTGGGGGAGGGAGGATCTTTACCAGCTATTGATATCTAACAGTGGGTTAATGATTAAAACATACAACACACTCAAAACACTAAAAAAACCATCAAATTTTAAAATGGGATGCTACACAGAGTTATCAAAATAAAAAATAAAAATGGCTAAGAAATATTTTTTTAACTTCTCAACATCCTTAGCCATAAGCAAAACACAAAGGAAAACTACTTTATGGAATTTCATCTTGTTCCAGTCAGAAAAATTAAGAAAAATAAACCAATTAAAAACAAATACATAAATCTGGGGAAAGTAAAAAACTTAACTCATTCTTGGTAAGAGTAAAAACTGGAAAATTTGCCTCTATGGAAATCAGTTGTGGAGGTTCCTCAAAAATCTAAACTTAACTGTACCACTTCTGAGCATATTCCCAAAGGATTCTATATAGAGATATTTGCTCATTCATGTTTGTTACTGTCTCATTCACAATAGCTAAAAAATGGAAACAGCCTGAATATCTAGCAACTGATGAATGAATCAGGAAAATGTGGTTCATATATACAATGTATTATTATTAAGCTGTTAAAAAATAAAATTATGGCCGGGCAGCACTCTAATGCTGCACGCCTTTAATCCCAGCACTTGGGAGGCAGAGACAGGTGGATTCCTGAGTTCAAGGCCAGCCTGGTCTACAGTGTGAGTTCCAGGACAGCCCAGACTACACAGAGAAACCCTGTCTCGAAAAAAACAAATAAATAAATAAATAAATAAATAAAATTATGAAACTTACAAGCAAATGGCCAGAGCTGGAATTAATCATTATGAGTGAGATAACTCAGATTCAGAAGAGCAAACAATATATGTTCTCTCTAATATGGAGCCCTAACTTTGAATCTCTCGATGCATGGGTTTAGAGTAGAGTGTCTATAGATGTCAGGGAACTAAAAAGTCATCATGGGATAGGGTGAGGCGGGTATTCCAAAGGGACATGACAGAAAGAACCCAAATGATGGAAAGGGTGGAAACTAAAGGGGAAGGAAAGGGTAGATGGGGTGCGGAATATGACAGTGGGGTAGACGAGAGAATGAAAAGAAATTCTAGATAGCTTTGAAAATGCAATTTAGAAACTCAGTACAGTAGAGAATTCCTAAAATACATAATATACATATATAAAAAAGATTTTTAGGGCTTGGCAAGATGAGATGGCTCAGCAGGTAAGAACACTTGTTCTTGCAGAGGACCCAGGTTCAAGCACCCACATGGTAACACAGAACATTTTAAAACTCCGGTTTCAGTTACTTTGCCAGTCTCATTGACCCTCCGTGTATACCAGGCTTGTACTTGTACATGGTGCACACACATGCAGGCAGAACACACACACACACACACAGAGGCTTGTACATGGTGCACACATATGCAGGCAAAACACACACACAGAGAGAGAGAGAGAGAGAGAGAGAGAGAGAGAGAGAGAGAGAGAGAGAGAGAGATATCTAGGCAAGATATTTAAATGGAGTTTCCCTATATGAGGGGTAGAGAATAATGCTGTTCCTGGGAACATAGGTCAAAAACAAAAGGCCAAGTATCAGATGTGGGTCACCAAGCCTTTGTGAGTCGTTGATCATTAGGTCACACAGACCCTCAAAGCATTACAGGTCCTTGACATTACTCTTGGAACTTGAATGATAAAACACTGTTTTTGAAGATACCACATACCTGAACCATAGGACATCAAGAAATCAAGCTGGTAATGACCTAGAAGATTTATACTTACTACCAAGATTGTATAATGTTGAAAGCTCCAGGCCTACCAGGGCTACAAATCTCTCTCAAAATACAAGTGTGTGTGTTTGAAGGGCTGGAAGAGTCATGAGGTTTTGGGGACAAAGAAGTAGAAGAGACATAGGGGAAGAAGGGAAAGGGCAAGTTTGAAACACTTGATACACATGTATGAAATTCACAAACAATAATCTTCTATTTTTCTTTTATATTTTTACAATTTTTACATTCACACAGACAGACAGACAGACAGGCAGGCAGACAGACAGACAGACAGACAGACACACACACACACACACAAACACACACACATGTTAACCAGCTTTCTGTTTCTTCTTTAGTCAGCAACCCAGCGACATCATGGAGAAATTTAGGGTGATGACCTCACACTAACAAGTGCATGTGCGTGATCTCTACTGTCTCCAGTAAGATGCTCCATCACAACATGTCAGGACATGTCACACATCCAACGAAGTGGATTCACAGAGGTCCTGTGAAAGTGTCCCCATCAAGTGCAGAAGGAGCAGGGCAGGAGATAGTGGAGTGGTATTATCTTCCTGAGATCTCAGCACTGCATCGGGGGATCAGTGAGGAAGATCCTGATAAGAAAATGCTGAGGCCTCTGGACATTGACATCCTCTTCCCCTATGCAGGGCACTCAGCCTACACCACGTGGAACCATTTGGAAGTGTGCTGCTAAAATATTTTCAGGAAGCCTGAGGACAACTGAAAAGAAAATCATTTACTGGGGCTGGAGAGGGGGCTCTGCGGTTAAGAACACACATCGCTCATACAGAGGCTCTATGATCAGTTCCCAGCACCCATGTCAAGAGGCTCACACGTGTCTGCCAGCTCCAGCTCAAGGGAAAATACAAAGCCTCAGGTCTCTGTGGACATCTGCAATCACCCACTTACACATTCATGTGCCTGTCCCATACACAAACAAACACACATTAAACAAATAAATCTTTCAAAAGAAATCTGGGTGTTGGGAACTCTTTCTGCAGCGGGTACATTTCCAGCCCATTATTCTATGTGAGTACTGCTAACAGTTTCTCAGCAATGTCATTTAACATGAAAACACTCGATATACAAGTGGATGGGTGTGCCTGTGCTGCAATAACACTTCATTTGTACGTAATAACAAAAGGAGATTACATTCTTTTTGAGTTTGCCTACCTCCAGTTATTTCTAAGACCAGACACTCAACTTGCTGGATGTGTGAGCGTTTGGTTTTGAAGGCCATCATGAACTTCCCACATTAATCATCACAGTGACAGCCTGGAGAGCCTGGTTCCCTAGCACACTGGCAGCCAGCTGGGTCATCCAATAGTGCTGCTGCTGTACTCTCCAGGAAACCTCCACTCTATCACTTGGCACTTCCATCAGTGAGATACAGCGGCTGAGAAACCTCATCTTACATTTTAGCTCTTTTATGCTTCCTCAATGTGACAGGATTCTACCTGCTAAAACATTTTTGGTAACTGAAACTACTAAGGCCAGTGAAATTGATTGAGAAACACCAGGATGTTGGCTGCTGCATTTACCTAGGCTGGCTCTGGCATTACACTTTAAGAAAGGGAAATAATGGAGATTTGGACCGTTCTTTCACCGTAACTTCAAGGGCAGGGAATAAGGCTAAACTAGACAGCAACTTCACACAGGAACAAAGTACAGACATACCTCCGTACTAACTCAACCCTCATAAATATAGCCACATAGGAGGTGAACAGCACCTAGGACAAAAACATACATTATTATAATGACTACGACAACCTCATTCAGGCCTGGCCTCCCTGAGGAACACACTGAAAAGGCTAAGTCCAGAGATGTTCTGAGGTCTCCTCCCAACGCCACACTCCCATACTACAAGAAAATAACTACAAATTTCTATTGCAAACAACAAGAAACAGCTAAGTTCTCCTTGCATTTTCTCATGCAGCTGAACCTCAGTGGAGTCTAACCAAGTCACCAATAATGGCCACTGTTAGGATTGGCAGGGGAGACTCAAGTCCTAGGAATACATAACAGAAAAACTTAGGAATTTGGTTACAGGGGTCAGGCATGTTTTCCAAAACAGCATCAAGACACTTATGAAAAGCTGACAGACCATACAGAAAGATGGACAGGGAAATGAGGCAATCCCAAGTCATGCAGGCAGCAGGTCAGCTGGAAGAAATTGCTGGGCTTGTAATTACACACAGTTGGACCAGCAACTCCTAGCTTATAGAAATATTTGGTATATGTGTTAAAGTTTAACTCTAAAGATGAAAATAGCAGCACTGCATATGTCAGGAAAAAAATCAACAACAAAATACCCAGTCACAAGCTGCTGAAAGGACAATACATGTACTCTGCAGCAAAGCTCATATGGTCATTAAAATATGTATATAGATACAAAGGCATGACCAGTAAGCATCATAAAATTATACACAGTACATCCTTTGAGTTACTTCTAAGTAGTGGCATTATGGCTTGCTTTTTGTTTCTAATTTTATTAATTTGTAACTTCTGATTATTTTATAGATTTATTTATTTATTTATTTTATGTGTACACTGTAGCTCTCTTCAGACACACCAGAAGAGGGCATCAGATCCCAATTCAGATGGTTGTGAGCCACCATGTGGTTGTTGGGAATTGAACTCAGGACCTCTGGAAGAGCACTCACTGCTAAGCCATCTCTCCAGCCCCTATTTTCTGATTTTTAAATAACAACCATGTACTGCACAATAAAGAAACATTTAAAATTCAACATGCATAGTCTACAAAGAAAATCATTGAAATAGTGAGATGATATGAATGAGGACCTTCATGAGCAATGCAAGCTGTCTTACACCTAAGTAGATGCTATAGTTCCCTCCTAAGATTAACCTTCTATTAAACTCAGAACCAGAAATAAAGGAGAAAATACACACCTAAACTAGCTCACAGTTCACAGACACGGTAACAAACATTTACTGTCAATCATGATGATCACATAATGGGGTGCCATGGGGCACACGGGGAAGGACACAAAACTAAAGAGCCAGAATTTTTTACACAGAACAACCAGAAATCATTCCGTAAACCTGCAGGGGTTGACCTTCACTGTCAGCTTGACCGGATTGTAATAACTGAGGAGACGCATCTGCGGTGTCTATAAGGATGAATCCAGAGAAGGTTAAGTAAGATCCACCCTGGAAGCTGACCAAGTACAGGGAAATGGAATGAAATACCAGCATTCCTCTTCCTCTGCCTCCTCCTCTGCCAGGATGTCCAGTCCCTATTACACACTCCCACTGCCTTCAAGCCCATGATGGTCAGCACCTTTACAAATCATGACCCAGAAGAACTCTGCCTGGCTCAAGTTACGAGGTACTTGTTTACAGCAATGAGGGAACAGAACAAACAAAAACTAATTCAAGGTACTTCCCATTAACTTTATTATTAATTTAACAACTACAAATGTCTCATTAACAGTAGTACTGTGATGGCCCTCTTAGATCGCCTGAATTCTAGGATCTTTAACCACTACAAATACCTAAATTCCTGAAACAGCCACTTGTTTAAAGTCTTGAACTTAGAGTATATGTTTCCTGAGGGTTAAAACCATGTTTATTCTTGCAGCTTTGTGTCTATACAGTCTAGTAGCTCTTCATGCATGGTAGGCATACAAATTTAATTAACTGAATTAACTTGGATGGATAAATGTAAATTAAGACTCATATTGACTAGATAGGTATCTCAATTTTTCTACATTGTAGCTCTAATGAATAACGCTGTTGTAAACATTTTACGTCTACATGCAAATGCTTTTGTGTGAACACATTTTCACTTATCTTGAGTATATTCCCAGAAATAGGATTTCTAGATCACATAATGAGTAACTCAATGATTAAATTTTCTTGAAAGAATTAGGGACTGGAGAGATGGCTTAGCAGTTAAGAGAACTTGCTGAACTTGCAGAGAACCCAAGTTCAATTCCCAGAATCCACATAGTGACTCATAGTTATCTGCAACTCCAGTTCCAGGCCAGATTACTCTTTTCTGGCTTTTAAGGTCACTAGGCACATACATGGTGCACACATGCAGACTAAACACACACACCCACACACACATATACACACAGCACACATATACACACATATACATGTATAATAATAAATAGACACATATAATATATATATATATATGTATTTATTATACACATATACATATATAGTAAAAATAAATAAATCTCAAAAAATTAAAACTAGATAAATTAAAAGAAATGTAGCTGGATGTCTTAGAAAACAAGCCCTCTTGCTTGACCTCAGGCTGTCCTTGAGTTAGTATAGTACCTTAGAATCAACTAATCATAATACTGTTCTACACCCGGTAGATACCAATTCCAACAAATCCCAAGTGTACTAAAATTGTATGTTGCTAAATACTGTCTCTCCAGCTCTCAACCACTCTTCTTCAGTACTTTTTATTTATAAACTGGCAACCATTATTAGTAAATTATTTGGGGCATATATATATATATATATATATATATATGCGCAACTTTATAAACATCCTGCACACACATTGGAAAAGAAAATACTAGGCAAAATTTGAACATATGAGACTTCCATTAATAAAATTCAAAGTATCTTCTCATGATCAACAATCTGTGTAGCTCTGGGTAATGTAAATATATTTTGAGAACATAACAGTCCAAATATCAATATAAAATACTCCATATAATATGTTCTGTCAGTAAGCACCTGAAAATATGCTAAGCACTGTAAGTCATTGGGAAGATAAGAATCAAGACCATAATGAGGTTTCACTTCACATTTAATAGAATACATTGAATAAAAAGGTCAAACAGTAAAAAATGTTAAGAATGAAGAGGTAAGCTGGGTGTAGAGATCTCTGAGTTCTACAGAGACAGGTAGATTTCTGAGTTCAAGGTCATCCTGGTCTACAGAGTGAGTTCCAGGACAGCCAGGACTACACAGAGAAATCCTATCTAGAAAACAAAACAAACAAACAAAAGAAAATGAGTAAAGTAGAGGAAATCTCACACATTCCTTGCAATAATGTAAAATGGCAGTCAGGGAAGATGGCCTGGGGGTGGACGACAGGTTCAATGAGAGATCCTACATGAAAGGAAAAAGGAGGAAAAGGATAGAGGAGGACACCCAATACCCTACTCCAGCCTCAATGATAGAGAAGATAGCCAATACCCTACTCAGGCATCAATGTATATGTCAATATTCCTTCACATATACATGTATATACACCAATACACTCACACACACCCATGCATGCACACGCACAGGCACACAAGCAAACAAGCAAAGCAAAGCAAACCAGTAGAGACACTTTGAAAAATAGTTTGGTAATTCCTTAAGACGTTAGTATCAGCCCAAAAGGACAATTCCTAGGAATATGTTTAGAAATGGCAAGGATAAAATATCTATATTTAAAACCTACATAGAGCTGGAATATATATATATATATCAGTTAGTAGAGTGCTGACATAGCATAAAGAAGGCCCTAGGTTCACTTCCCAGCACTGCCAAAAGCAGGTGCTAGCATACAGGCCTGTAATTCAGGTATTCTTCCAAAGATGGAGATACGAGGTTCAAGAGATTAAGTTTTATCTTAGAATCAGTCAGTTCCTGGCTACTCTGACAAACAGGGGACACTGTCTCTAAATAAATAAATAAATAAATAAATAAATAAATAAATAAATAAAACAAATACTATACACTGATGATACCCAGAGCAGTACTACTGACACAAGTATTCTCACCAACTAGGCCACAGCCCTTGAACTACTACATATCTTTTGGAGATATTACTCAGTCTCAGTCTATCACAGGAATGATGAAAATATTCTAAAAGTACAAAGATTGGCATATATCTTTCTGAATATATTTTTTATTGGATATTTTATTTACATTTCAGATGTGATCCTCTTTCCACATTTCCCTCCCACCCAGGAACCCCCTATCCCATCCTCCTCCTCCTGCTTCTATGAGGATGTGCCCCCACCCACCTGCCCACTCCCACCTCCCCATCCTCGAATTCCCCCACACTAGGGCATCCAGCCTTCACTGGACCAAGGACTTCCTCTCCCACCTATGCCCAACAATGGCATCCTTCCCTACATAAACAGCTGGAGCCATGGGTCTCTCCTTATATGTTCCCAGGCTGGTGGTTTAGACCTTGGAAGCTCTGGTTGGTTGATATTGTTGCTCTCCTCATGGGGCTGCAAACCCTTTCAGCTCCTTCAGTCTTCTCTCTAACTCCTCCATTGGAAACCCCATGATCAGTTCAATGGTTAGCTGTGAGCATCAGCCTCTGAATATGTCAGGCTCTGGCAGACCTCTAAGTTATATCAGGTTCCTGACAGCATGAGAATTCTATAAGTTGAACGTAAAGTTCATGGTGCTTAATTATGTATCAATAAAGCCTTTTTTTAGTAAATAGTTGTCAGGAAGTAGTTTTCACAAAGTTCAAAAACAACAAAAAGATTTCATGTTCAAAAAAAAAGAAATTAAAAAAAAAAATAAAACGAACATGGAAAGCAAAAAAAAAAAACAACAAAAAGTAAACAAATAATTTGCATATAGGTGCAACTATAGATAACACGAAGACGCAATAAAATTTCCAAACCAAGCTTAACAGTGCTCCAGAGAGGCACTAAGAATTTATATCTGGAATAAGCAAAGCTAATGAAATGAATGAATGAGATATAAATCCCTACATGTTCATACACACCCTATAGGTTTACTCTTATACATAATCTGCAGTGGCTGCCACATTCTAACAAAGGAGAGATGACATCAAGACTAATCTTTATTTTGGGACAAATCCCCAACACTTCCTCAAGATATCTGATGTTCCTTGTACCTTAAGTTCTGCTGGCCAAGAAGTTTTGGTTCTTCTGCCAGTAGCTACAACAAACAGTCTATGAAATGTAAACTCAGATTCCTCAGGCCATGTTAAGCTTCTAATGCTCTTAAGCCAACAGGCTCAGAAAGGTATAACAGTGTTATGAGAAGTGATTGGTCCAGACTACTGCGGGAAAATGGGGCAAGAAAGATTATGTCGGAAGTGCAAGAGATCCTTTAGGATGTCTCTTTGTGCTACCATGTCCTGTTTGATTAAAGTCAACAGGAAACTACATCAACCCAATCCAGGCACAATGACAAAGGACCCAGACATCCAGGAATGAAGATATGGGTCATTCCTCCATGAAAAGAGCCAAGCCTTGTTGGAGATGGAGAAAATACAGAATGGGTCGCCAAGTAAGGGAGCCGGAGATACAAATACCAGCTAAGGTCACTTAGCCAGCTGGAGGAAAAAAGGACCATAATTGTCATGAGTGATTGTCATATTTTGTTAATAATGTTTGTACAGATTGTTGTGTTAACTTTCCTCAATTTCTTTATCATTTGACATAATATCAGTGGTTATTATTTTTAAGTCAGGAGATAGTACAAGAATGTCCCTCAAGGAACATTGCCGCCTGTTTTAAAATATATAATGTTTTTATGGTTATACTTGGAATATACATGACCTGGCTATTGTTTTCATTTAGAAATTAAGCACAACATAAAGAGATATGATTATGTGTCAAATAGGCAAAAGGTAGCTTGTGATAGCTAGTCTTAGTTGTCAACTTGACTACATCTGGAATTAGCAACCCAAGCATCTAGGCACACATGTCAGAAATTTTTAGTTAATTGGATCACTTGAGACTCTTTGGCTGCAGCCTACAGAAAACATGTTCTTTGCCTCCTTTCCCTTATTCGCGATGGCAGGTTTATATATCTTGCTGCTGGATATTCCTTCACCAGTGTTAGAGCCTACTTCCTCAGAATTCCAACATATATTAAAGACCAGTGGCATCTCAGCTGGT
The DNA here is from genome assembly GCF_004785775.1 of Grammomys surdaster. Taxonomy (NCBI): domain Eukaryota; kingdom Metazoa; phylum Chordata; class Mammalia; order Rodentia; family Muridae; genus Grammomys; species Grammomys surdaster. The sequence continues at coordinate 6,797,487 of NW_021604670.1, forward strand.
CTTAAGACTTTCCATCAGGAGACGGACATTATTAGACTGGCTGAACCACAGTCTGTAAGTCAGTCTAATAAATCCTGTTTTTATACACACACACACACACACACACACACACACACACACACACACACACTAACTCATTCTATCAATTCTGCAATTCTGTTCCTCTGGAGAACCCTGACTGATACACTTGACTACAATGGGGAACATACATTCCTCTGATATAAGTATAGGGCAAAAAACCATCAATCCAGAGAAATATGAATAATATCTAATTTCTCCATTAATATAAAGGCAAAATAAGTATAATTTGTCTTTATAGTGTATGAGAAAGCCCATAAACAAGCCATTTAGAAACTGCTCTTGTCAACAATATGAAACTTCAATACTAAACACATATCAGGAGATAGTACAAGAATGTCCCTCAAGGAACATTGCCGCCTGTTTTAAAATATATAATGTGTTTATGGTTATACTTGGAATATACATGACCTGGCTATTGTTTTCATTTAGAAATTAAGCACAACATAAAGAGATATGATTATGTGTCAAATAGGCAAAAGGTAGCTTGTGATAGCTAGTCTTAGTTGTCAACTTGACTACATCTGGAATTAGCAACCCAAGCATCTAGGCACACATGTCAGAAATTTTTAGTTAATTTCTGACACTGGGAAACTAACACAAAAAAATCCTCTGTTTCATCTCTGGAAGTTTTTAATCGGTAACCTCCACTCTTCAAATGCCTTTAGAGAATCTACCTGACACACGCAGTATCACTGCCGTTTATTTGCCTGCACAGTCCATAACTTATCTAGAGTACCTAACATACAAGTCAACGGGAAGGAGATTTCCTCCAGCTCATAGCACAAACACAACATAAATGGAGCAGGTCAATGGCAGGCCTGCATCTGACTGTACCTCTATCGTTAGAAATAAAAGCCATAGGACCCCGCCGACTGTTTATGCGACTAAATTCCTCAAATGACAATTTACATAAGTAGAGGCCCAGTGCCATGGCCCTGAAGCAAGAGGGATAAGGCCCCAGAGAACATCTTACTCACTGCTCAATGCAAACCTTAGCATAATGCATTCCATTATGCTACTTTGAGGTTCTTAGAGGAAAAAATTCACAGGGCAAAAATACACAGCTCTGTATATTACTGAGGCTAAATCACAAGTACTAGTGCACATTCAAAATCCAAATATAAAACTACGTTTAGAATTATACCTAGTGAAGAAAAAAGCCATTTTCTGATGGTTTCGGAAAGTCCCTCAAACATAAAATTCAACAACCTTAAAGAAAATGTACACACGGTATTCTGTCCAGCCTTCTTTCAGGTTGACACATGAGGAGAGTCTCTGAACTTTCCTGTATGAAGACTTACCAATGCCTTGCCCTCTTAATTCCTTCTTAAGCAAGTTCATTTCCCTCCAGTAATTACAATGAAGATGATTTTAATCACAGAACCAAGGTTAATTCCAATCAGGGGTCACTAGTGTTTGTAGCAATGAGTCTCTTGGTGGTATTTTATACTAGACAGATAAAAGGAAAAATACTCCTGTCCTTTTTAGACATTTATATAGCACAGAAATGAGTTTAAGCACATCTGAGATAACATTTTTATGAAAAACATGATTTTATGTCATTTGAGACCAGATAAAAAGCTTTTGAAATAGCCGTGCTAATTTCTTGGAAGAAACCAAAATAATGCTTTCAATCAGATCTCAAAATCCAAAGCCTTTCAAACCATTAACATCATTTACTGTGCTGCCCTCCTTCACTGACGGCCTTTCCATTCCCTATGTCCTCATTTACCCCCCGAAAGGAAAATCTACCCCTTGGATAAGCTTAAACCAATATATTTTATTCACTGGAATGGCAGAGGGGTACAATTAGCAGCATTTTAGTCACATCATTATTTCCAGCTCACTGGCATTTATTCAGATGAGCACAATTTGCAGCCACTGAGTCCAACGGCTCTGATGCTGACTGGCATCGTTAAAACCCTCCCAGTGTCCAGCCCGTTTGATCTTTTAAAGAATGCTTTCCGTGTATGACTGAGAGCCGGAAACTCCCAGCTGGACACCGTGCACAGCCTTCATGCTCACTCACAGACTACTCACAGCAACTAAAACTCCTCACACCCAGGATTCTGGTTCAAGTAAGAAAATCCTTCAGAAAAGAATCCATAAACACGAAATATGCTTCAAAAATGATTAAAAGAACTGCATAGGGCAAGGGAGATCCTAAACGTTATCATTTCTAAGGATAAGGTATTTCAAAGATCCTAACAAATATTAGAAAATGGCAAAGGACAGAGGGGAAGCAAAATCAGGAAGTGACAAAAAACCAAGACCTCAATTTTAAAATTTTCTACTGAAGGTTTTGATATAGAATTCAACTTCCCACAATCTCTGAGTGTTTTCTTTTTAAAGAAAGTAAAAACGACCAATTAAAAAGTAGTGGGAAGCTAAGTTGGTCTATTTAAAACACACACACATTATTTTTATTTCCCTACAATTTCCACACATGGCTTGTGAGTACTGAATAATTGCCATTATATAAGTATAACACACCCAGTTAAAACTTTATTTCAAAAATAAGAAACTATATTTTAAAACCTGCTTGAAGAAAAGCAGAGTACATGTTATAATATCCACATATGTTTAATAAAAGGCAAGTTCCTGCTGTCCTTTTAAAGTTAAAAATACAACCAAACTACAACTTTCAACTGCAAAGAGTCATTGTGTAGAATATAAAAAGCACAGCATGGAGATAGATTCAACAAATGCACAAAAAGAGTTTCCATGCCCAGAAAGAACTGAAGGCATCAAAAAATAGGCCCCACACAACAAATAACAGAGGGCAGTTCAAAAAGACCAGCAAATCCACTCTCTAATGCATAGCAAATTAAACTTAATCAACTCCTCTGCAAGGTTATGCAGCCAATCCACCTTTAACAGTCTCCACAAACAAAACTGAGAAACAACAAAGGGATTCGGAGTGCAGTAAATACCAAATACACAGTAGGCAACAGAAGCCTTACTGTACACAGCTGAGGAAACCTGCCATGGAACAATGGATCACGTTTCCATACTAAATTATATTTATCACGCTAAAAATGCTTAGACAAAATGCAGGATTTCTATTGGGCATTTTTATATCACACTAACTCTCTAAAACGTTCCAGACCTGCTGGGTCCCATTGAGAATTGTTCCTACCCCATGGAGTTGTAAAGGAGACCTTAGACAAAGGGTTAGGATGATGGGAGAGGGCAAGGACAACTACCCTCCACCATGATTTCAGAAATAAATAAATAAAAGAGGACAGAATAGCCAAAACATACCGCTGGCGGAGGGTATCTCAGGGGAAATCACCCCTGTGACAAATGGCCTGAAATGAACTCTGCCAGCGGTCAAGAATCCCCAGGAAAGGCCCCTCCCGTCCTTATCTGCCGCTCAGTTGTACAATGCTCTGCTTTGAAAATGTAACACCCTGATGGTGCTGGGCAAGATGAAAGAGCTTTTCTCAGTGATTCTGAAACGCCTATTAATTTTTGCCACAACAGATTCACAGCTGACTAAGAAATCACTGCCCTAGCGTGCCTCCTATGCCCATCTTAAGACCTTAAGAGAGAAAGTGTTCAAAGAGAATGAGACCTCTTTCAGAGGCCAATGCACTGACTTTATTTCTGCACACACTGTTTTTCATCAAACCCTGGGCAGCTTGTTCACACTGGAAGTTATGTTCACCCTTAAAACTTTAAGTTGACTGGGTAACATTCCAGGCATCTTGGGATTCACTCATTTCCACTTCTGTGCATTCTGTGACTGAAAGAGAAGACTTCAAACTGTTCCCTCAACTTTATCACATTTGGTAAAACAATACAAAAGAAAGAGAATTAATCCAAGCAAACTAAACAACAATCAGACATCCACATGGTCAAGTACTTCATAGAAATCTGGCAAGTTAGAATTTCTAAGGTGTTCAATAAATGTCAGCTACAAGATTGTTCTTTCACCACAAAATGAAATATTATAATCCATATATCACAAAAGGGAAATTTTTGTTCTAGTCATCAAAGAAATATTAGCAAAGAAAAATATCCTAAAAGAAATATGTGAAGTCAAAAATCAATATATTAACAGCCTTAAAGAAGGAATGAATTATCTGCTTATCAAAGAGACATTAGCATCTTTCTGGTCAGTTGAGATTTCTAAGGAGCTTTGCTGTAGGTTTTTTTGTTTATTTGTTTATTTAGCCAAGTAGAACCACAAAAATGCATAATGTAAACAGAGTCACTGTTCTGACACACTTGGCATTTAAGCAGACTCTATCCTTTTAGAAACCTGTCCTAGGGAGATATGTAAATGAGTAAGTAGCAGTGGTTTTTAAGATGAATCTAACTCCACTGAGGACAAACGAAGTTCAATATTTTGACTTTCAAAACCAAAGACTTCATTACCTACCAAACTTATTGGGGGAGAGGGTTCAACACTGTACTACTCTACTTCTTGCAGAGATGCAATGTTTGAGAAAGCTCTAGGAATCAATTATAAATGTTTTTTTAGCTGATGTATTTTCTCAAAGCCAGGGTTATTCAGTTTGTGCTCTTAGCTTTACTGATTTATTCTACTGTTTCAGGCTATCTTTCTACACCCCTAATGATATTTGATAGTCAAAGACTTAAAGAGTAATAGACAGATAAATCATGACCAACTGCTTCTGAGAAACAGATTCATAACTATGCTGAATATCTCCATTCTTGAACCTGGTGATGACACCAGTGTTTCACACATGTTGCAAATTAGAAAACAGAATAAATGGTCTCGGGGAATGAATGTTGACTTCTGAGGGTAGCACACCAACCCAAAAGAAAAAACTAGTCCCAAGATAGTAAATATTAAACATTGCCTCAGAAGAGATGCTGAACTGAATAAATCTCATGACTTTAGCATACACCACAGGACAGAACTGCAGCAAATAAAACACAAAATATGAAAAGCCTTACACAGGGCAAAGAGAGAGAAAACTACCATCAAAGTGACGGTTATTCCTACTTACATAGAAGAAGCTATCCAGCTCTAAATGTCAATGAAGCCCATGTTTATTACCAAAACTAACAATAATAGAGTTTCAACAAACAATACACCTCAGGACATATGCAATATTTATGAAGAAGACATGGCATGTAGTATATTCACCAATAAAAGTTTATACTCTAGACAAGAAATACATAGAACAAAAAGGATAACAAAATAAAACATTTTGCCATACACACAAAAAATAAGAAATCAGGTTACCTGATTGATGGCATTGTTCTATGATTTATTAATTCTCATCTTGCTGTCAAACATGACTTAAGGACACTAACAGCTAGAGTTAGACTACCGCATACTGGATTTGTAACGTATCAGATTTTGTTTCTTTCTTAATTTTTGTTTGTTTGTTTGTTTGTGCTTGTGTTTGTTTTTGAAGACCGGGTTTCTCTGAGTAACCCTGGCTGTCTTGGAACTTGCTCTAGAGACCAAGCAGCACAAACTCAAGCACAATCTCTGCCTCTTGCGCTGGGACTAAAAGTATGTAGCATCAAAGCCAGTTTCAGTCAAAAGAGAGTTTTTCAAAGAAAATTTTTAATTTAAAAATAGATGTGATATTTAGACTACATAATAATAAGAGAGAGGAGACCAGATGAGAAAGAATAACTCCTTTATCCTAGCAAAGAAGTAAGAGATGAGCTTCATTTAATGAAACAAGATACCCCAGTGCTGTTAGGACTGTGATTCTCAGCCTATGAGTCTCCACCACTTTCAGGGTTGAATAAACATCAGGTATCCTGCATATCACATTTTTACATCATGATACATAACAGCAGCAATACAGTTATGAAACAGCAATGAAATAATTTTATAGTTGGGACTCACCACACTATGAGGAACTGTATTAAAGGGTCACAGCATTAGAAATGTTGACAAGCACTGCTCTGGGAAGAACACTGAGAAGCAAGGAAAGAGTATTCTAGTGGGCTCACGATTGTATTTGTAAGGAACTGTTTGGGTCAGAGAATGGAATTAGGGCTAAGTGTTCAGCAATCTTAATGGTGCCATTAAATATGCAGTGAAGAAAATGGAGCTGTAGTGATGAGGGAGAAGATACCACTGGAGGAAGAAATCACCATACATTATGTGGGTGTCAGAGAAAAGGGTGAAGAACTATTCAGAACCTCCTTGAGAGAGTCTACCTAACTAGGTACCAACTAACCAGGGGCAGGCCCAACATCCAGACAGCACCAATACGGGCAAGATCATGCTAGGGTCTTTCTGAATGCACTCTCCATTTATCTCCACCTGAAGCATAATTATCACTAAGTGAATTAACCAGAGAACATACTCCAGTAGCTCTTAGTACTTATGAAGCACGCTTTCACCACTGCCTAAAAACAAAGATGTTCTCTATTACGGACAATGCTTTTTCTACCTTCAGTACAAACTATAGCTAGTAATGATGTCTTAGATAAATGGGTTAAGAAAACTCCTTGATGAATTCAATGAATGTCCTAAAAGGTAAACATTAATATACCTGAGCCTTACGCTACCAGCAGAGGGAGGGTCAGGGTGGGAAACAATGAAATTATAGGAACAAAAAGACTAGATTACTATTTTCTTAGAAAAAACGTAATTGGTATAAAAAAATTAAAGTACTTCAAAGGGGCAAAAAGTAGTCCACTTGGGAGGTGGATGTATATGACACATTTCTCAGTTGTTGTTAAAAAGATGCTTAATGATAAGATCTAGATATTTATTGAGAAAATGATATAATTGGTAAGGAAGTGGGCTCCAGTACCAGACGACTAATTGAAGCAACAGAAAATAGAAGTCCGTAAGCTCAGAGCCGTCAATGCTGTGAAGTCTTGTAAAGGTCTAATACCTTTCCAAGTCCAGGCCAGCAGATCTGAAACAATCATCCTAAGGACACATCCTTACTGAACAGAGACTCTACTCACTGTCTGGAGAAAGGAGTGTTCACACAGCACAAACTACACTCAAACCAAGATTCTGAGAAAATGTCTCCTAAGGTCTATTTTCCTCTAATTCCTATACTGCAACTCTTGAAAACGGGCATAGAAAGCGTTTAACATAAGGACAATAACATACAAACACTGGGTTTTGTAATTGTTTATCTTATAGCAATTTTCAACATCATCATCATTCATGATTGGTTACAACCCTAGGAGAGTTCTCATTCCCTTAGAACCTGCAGTGCGCACACTCACTTTGTCAAAAACACTGGTTAGACAAATGGATGAACTTCAATGTGATTATCCTATTTATTCAAAACAGTAAAGATTCTCTTTGATATACGATCACTCTGGGAACACTCTAGATTTCAGTCAATGATTTGCAAGTCTGTTCTGCTCTTCAACCATCTGGCAGATCTAACCACCAGGAAGGGATGCCTCCTTTGCCAGTCTTCGGGTCACTCATGATTTATTCGGAGTACACAAGGACCACTGACCTATGGCTATTCCTTTACCTTAACAGATTCTAAGATTCTTCAGTCAAAAAACTAAGAAATAAACACATTCAACAGCTCCATAAATACCCTCTCAACATAACAAAAACAAATAAGGCCAAAAATATGGTCTCTGTAGAGTGTCAAGCTGATCAACCAAAATCTCCTCAGAAAAGAAAAAAAAAAAAAAATGTGTGCAAAGCAATCCTGTTCTACTCTCCCCTCGCCTCCAACAAAAACAAATCTTAGAATTAATACTGAAACATTCACTTACTCAAATTTGATCTCACATCCTGGTAAGATAGCTGAAGAGTTATACTGAACAACTCAGAAATGCCTACCTCAGCCTGGCAGAGTGCATGAAGACCTTGTAACACCAAGGCGGCTGGAGTAGCTTGATCAGGCTTGGTGCATTCATTCAACACCTGAGAAATGGCTGCCAGCATGTCTGCACCATGTTGATAGGGCCTACGACAAATGACAGTTTCAAATCAAAATTAGAACCAAAGAGTCATTATTACTCCCAGATTTTTGACTAAAATAAAGGCATTCTTTTCTCAACCCCATGTACATACTAAAGATTCACCCATAAATACTAAAAACCACATGTTCTTCAAGATCTTTACACTATGATTATGATCTGTTGCAATTTAATAATTTAATGCTTATTTTTATGCAGCAGTTAAAAAGAGAAGACACTTTTGCAAATTCATGCACATACGCATGTCCATGTGCACATGCACACATGTATGCACAGGGACACACATGTATATGGGTACCATTTCTTCTGCAGGTTTACTTGCCTGTGACAACACCTGGAGGTCAAATATCTGATGTCTTTCTTCAATCACCATCTGACTTATTTTTTTCAAACAAGGTCTGTCACTGGACATGAGGTTTATGTTTTCAGCTAGACTGGGTAGCCAGAATATTCCAGAGATTCAACCCTCTCCACTCTACTGCTGCATTAAAGACTTGAACCAATATGCTCAGCTTTTGTGTGAGCACTGGGGATTCGAACTTAGGTTCTGACACTTGCATAGCAACACTTTACCCACTGACCTATTATCTATGCAGCCCTGAAGAAGGTACTTTTCAAGGTACTTTAGAGTTTTAATCTCTAAGTCATAATCCTGTTGTCAGAATTGGCAATTTTTTCACTAATGTATTTATTTATTCACTTTACATCTGGATTGCAGCCCTACTCCCTCCTCTCTTCCCAGTCTTACGCTCACATTCCCTCCCCCCATTTTACCCTCTCTTTCTCTTAGAAGAAGAGAACACTTCCCCCCCCAACCCCCATACCAACCCACCCAGGAATATCAAGTTAAATCAGGACTAGGCAGATCCTCTCCCACTAAAGCCAGACAAGGCAACCCAGCTAGAGCAAAGAGACCCCAAGGCAGGCAACAAACTCTGAGACAGCCCCTGCTCCAGTGGTTAGGGGACCCACATGAAGACCAAACTGTACATCTAATACATGTGTAGAGAAGCCTAGGTCTAGATCCTGCATGCTCTCTGGTTGGCAGTTCAGTCTCTGTGAACCCCAATGGGCCTAGGTAAGTTGACATTGTGGGTCTCCTGTGGAGTCCCTGACCCCTCCAGCTCCCTCAATCATTAAAATCCCAGATTTTAACAATGGTAAATTAATGGGCAATCTTTATAGAGATTATAGGAAAAGGCAAAGCTACTCCTGTCTAGTGGCTGTTCTGCATCAGATAGTGAGCATGAAAGCAGACACTGGAGATCAGACGACTCATGTCATGACACTAAAAATGGTGACTACATTTATCATCGCCATGATGATGACTATACTAATAGAAGGGGTAACCGAGTGTATGCCTATCCCACCCCAGGCTGCATCCGGGCATGGCCTGTGCCCTTCCTTTCCTACCCCTTCCACACACATTGCACTGCCCCCAGACTGTCTTTAAACCTAACAATTGCTCACATCTACTCTTTGAAAGCCTCAGGGACATAAAGTCCTTCCTCTAATTAACAAACTATTAATAAATGAAACCGCCTGACAAGATTCTTCTGTCTCATTGTCCCACAAAAAGAAAATGATTTTCCAAAGCTTGGGGGAAAACTGATATATTTGAGAATAGGAAAGAAAAGAACATGAATAAGTTCTCAAGACTGATGTAGTCTGATATCTAATCTTTCCTGCACCTCAACCTTCCCTGGAAAATTAGAATGTTGGCTAAGAACTTGTCTCTATAATTTGTTCCATGCCAAGATTTTAATAACATCCAGACACACAGGTCTTGAGTTACATAAGTGTGGCTTTTTTATACCATAGTCTGCTCTTACTTTTCTGTACACAGGCTCAGAAAAGAGACAGAAATGCTAAGGTTTATATTCTTACACATTTTGATTCAAAATCTTACTGGAGACAGAAGTGACTCATGTAATCAGCACTGCTGTCTACCTCCTGCACAGTCTCAGGACACATCGTTTACTCTGTCGTCCTGGACAGAGGTACAGGATGTTCACAGGAATCCTACAATGCCACAGTCTATCATGCATGGCAAGGTACTGAACTAGAAATTTTATCAAATGCACCCAATCTAGTTCCTCTTCTCAGCTTTACTTCACTCCATTTGAGGGGAGGAGGGAAGAAGAAACTTAAACAAAGGTAGCTTTGCTTATATTGTTTCAGCCTTAGCTCTTCAATTGATCCCTAATCTAGACTGGCAGTCAGTTCTCCGCCTTCATGTTCTCATGAAAGAGTAGAGGATAAAAGTAAATGCAACATCATTTTCTCCCCTGTTATACCATGCTGTATGCAACACCATACAAGTCACAATTAGGCCTTTCCTACTTTAAGTGCTTACAAGAATCTGGCCAAAGTGGTGTACTGTGGCACACATTTGTAATCTCAGCAGTCAAGAGGCTGAAACAGGAAGATCACGAGTTCAAGGACAGTCTGAGCTACCCAGTGAGACCACAAATCTAAAGCAAAACAAAGAATTGTTTATGACTACAGTCTACTGCTTAGTTGTCAGGCATTTATACATAAAAGAAGAGAAAACATGTCATGTTACCTCGTGACATTATAGTAACATATATCATGTTACTATAATATTAAATTATTACCCAGAAGGGGATATAAATACCCTACACATTAAAATGAAAGAAAATAAAAGGGAAAAACATGCTTGCTTTTGAAAATAATGCATTCTTCTGTATTACAAAAAGAAAAAAGAAAACTTGAGTGAAGAGTACTCTCTCACGGCATGCATCCTAAAGAAGCAGTCTTACCTCTGTTTACATATATCCCTGATGGACGCAGCTTTTGCAATCAGTTTCTCCCACTGCAGCTCCTTGCCCACAGAGAGAGAGGGCGCATCAGACATGGCCATGAAACGCTGCAGTTCAGGGTACACACGATCCTAATAAAATCATTTTACAAAAAAAAAAGGTAATTTGCTAACTCAAACTGAATAATCATTATCTTTTATGCAGCATTTTCACCTCCAAATCTTGCATTTGCATTTGGAAATTATAATGTATCTCTGCTAATCAGCAGAGAATAATGCTGTTGTGATTACAGAGGCTTTCCTTACAGACCCGTGCACAGTTCATCCCAGAAAACAAGTGGCCAGATCACACCCTTTCTACAAAGCCTCTAATCACAACTATATTTCTATTACTTTATCATACAGATGGAGAGATAAATGTCAGAAGTAGTGCAATAAGATTATTTTATGTTCTCAATTTCTAAGTCAAACACAAGTGACTCTTTTATGAATCAAATACACCACAATAAATCAAAATTTGTCAAGGTAGTCATTGATGATACCCACTACTATTACTAAATCTGAGGAGCACTGTCACGTAATAATTTTTCTTTAGAGAAAGGAAAACGTTTAATATGCGACAAGTGTATAGCTAAGCGTACCTGCTTTTCCCACAGAGATGTCAATAGGCGCAATGTGACAGCTCTTAGTCGTGGTGTGGTTCCCAGTAGTTGAATTACCCGCAGGATCTGCCCTATGCATACCTGGAAAAGTATTAAACTGTTTTCATGAAGGAAGACAACTTCAAGGCTGCAAAGGCATTTTTAAGGTCTTTGTTATAAGTAAAGACTGGAATGCAAGCTTACTTAGCTTGTACCCATCTTCTGAGAACAAGGGAGATAGATTGGGGAGGAACCAATCAGCAATTTGGGGAGCAAAGGGTCTAACCTCAGAGAACAGCAAATGTGAAAACAGATATTTAGAGATTTAAATAAAGCCCTAAATTTATCTGTAGACATTAGCTACTATAAAACAAAAATAAAGGAGGAAGAAATAATCTTGGTAAAATTAGGTCCTAAAATTTCATAATATGAAATAGAAATCAATATTAACCATTTGGGTTGCTTCCCTCCACTGCCAAAAAAAAAAAAAAATTAATCGATTGATATATGAAATAGATATAAGCACCAACTATTTAGGTTTCTCCCCCACCCCCTCCCCCCAAAAATTAGTCAAGTGATATACTAACCTTGTGAACACCAAGTGTAGGCAAAGTATACAATATATGATTGTATGACACAGGGTCTAAGGGTCTTCCCAATTTGAACATCAAAACTGGAATCAGATTTGGTACCTAAGACAAATTTAAAGGGCATGTAAATTAGGCCATCGTCTGAGCTTTATTATGAACCACTGCCCACCTCTTACTTCTTCAAAGTAAAAGTATGACTGTGGATGAGTTAGGTTTAGAAATGTCAGCTATTTGTTATTAATGGCAATTTCATACTAACACTAATATTCCAATTCTATTATAATGAACTTCAAATGCGAGTTAAAACATCTATTTCTTAAACAAGTAAGATATCAATTAATAAGAAAGTTAATATTTAGGCTACCCATAAGAAAATTATAGTTCAAACAGACAGTTAGCTACACAAACAGTAAACAACTCCACATAGAGATATATTCAGCTAGGTTATTCTCACATGAAATAATTAAAACCAGGATCCTACAAAGGAGGTGAGTAGTTTAAAATGTCTCTATAAGCCCTTGTTTTTATCTCTATGCATTACACAATAAAATGAAGAAAATCAATTTATTCATTGGTCACGAGAATAAATGTTAAGGCAATATTTCCCACACTGATTCCATTCAGTGAAATCCCTATTGAAATCCCAGCAAAATTACTTGGTTGGGATACTAGTCCTAAAAGCAAAGCATGCTGAAAAGCTGAAACAATCTCAAATATCTGTACAACTCTATAAATACTCTGAAAGACATTGAACTATACACTTTCAATGAATGAACTGAATTTTACGCATGCTACAGCTTAATAAGATACTTTAAAATTCAATTCAAGAACTGGGCACACTTGGTTGCCTCCTAGAGATTAAAGTTAAATCCCTATTGCTGAAGACACTACACGCTTCAGACACAGGACTCAAAGGATCTGAGTTGTAACTGACCTAAAAGTCTCTTCCCTATGAACTAGCTTTCATAGTACCAAAAGGAGCTATGCAAGCTGCCAAAAGCAGGAATCCATCAATACCCCTATCTAACTGTGAGGTCTACAAATCACAACAATAACCAGCATGGCAAGATATCTCTAAAGGTGTGATAGCAGCACTCATATCTTAGTGGTAACCAAAAGCTACCTAATTGGTCTTAAGGCCTGCTTACCAGGAGTGAAATCATGCCAGATACTAAAACCTGACCCAACTACCAAAAGCTAGTAAGATAATGGATCTTAGAGGACAATCTACTATCACCTTTTCTAGACTAACAAAGTTACTAACTATATTCTAAATACTTATACCTAAAGGAAAATGGAGCCCGCATCCCTTATCGAACAAGTTTCTACTTGGAGTAGACAAGAGACCATGACAAAAAGACACAACTGGTGAAATTCTGAGAACAGGTGAGTGCAGTGTGCCTACCCCCACTGGATACATCTACCTCTTGTACCTATATCTGAGGAACATGGAGGGTGGGGTGGGCAGAATGATTCTAAGAGCCAGAGAACAGGGAAATCTGCTGTGAGACTGTCTTCTAGAAATGACAGAGAAGGTTCACCTAGGATCCCTCCACAGCAAGGCTGCCTAAACACAATGTCATTATACATGTTAATGTGGAAAGGAGGACTCTCACAAGGGTCTATCCTGAGAGAAGCAACTCTAAGCAACTACTGGCTAGTGAGCGAGAAAATTCATCTTTCCTGGGGATGAGCTCCTTAACTGTTTATCCAATAATGAGTCCTGAAATCATGTACAGAAACACACACACACACACTAACAAACAGACTTAGCAGGCTGTGTCCATATATTTATACACATATAACATATATATGTAATAATAAGAAAGAAAATAAGCCACAAGTTTGAGAGCAGGGGACATGAGAAAATTGAAGGTTGTAAAATTTTAAAAAATCTTTTTAACTTCACAAAAGGAAAAACACAAAACAAACAAAAGAGCTGGGTGCAGGGCCATACCACAATCCCAGCACTAAGGATGCTGAGAAGGACTACAGGTTAGAATGCTAAGAAGGACTAAACGTTTGGGTGCTAAGGAGGACTATAGGTTTGGGGGCCAACCAGAGTTATGGAGTGACTTAAAGCCTGCCTGGAAAAAACAAACAAACAAACCAAACCAAACTAAAACATGCTTTTTCCAAAGAACATGAATAAACTCTATTTAAAATAGTGTATGATTCTTCATATAATCCAAGCTTTAGCTTGATAGACCAAAAGTAATCCAAAAACTAATCTTCCACGTTCCACATTTCAAAGGCTTGTATCCAGTATTTACTCATTTGTTCTATCTTAGAAACCCATTTCTTCTAAGCTTATTTCAAGGCATTGACTTTAATTCAAGGAAGGAAAAATGTCCTCTTAACCCTACTACCAAAACGCGTGACAGCTAAAAAATTAATTTGCTAATGATTCTTGCCATAGTATATCATGGCAGCACATGGGCTTTGCTGGCTATAACCTCACAGTACACAACCAGAATTCTTAAGGATTTTTGCAGGTAATAGGGCTTCGCTGGAACAGAAACTCCATTGCTCTCAGCTTGGACAAATGAAAGAAGACAATTTTTTGAACTGGCTTCTTATTTCCCATTTTAATTAAAAACAAAAGGTTATCTTAGATTGCCTTCCATGGGTCTCAATCAATTATCTCCTGTGTAACAGTTCCTACCAGGACACTCTGACAGATCCTTAGTTCTGGGAATGGCAAGCAGTGCGTTTAGTGGCATTTTATAAAACAGCGCATTTAATCATGTGGCTTTTAAACTAATGTTTTAATTATATTGTCAGTAGAGAAATAAAATACTGTATTTATGTCCTAAAAGTAGAGTTGCTTTAAGAACCGGGAACCTCAAGAAACATCAGTATTTTCTCTGTCTGATGCAAAGGAAAAAATGTCAGAAATGTTTACAATAAATAATCTTTGATTCTGCATCATCTATATCATTCTTAAAACATAATAGTTGACACTGTTAGTCTACCCCCGCCCCCACCTCCGTACATATGTAGCAGAGGGCTGCCTTGTCTGGCCCCAGTGGGAGAGGAGATGCCTAATCCCATAGAGACTTGATGTTCCAGGGAGGGGGGATACCCTGCCAGGGCATCCTTTCAGAGGCAAAGGGAAGGGGGGATAAGCGTAGGAACTCTGGGAGGAGGTATTGGGAGGGGGGCAACATTTAGGATGTGAAAAACAATGATTAAGTAATAAAAATATATAATTGGGGGAAAAGACATAATATCCAAAAATTAGGTAGCCATGTAGATTATATATATATATGGGGTAAACCAGACATAATAGGCCAAATTAAGTAGCCATGTAGATAGAAAGAATAAAGCAAAGATGCTGCACTAGAAAAACCCAAACTAAGCACATCTATGAAAAATATTTAATCCTGGAAGTATGGATTGCTGGTTTCCTTCTGACACATGGATATGCTATTTCTCTATTGAAGATTGGTCTCAGCTTCCACAGCCCCTGCTCTTCGAGCTTCTGCTCTTCACAGACAGAAACAGCACAACACTTGGATTTTACTTCTGAATTAGAGTCTGCTGGTCAATGTTCTGTCTACTATCTTGCTATATGGCTTCATAAAGCACAATGCTTTCTCTTTTCAGATTCAGAGTTCAAATCTTTGATGAACAAACTGATTTAAAATATGGTATTCTTACAAAAAAATCCTATGACTATCAGCAGATCAGCAGATTCCTCTGCAGAAATGTCATAAGCCAGAAGGGAGTAAATGCATATTCAAAATGCATTATAAATTTTATGAAATTTTGCAATCAAATGCAATATTAAAAGGGGGAATGCAAACTAAGGATACTGTAACTAGCAAAACTACCAAAACACTTCAGAAATCAGGAGAAAGAAAGGAGTTCTCAGATATACACTCAAATGAGATCCCCACTGAACCTGTCTGAAAGGAAATGTAAAAAAAAAAACTGTTGTAAATGAAAAGCAAGTACACTAGACAGCAACACAGAAGCATAGAAAACTATAAAGTTTTCAGGAAAAGTAAATACATAGACAGTCAAAATCCTATAATATGGTAATGAGACATTTATCATATAAAACACAAACACTCTTTTGCATTTATCTAGTTAGGGGTGGAGGAAAGGATGACACCATGCATGAGTGAAGGTCAGAGCTTAAACTGAAGGAGTCAGTGCTCTAATTCTACTATGTGGGTTCTGAGGCTCACACTTAGACCATCAGGTTTTGGTGGCACACACCTTTAGCTGCTGGGCCATCTTGCTCCCCCATATATATCTTTTAATTTCATTAAATGAGTTAAAAGGCACAACCACAAATACTGTAGCCAAGAAATATATAAATGGACACAGTAAAGATAACATAAAAAGAAAATAAATAAAGGGCAGGGTCTATATATTGATTGGTATTTATGTACACAAGCTATCAGCTGAAAAAGAGTGTTGCACCTAATTGATGTTTTATATGATGCCCATAGTAACTGTAAAGGAAATAAGCATAAAAATGCACAAAGAAAACAACAAAGAATAAACACAAACAAACAAACAGTAGGAAAAGAAATGGAGCAAAAGATTACCAGACAGACAGGAAGCAGTTAACAGCTGCAAATTCTGTCACATACTAATTTCACTTAAGGTTAAGGGATTCAGCTCTACCCAAGACAAAGACAAAGCAGCTGAATGGATAGGGACACCTAGGTCCAGCTGTGTAGATGCTGCAGAACACTTATTTGAGAGCTAAATCCATAGGGCCAAAAGCAAAGAGATGCTCTACTCAAGTGGTAATCAAGAAATAGTTGGAATAACCAAACCCATCAAGCAACAACAAAAATTAGATTTTTTTAAATCCACAGAGTAAATAGTGAAAATAACAAATAAAACTAATGTATGATCTAGTAAACTCACTTCTCAGCATTTGCCTATAACAACTGAAACGAGGGCTTTAAGAAAATACTTACAAACTCATAATCACCGCAGCATTATCTACACTCATCATTCACAATTATTCACAGAAGAGACAACCTAGCTATCAACCATTAATGGATGGGTACGAGAACGAAGTGCTGTCCCTACTATTCTGCTTTCAAAGAGAAGGAAACACTATCATATGGAACAACTTAGCTGAGGCTTGAGGAATTATGCTAAGAGAAGCAAGCCAGGCACAAAGAACAAATACCATGTAACTCACTTATATAAAGTACCGAAAGAGGCCAGACTCTTCCAGCAAAGAGTAATGGTAGTTCCTAGTTGATACAGGAAGGAAATTTAAGAGAGTGCTGCTCATGGAGACAGAGCATCAGCAATCAGCAGTGAGAATACTCTTGAGATCTACGATATAGCAATTTATAGTTTGCAATGTTACACAATATTATATACTGTATATCTACTGTATAACAACATTCATATAGTTAGCAATATTATACAATAGTATATTTAGAAATCAGTTGAGATAGATTTCATGCTGTTGATTTTTATCGCCAAGAGAAAAGGATCATGGATTTATTTGTTAAGAGTATGAAAGGCTAAGCATCATGGTCCTGCCTTTATGCCCAGCACACAGAGGCCCAGACAGACAGATCTCTGTCAGTGTGAAGTCAGTCTGAGATATAGAGTGAATTCTAAAACATCCAGGGATACATCAGTCCATGTCTGCCCCCCCCTCCAAAGAGAGAGAGAGAGAGAGAGAGAGAGAGAGA
>NW_021604670.1:6815572-6840424 GCF_004785775.1 Grammomys surdaster
GGGGGGGGAGAGAGAGAGAGAAAGAGAGAAAAGAAAAAAGAGAAAAAGTCAGAAAGGCTTTAAGGCTTTGCTAAGTTCATTTAATTTAACTATTTTATTTTCCATATGATAAAATTAAAACCCAGAGGGATCTTCGTTTATTGGTAGCCACAGAATGATGAGAATTCATGTCTCAATGTATTCTTCTATTCTTTTTTGGCACAGTGACAAGAAACAAAAATTTTAGACTGTCTACTACAGGAATATGGAGTTATCATATGAGCCTTCTCCCATTAAAAGAAAAAGCATGTGAAAACAAGCCAGCATTTCCCTGGAATCAAGTACATTAAAACCAGAGTATAACAATTTAACTCCAAATTCCATGAAAAATCTACATGTTGGCAAGCTTTCATAAGGCCCCATACACACAATCTTACAGATAGTTCTGTAGTAAAAGTCACAAGCAGCACTATTTACTTACAGATTGTAATATAAGTGCTTTGTTACCATCTCGGTCATCAAATATGAGACTATATAATGCTTACACCTAGCCCTCTTTCTTAGGAGAGAAGAAGTACAGTTATCACTAAATTAAAATGTACAAATAACCACATAAATAGAAAAATTACCAGTGAAAAGGAACAATGGACAAGGTAATCATCCAACAGAGGAGAGGTAGGCTGGACAGTGTCTGTTTCTCTTCAACTTTCCAAACTCCTGTCACAAAAACTAGGCAAAAGCACCACAAAGGTGAACTGATGAGTCATACGTTATTTGAATCCTTGTGCTGACCCACCCCATGGCCAGTGAGGCGAAGTCTCTGAGGATCAAAGGGTATTCCAAAGACCTGCATGGGGAACCAGGGGACTCCAGGCACTTGAGTTCAGGAGTGGTGCAAACAAAGCAGGACTCATTTCTAGCATTAAAGCAAAAGAAGAGGTGATGTTTACAGTTAGCCTAAGAAAACAAGTACAGTGTGGGAAGACACCTGGTACTGAGTCTTAGCATCTGTGCTCATGTGAGCCACCACCGTGACCATGTGAGAGAGCTATGACTCTTCCTCCCAGCCCTTTACCTTCCCCAAAGAAGTAACATGGACATGGTGGGGCATTCCCTTCATGCCCTTGCTTTCAAGTACATTCACTTAATCACAGTTCATTCCATCATTTCTCCAAGGCCACCTGCCAAGAGTATTCTGCACCCTGCCCACACTAAACACTCCACAGTAAACCCACAGATTTCTTACACAGACTTCCACACCTTTGAATTTAACAAATGCTGGTCCAGTTTTGCCTAAAACTTGGTCCGGTGAAATATGGGCCTAATTCTATGTATGCAAGTTTCTTTGCCACTTCTCAAAGACTATCAAATAATAATATGCACAAAATTATAAATGAAAAGATAAAACATAAATTTTATGTCACAAAAAAGAGAATATGCTTGAATGGTGTCCATAAGCACAGGTATAAATGAATCCAAGAATTTTAATACTTAAAGGGCCTTTTAAAAAAGCCTTTATTTGAGGGGTTGGAGAGATGGCTCAGTGGTTAAAAACACTTGTTCTTACAGAGGACCTGGGTTCAGTTCCCAACACCCACATGGCAGCTCACAACTATCTGCAACTCCAGTTCCAGGGGATCTAATACCCTCTTCTGACTTCCTTGGCCACAAGACCATGTACATGGTACATATACATATATGCATACAAAACACCCATACACATAAACTAAAATCCTTAAGGAAAAAAAAAAGTTCTTCATCTTAGTTGAATGTGGTAATAGCACACTTGTGTACTCCCAGCTACTGGAAAAAAAAATGAGGCAATAAAATCGTGTACACATACATACACACACACACACACACACACACAATTATTCAATTCATTTTACCAAAAAAGGACATTATATACAATTAGACATTTTAAGATTAATTCCTTCTTCTTCAATTACTTGACATTTCTAATTATAGCATCTGTTTATTGCTTAAGTAATTCATTAGAAAGAAGTCCACTGATAGGTAGTGAAAAGCTAATTATTCCCTTCATATATAAGGAATCTGTAGGCATCAAAAGTAAGGTAAATATGGTATCATTTTACTCCCCTGAGATTCAATTATAGTTACAACACAACATCATCATTAAGCAAATAGTCATAAACAGTGGTTCTCAACTTTCCTAATGCTGCAACCCTTTTTACATCTCTACCATGTGAGCTCCTAATCAATGGAAATCTGATTGGTAGAACTGAAATTAAAGGTCAATAACCTCTAGGTAATGTATAGCGTGAGTATTTCTCCTCTCAATTACAGAAAGTCAAGTTTTGCAACTTGTGTGTCACTGGGAAAGCGTTTTCTGTCAGAAATGGAACCAAGAGTGTAAAAACTGTACAATGGGCTATAATTATGTACATACAACTAAGTGAGCAACTACGCACTAAAACCCAAGGAACTCAATATTTTTGATTTTAGTACAAAAGGAGAGAGAGATTACTCAAAGAAACCATGAGAGTCAAGTCAACTTCCTAGGGTATAAAAACTAAGCAGAGACTAACAGTGTAATCTAACCTCACACTAACAGTGTAAGTAAGGTGCTACTCCATACCTGGCTATTGGTCAAGTCCAACTCCTAAGCCTTTCTTTCCTACTTCAATGGTAATGACTTTTACATGTCATACCATCAGTCTATAAGGTCTTACCTCACTACTAAGGTCCACAGGAATGCCAGTAAACAAATGACCTGATTAGAATGTTACACTAAGATTCAAACAAACACTGAAGTAACAGAAACTTCAAAAGAAGGAAAAAAAAACACCTGGAAAATCTGGGGTGGGGCAGGAGGAGGGTAGAGGCTGCTGATGTAAGTCTCTGGAAGCAATGAGCAACAGTGAAGACTGAGTGTACTGTCTGAAAAGAATACTGTAATGTGCTGTTAAGGAATGGCAGGAAACAGATGTGGCACGCTCTTATCTTGCATCATCTTCTGCTTCAGGGCAAATCATCAGACTAGAGATGAAATAAGAATTAGGAAGATGACGTTGGCATCTATGACAGGAGCATGATGGGGCTGGGCGATAAATTAATCAATGGATGGTTTAAAAAAAAAACAAATTAGCTACTAGGGAAGGATAAACCAACAAGAAAAACATTCCACGTGGCTTTAGAAATTATACCCAATGAATCATTTTAAGGAATTTAGAAAAATGTAAGTCGAATATGAGCATGCTCCTGAGACAGGTAAGAACTGAGTGAGCATTAACAAGGAGAGCGTTCTCAGAGTGTGTTAGTTTCTGCTGTGTGGCAAAGTGCCTCTGTCAATCACCTTAATGAGGAGAGGTTTATTTTGGCTCATAGCTTCAGAGATTTAGTTCATGGCCACCTGGTCCTGTCACTATGGATGTACAAAGTACAGTACGTGATAGCAGGAACGTGTCATCAAGGAATTCTGTTCACCTCATAGCCACCAGAAAACAAAGAGGGAAGGGGCAGGGCTGCTCCCTAGCCCTTCACGGGCACAGTCCAATAACCTACTACAACCTACTAACCACTCCTCTTCTATGCTTCAACACTTCCAGTGCTGTCCCAGGGGCAACCAGGCCTTCAACAAGCGAGCCTTTGGGAGCCACTCCAGATAGAAACTATTACAGTGAATATGAATTAAGAACAGCATCCAGCAAAAAGAATAAACCAACCCACCTGGCCAGGGAGAAGCAGATTAGCCTGGCAAACTGAGTTCAATCCCAGGAACTCACACAAAGGTAAAAGGAAAGAACCTACTATGCAAATTGTCCCCTGTCCTCTAAAAGCACACTGTGGTACATACATTCATGTGCATACAAATGAACACACATACACACACACACACACACACACACACACACACACACACACACAAACATTACCAGCCAATGATTTAATATCCCAAGAAAAAATGGTATAATTTCTTAATACACTAACTCCTACCCCAGTCCAAGTCCAAAATGGGGAAACACTTAAACCTGAAACAAACAAACAAACAAAAAACAAAACCAATAACAAGGATCCAGGGAGATGGCTTGGTTGGTAAAGTGCAAGAATAAGGATGGAGACCTGAGTTCAATCCCCACCCACCATGGAAAAATATCAGATGGCACAGAAACACACTATCAGTGCAGGGAAGTAGGGTCTGGAGGAGACCTGAGGCTTATAGAAAAGCCATTCTAGCCAAATGAGTAGGCTCTGGGTTCAGTGAGAGACCTTGCTTCAATAACTGAAAGTGACTGACAAAGACAACCAAGGCTGACCTCTGGCCTCCACATATGCACATGTATCTACCTCCCCATATAGAAACAGATGCACATAAGGAGTTAATAGGAACTATAAGGACATTCAATCTCATTATTATTTATAACTGCAAATTATAAGACAACTAATTGTATTGTATATTAAAGTTTGGTGTATATTCAAATTATGCAATATAAAGATATAGTGAAACAGACACATAATTCTGATGGAGTAATAGACTGTTTCTAAAGAGAAAGTTTCAAATACTAATTCCAGTGGCTGGAAAGATCAGTAGATCATACACTTGCCTCCCGAGCAATAGGACCTCAGTTAGGTTCCCGAAGCCTGTGAGTGCCTGTAATCCTGCTACAAAGGTAAACAGGCAGACCCCCATCCAGCTAGCCTAGCCTACTTGGTAAGTTTCCTGCCTATGAGAAACTCTGCCTCAGGTAGGTAGATAAATGGATGGATGGATGGATGGATGGATGGATGGATGGATGGATGGATGGATGGATGGATAGATGGGCGAGCAGGCAAGCAGGCAGGTGGACAGGCGGGCAGACAGACAGACAGACAGACAGACGTAGGTGACTGCAGAACAATATCTGATGTTGTTCTCTGTGTTCCACAGGTGCAAACTTACACACACATTTTCAAACACAACACACAAAAACACACACACATATCATTAACACATATATGAAGTCTATCTCTTGCCTAGGAAACGCTTCAAAAGTAACATCTCAAAATTAGAGACTGGAGAACAGCATGTAATTCAGACCGCTCAAAGTATGTACAGAACACTAGGTTCCTAGACTGTTCATGCTTCCCTAAGTATGTTAAGAAATCTTTCATGATCAAATGTTTTTTAAAAGCACTCTATTCCACAGCTCAGTAAGAAAAGGACCTGCTTAATAACCACGAGGCCCACAACCCATGGAGAAGTGCCTCCGAGTGCCACGCGCTTGTAACCCAAACACTAAGATTCAGGCAGACCCTGTGGCTCACAGTTCATAAAGTCTTGCTGAACTGTCAAGCTCCATTCCATTGAGAAATAGGGTTACTCTGGCCTCCACACACTGGTGCATGACACATATGTGTACATGCACACGCACATGCAAAAAAATGAGTGTCTGATCTAGTATTCTCTGCATACGACTGATCGATATGAGAAATCCAAATTTAAGAGATAAAACTTCTCCCAAAGTAATACATACAGGTGCATGTATTGTTTCTATGTCACAGTATACCAAGTATGTGAGATAAAATTAACACTGTCATATTAAAATATGATGTCTGAAACATATACAGAGGGAAGAAATGTTGAGTAGTATTTCTTGTAACTAAAAGCAGGGAAAGGGTACAAAGAACAACATGGAAACTTGTACATCTGTAACACAGAACAGGACTGGGGACGTGGCTCTGGGAGGAGTTAGGTAGGTATGAGAACCTTAGATCTATCTTCATCACAGGCAGAGGGGAGTGGAGAACACTGAACACGGAGGGAAGGAGAAGACAAGAGGAAGAGGAAGAAGTATAATACCACACCTGTAAGATATTAATATGTACACTCAAATATCAGAAGGCCAGGCACAGTAGTCTATGCATTTAATTTAGCAATCAGTAGTCTGAGCCATAGACTTTCCAGGAGTATGAGGCCAGCCTGGCCTATGCTGTGAGTTCCAAGCCAGCGTGGGTTATAAAGATCCTGTCTCAAACAATAACAAAATTTTTAAAAGTTGAATGAGGTAAAGAGTGGAGATTGTGATTATTCATTTCAGTGCTACTATGTTAAAAATTACAACAGCCCAAATTAACCAAATCAACACTTAAGTATACATTTATGCTATAAAGAAGCAGGCTTCCACAGAGATGCCTTCTTGCAATGATGCCCTTGGGTGAGGTACTGGCAAATGAATTGGGGGGTGGGAGTGTCCCACTGTCCTTTAACTGAGAGAACCTGAATAATAGCAATGTACAAAACTCCTCACCTGGACAGCACAAACCTCATACCCTAAGGCTCTCACACACGACACACCACGAGACACTGCAGGATTTCCACCATGACCCTGTGCTGGAGGAATTAAGGGCAGAGGACTACTGGAAACGGGTGCCTGATTACCATGGTAATTAGTCCCATGGATCGATTCTCTCACTTACTTTATTATTTTATCCCGTCACTCTATCAGATCACAGACGCACTGAGTTGTGTGAGTTCTACCAAATCACCAAACCTCTGTGTAAGTCCTAAGGACTCCTCTGACTCAAGATCTCTCTATATTTTGCCTTTAAAAAAAAAAAAAAGAAAAGGCACGGGAGCCAACAGGTAGATGGTTTAGTAAGGAAAATGTTTACTGCCCTAACTCAAGGAGCTGCATGTAAATCCAGAGGACACATGTACAGCTGAACACAGTAGCAGTCTGCAAACCCAGTTATCTACTGTGAAATGGGAGAAGTAGACAGGAGAATCCTCAGAGGCTCGTGCCCTAGCTGGCCTGTCATACACAGCAGTAAACAGCAGACTGATACCATTTCAAGCAAAACATATGGCTAGGACCAATGCCTTGTGGTTGTCCACTGACCTCTATAAGCAAACTGTGGTACATGTGCAGCCACACAAACATGAGCGCACGCGCACACACAAACACACACACACACACACACAAACGGAGAATAAATAAAGTGAGCTCCATGTTATAAAAAGTAGTGGGGGGGGGGAGCTAAAGAATGGCTGAATGGTTATGAGTACATGCTGCTCTTTCAGGGGACCTGGGTTCAGATCCTGGCACACACAAGACCACAGCAGCTCATACCAACCATTAACTCCAGATCCAGGGAAATCTACACCCTCTTCTTGCCCCTAAAGACATTCCACTCGCTGGGCGGTGGTGGTGCACGCCTTTAGTCCCAGCACTTGGAAGGCAGAGGCAGGCGGATTTCTGAGTTCGAGGCCAGCCTGCTCTGCAGAGTGAGCTCCAGGACAGCTAGGACTACACAGAGAAACCCTGTCTCGAAAAAAACAAGCAAACAAACAAACAAACAAACAAAAAAGACATTCCACTCATGGGGCAAGTACATACATGCAGGCAAAACACACATATACATGAAATTAAAAAATAAATAAATGTTATCTTTTTTTAAAGTTGAGGACAGAAGTAATATTGCTTAGTAGATTAAAGACTTTGATGATCCCCAGAGCCCACAGAAAGGTGTAGGAGAAAACAAACTCCACAAAGTTGTCATCTGACCTCCATAAGCCTGTTATGGCATATATAATATCTACCCACATCCCCTATACACAAATAATAATTTATTATTAATAAATAGATAAATATAAAGTATTTGTGGAAGTAATTAGGAAAGAAGAATAATCTGGCCATGGTAACAAGCGCCTTTAATCCCAGCCCTAGGGAGGCAGAGGCAAGTGGCTCTGAGTTCAAGGCTAGTTTGTGGGGATTAAAAGCATGCATTACCATGCCCACCCTTGCCTTAAATTTTATGCTGAGTGAGCAACACTATCTGTGAGTCAGCTCAAGAACTCAAGCTTGACAAGCCCCTCTTGAGAAGAGACAGCCCCTGCTTCCCTATGCTCTCAAGTGCTTTACAGTTAGTGAACCCATCACTACAACCTCAATGTCAACTCTGAAGACAAAATACAAAGCAAGTTACTGGGGACATAAAGTAAGGTAGGAGAACAAAAAAAAAACATTTCAAGACAATCTCAGAAGCATGCAAAAATAGCAGACAGCTAAGAAAATTACTGTCATTCTTATGAATGAGGGACAGATTCTACAAGTCTGAGACTCTACTGCCCAAATTTGAGATTTAACTAATTAAAATTAAATCTTGTGTTCCTCAGTCACACTAACCAAATTCAAATGCTCAAGAATCAGATGCGGCTACCAGGACAACAGCAACTACAGAATGCTAACAACAGAAAGTTATAACAAGCAATGCTAACAGGCAAAGGTAAGCAGAAAAAGCATCAGAAACAACGAACAGAACAACTGAAATTCAGGCTGGGTAGTTTTTGTCAATTTGGCACAAGTTAGGCTCATCTGAGACAAGGAGCATCAACTGAGAAAATGTCTCCTCAGATGGACTGCAGGAAAGTCTGTGGAGCAGTTTCTTAAATAATGATTCACATGGAAGGGCTCTGCCCACTCTGGGCAGGTGGGCCTCTGAGATATAAAAAGCCAGCTGAGCAAACCAGGAGGAACAAGACAGTAAGCAGTGCTCCTCTATGACCTCTGCTTCAATACTCCAAGTCACCTTCAATTAGGCTTCAGCAAGTGACAGGGCTGTCCTGGCCGCTCATTGACAAGGGAAGACAGACCAGAAAAGTAGGAAACCATGGACAATCCAAGAGTTTCCTCACGTGGATGACAGCTGGTACCGGGAACAACGGGCTTCTGCTTCCCTGTCTTCATCTTGGATTTCCAGTGTGCATCACTTTCTCTGTCTTGCATTACCTTTTATAGGCTCTGTACTGGCTGGTTTTGTGTGTCAGCTTGATGCAAGCTGGAGTTATCACAGAGAAAGGAGCCTTCCTTGACGAAATGCCTCCATGAGATCCAGCTGTGAGGCATTTTCTCAATTAGTGATCATTGTGGGTGGTGCCAGCCCTGGGCTGGTGGTCCTGGGGGTTCTATAAGAATACAAGTTGAGCTAGCCAGAGGAAGCAATCTAGTAGGCAACATCCCTCCATGACCTCTGCCTCCAGGTTCCTGCCCTGTGTGAGTTCCTGCTCTGACTTCCTTTGATGATGAACAGCAATGTGGAAGTATAAGCTGAATAAACCCTTTCCTCCCCAACTTGCTTCTTGGTCATGGTGTTTTGTGCAGGAATAGAAACTCTAAGACAGGCTCCTTCTTATAACCTGGGAATTTAACCTACAACCTTAACAGCCATGAAAAAATAGTGTTTAGGGAGTCTGGTTTTTATCCTTTTAGGAAGAAACTGCCCTAATTACTGTTAGAATTCTAACTTATTCTAACTTTAGCCCTATGTTTACTTTGGTCTACTCTAGGGCCTAGTTACTTGTTCACAACAGCTGAAAATGGTATGTATCATAGGCAGGAACTGTTCTTTTTCTTGTATTTACTCAGGATCATAAGATAACAAGCACATATCAATATGAGCTGAAATGTACTCAGGATGAATTTAAAAAGGAAAAAGTCTAATGTAGATCCTCCACAAAAAAAAAAAAAAAAAAAACACCTTACCTGCATTCCAATATGTTCATGGTTGCTTTCTGAACACCATACTTTGGAAATTATTATCCTTCCATTGATAGTACTTGCATGCCTATAATCCCAGCACAATTCAACATGAGGAACATTATACATCAGGAAGTCAGAAGATCTTGATGTTCAGTCCATCTTGGTTGTCATTTGACTAGATCACCTAAGAGCCACAGGTGTGAGCAGATCTGTTCCTGCACCTCCTGGCATGATGAACTCAGATGACCCTCAGATGACCCTCCCCCAAAGAAGGGGTGACACTTTCCAGGGACAGCCAACACGGCTACTTGACTTGCTTCCTCGTGGTGAAAACATCATCTGACCCATTGTTCCCATTCCTTCCATTTTTTGCTAAGATCAGAACCAGGTTTCTTTGACTTTCCAACTTGAACAGAAAACTTGCGGCTGGCTGTGCAGAAATGCCCAGCAGGCATTCAGAGTGAGGCTGAGACAGCCGAAGCATCCTGTTTTGTGAACTGTGCAGTTATAGGATTCTATGCCTCTCCAGTGTGTAAGCCCTGGAGCTTATGCCCCTATTGTGAAAGCTAACCTAATGTATCTCTTTTACATAATAAATATTCATTATACTGGTTCCTTCCCTTCAGAAAACCCTGACCGACCACTATAGTTCCCAAGTTTAAGGATAGGCTGGGCTACATAAGAGGATCCTGCCTCAAAAGAAAACATTTTTTTAAATACACACACACACACACATTGATTCTTGATCATTAAGTTTCTAGTCTCCTAGAGACTAAGTCTTAGACAGGGGAAATGAATATTAGAAGAGTATTTCTAAACACATATTCTACATTTATGAAGAAGGGCACGCATTAGGAATTTTCAGTGGCTCTCTACTGACTGACCCAGAGGTCATTATGATATGTAACTTGTTGCCTAACACTTTCCTCCAAATAGAAACCTTCCCTCCAAGAAGGAGGAGGTAGCTCATAAGACACTGAAAGTAAACACATGTCACATGTCTGGGAAAGAGTCACAGGGTGAATCTAAGTTGCTCAGTAATCACATGACTGTATCAGCTGCCTGAAGGCTGTGTAGACATCTCTGGGGCTGCAGCTTTTGTGAGGCATCACCAGTGTTGGAATGGGCTGTTCAGAGATGCAGCTGCTTTTGAGTCATCCCTGATTTCCAAGAAAGCCCTCACGTACACTCCTGTTAGTAAGCCCAATAGAAGCTCACTGATTCACCACATTGGATTTGGGTGCAATCAATACTTTGGCCTGTCATGGGTTCTCTTTCTGGCATGGAGATGCGTGTGTTGTGTCTCTTCAGGAAAAGACTGTCATAAAACACAAGTAAACACTAGAAACAGCCAACTTAATTGAGATGGCGAGCCCAGGGATCCTCCTTGCCTTTGTTTCCATTAACATACTGATTACAGGTGCTCACTGCCACACTTGGAGTTTTCTGTGTGCTGGGGATGCGAGCTCCTATTCTCAGGGCTTTGTAACAAGCATTTTTACACTCTCCACAGCCCCACTGTTGAAAAACACTATTCTTAATCTCCTTGTTTAATCTAAAAGTACTTTAAAACAGGCATGCCAAGTTGAACATTGCTCAGTGTAGGTAAATGAGCTTGCTGCCAAGCCTGATGACCTGAATTCAATCCCTGGAATCATCATGACAGAAGGAAAGAACCAACTCTCAGAAGCTATCTAACCTTCATACACATGTTTCACATACATATGTACAAAACACATACACAAATATGTGAATAAATAAATATGAAAAAAGCAGACACACAAACATACATAACAGTAAATATCTCCCCTTTGAAGGACTTGGGGAATAAAGGATGATGCTAGCTCCAGACAGACAAGGAAAAATCTCTGTCTAGCTATAGCCAGGCACTGCACCTGTAATACAGAACAAACAGCTGTACAATGTGTAAAAAGAACAATAACAATGTAACTTTTACTGACCATGGGTTATGTCATTTAATTCACATGCTAAATTTAATGAGGCAAGTTCTTTTATAGTTCTCATTTTAGAGAAGAGTATACCAGTGTTATACTACTGTAGAATCTCCAGTACATTTTGAATATTATAAGAATTAAGAAACTAACTCTTACTGTTTATACAAAGGCATAGACATCTTCTTTACATACAACCAAATCAAAAGCCAAAGCCTTCATATTCTATGAAAATATACCAAAACTGACTAAGGTAGCCACTCCAGTAACACAAAGTTCTTGTTGAATGGCAAATCAGCTAGAATTCAGTGCAAAAACAAAAACAAAACGAAACAAACAAACAAAAAAAGCAAGCAAGCAAGCACTTAGCACTTGCAAGGCCTGTCACAGGGATATGTGTCTATCCTCACACCACTCCCAAGAGGTCATCAGAGGTGGTTGCAGATTCCAAGAACTTAGATTTAGTACTTGAACCAGGATTTATCATCAGACTCTCACTCTTACTTGTGGCCTGCTTTTTTTTTTTGTTTAATCCTTGGGGGAGGGGGGGCCCAAGGGTGGGAGACAGGGGGAGTGGCTAGATAAGCCACCTTAAAAATATTTACTAGTTTCTTCAGAGACAATGGCATTGAGCTAAATAATGTGTGCTAGTAGTATGAATTCAAAAATATCTAAGCAAAAAGCACTGTTCTACCACTTTCAAAAGGGGGAAGGAAAACGAGATATTCCAACTTAATTCTTCAGATACAACAATATAAGTAGCAGACCAAAGCAAAGTCATTTTTATTGAGCTCCTTTATAAAAGCATATTTATATAGTACTCAAACCTTGCCCACCTTGAAAACTAAAATAAAAATTCAGTACACACTAAACGGTCAATTTAATTTTTAATGACCAGATGACCTGGCAAGAAAGGTTCAGTGCTTATAAATGCAAAATGTCTGGGGTGTCTCCATTGGCTGGCAAGAAAGGTTCAGTGCTTATAAATGCTAAATGTCTGGGATGTCTTCATTGGCTTTTTTGAGCATTTTCAAAGAGCAGACACAAGGATTCATTAGCTCTTAGCACATATGAACCTGCTCCAAAGGCAGCCAAGAGAGTTGCTTAGCAACAGTGCATTTTGCATCTCTCATCATCCCCAAAGATGCTGCTGCTGCAGCAGCTAGGTCAAGCCTCTCATTAGCAACCTGACAAAGGGTTTCTATCTCCCGTTCTACAAAATTATTTTTATTTCCAGGTGAAGCTCAAATATCTATGTATTATTCCAGCTGACAGTATATTTCCTTTCCTCGACTCCATTTTCTTCCCTGCCCCCACTTCAACTGATATGCTTTAATGAACTCATCAAAATACCTGCAACAAAAGCAGGCACTGAGAAATCCAATAGAATTTATATCCCTATTCACATCACTCTAACTGGTCCATGGCTTTTGGGCAATACAGTAAGAAATCTTTAAAGGAAAAGAGGAGGGAAAAAGGCACTGAGATCAAATAATAAGAAATGGAGAAAATGTCAGCTACTTGACTTCGAAATTAACAAAACAGAAAATTTATTCAAATTATTTGCAGTGCTATCCCTAACAACTTTATTGTTCCCATAAAAGCTAACCTGCATTGTCTAGCTTAAAAGGGAGAGAATTTCAGAGTGGTGATAAACTATGAATAAACAGACAAATAATACTGAATATTAAGCACGGGAAAGAAGCTACAGTCCCTACTTTAATGACTACATGACGAACACCTCAGATCAATAACTGTTTATTCACTTCTGAAAAATATTTCATGAAATATTTACTAATCAACAGTTTCCAAACAGAACTGGGACCTGAATTCACATAATCTGTCCTGTACATAATCAAAGACTCTTACAGAGAAAGTAAATAGAATAAGCAGGAAGACATTGCACTTCATTGTATCGTAAGTACCAAACCCAGGCAGCCTGGTGTCTAAGCCTCTGCTTGCATTCACACCCTACAGAAAAGCATGCAGAAAGTGCATGGCGTGTTACAGAAGACGGAGCGAGGCCCTAACGGACACTGACTAAGAGTGGTCTAATGAGAAACATTTAAAAGCAACTGTTATCACACCACATCAAATTAGGAAAGTTTGTTAGGCGATCTG
This sequence comes from Grammomys surdaster, assembly GCF_004785775.1. Taxonomy (NCBI): domain Eukaryota; kingdom Metazoa; phylum Chordata; class Mammalia; order Rodentia; family Muridae; genus Grammomys; species Grammomys surdaster. The sequence goes on from NW_021604670.1 coordinate 6,829,104, forward strand.
AAAGGAATAACATGATTGGCCTCCTGTGCTCCCCCACTCCCACTGTTCTTTTTTTTTTTTCAATATACAAACAGCAAATAATGAATCTTCAGGGGGATTTCCCAGAAGGGTGTCATTTACCACTAAAATATTTCATTCCAGCAGTTGAAAGACCATAAAAGGGTGAATGTCCTCCAGAGTCTCTAATAACGGCAATAGATCTTGTGTTACTATTCACAAGTGACCTCTCAGTCAGGCGATTTAATTTTTTCCCCTGCAGCATGGTTGGTTTCACACACAGTGTAATAACAGTTTTTGCACAACAAGACAATTCATCCGATTAGAAGGACTGCATTAAGCCTTTCATGAACAGCATGTGTCACCACAGTTTTGCCGAGGATTTGATTTAAGACAATATAACATATGCATGTGTGGTTCTCCATTTTTCTACAGTTTCAAAAATGATTCCCGGACTTTCTTCAGTAACTTTGCAGACCATTGCCTGTGCCCTCCCTGACTTCAAAAAACAACCAGGAACTCATCAACTGTTCAATGAGTGCTACAAAAATGCACAGAGAACCAGACAACAGAAATGAACACAAGACTCCTTCTTTCTGCATGAGCTAAAAATGACATTCTAATGTCTCAAAGGGGGGAGAATAAAAAAGGGAGCCTAGAGAACATATCTGACCATTGGATCAACCTTCATTCATCATGGTATGACACCAGTGTCCCACTATTGTAACAGTACATAGCTGAAATGCTTTAACCAGAGTGAATTTGGAGACCCTCATTTGTAAATTTCAACAAAGCACAAAATATAAACAGAGAAATCAAAGGAAAAGGTGTGAAGCGGCCATCTGGTAGTTGCTGCTGCAATAAATGTGCCAGCATCATTCAAGACCCATAGAAGCTGAAACCTAAGAATATCCACATGCTCACTCTCATGCTGTTGAGATTACTAAGGTTAAACCCATATCCCCAGCAAGAGCTGTAGTGACAGCTGGCAGAATTCTCCAGAGTTCCCTTAACTTTACAACCTCTAATTGATGCTGATAGGTCTGGTCATCATCTCTCCACCACCCTGCCCCAGCCCCTCAGAAACCTCTAATATCTGCATCTGGACAGGCTCCTTTGGGAAACAGGGTCAGCACATTGTCAGTACGGTAAAGGTGTCTGTACATCTCACAGCCCAAGAGGGATCCCCCTACTGCTCCATGGCCAGCAGCCAAACTTGCAGGATGAAGGTCTCATTAGACTTGGTGCAGTGAAACTGTGTCTGCCTTATCCATTCTACAACCCTTAGAAATCGTGCTGCTGTGAACAGAGGCCTGTATGTTCCCCTAGAGAGCCTCATCCCACTGGATTGTTAATAACACCTACCTGAGTTGCCCACATTTTATTATAAGAAATACTAACACATGTTTTGCATTGCCAAAATCTGTGCAGGTAAGCTGATGTGACACTAAAATATCTCTTCTTCTCTTCCACCATCACAATATCTAGCCAGGCATATCTCACACACACACACACACACACACAGAGTCTTTTTATATTTTTGCATCAAACAAAACACGTTCCTCTTCAGCATCACTTCCTCTTGACTTCCTGTGGATTACAGCTGTGTCAGGCAGGTACCCAGAGACTGTTATAAAGCCCGAGCCATCACTCTGCTTTAAGTTTTGAAGGGCATCACTACTAATTCACTCTATCATTCATGTCCCTCCCTCAAGAATGAGAGAGGCACACTGATGTGGACTGGAAGGAGAGATCAGAGGAGGGACAGGTTCAAACCCCAGTCACTAAACTTGAGACAAAGACGCTGGGATATGTAGGACTCCCAGCCCCCAGTCCCTCTCTCGAGAACCCTCATCCTGGCCCACACTCTCATTTTCTAGGCTGAGGAAAGGCTGAGATATACAGCAGTTGTTGGACACCTCGCTTTGTTCCTACCACACAATAGCTTCTACTTGCCTTCTTACTTCCTTATACAAGCCAGGGTCTCCCCCAAAACTGTTATTTTTAAAATCCTATTATACCACTTCAACTGCCCCAAGTCTGATTTGCCCTCGTGACTTAGAAAACGTCCCTCATCTTGCCTACCTGCGAGGCTTCAAGAGCTCAATTTTCTCAACAGCTATATCGACTCCAGGAACAAGTTCCCTAATCCCATGTACCCAGGTTAGTTCAAAATGGCTAGACGTCTCTCTTACCAACCCACTGTGACCTACGACCTATCAGTGCCTTTGCATATGTTCTGCATTCTGTCTAAAATGTTTCCTCATTCCCCTGCTTTCGAGAAACATAAGGGGCCTCTCCTCTGTGTTGCAAGGATGCGTCCACAGTGTCTTGTATTGACAGTCATTTTTAATGTCTCTATCAAGGCACAGAGCCGTATCATTCCTGAACGCAAGACAATATCCTTCCATCTCAGTATTATCAGCACCTACCATACAGGAGGGCTGCAATAAACATATGTTGTGTGATTAAACGAGCGACCTGGAAATGCTTAATAAATAACATGGGGCCGAATAAAAACAAGATGTGCACAGTATCTCAAGCTGAAGGATAACTCCATGATAATTGCACTTAGCACAGATAAAGATGCACCACTACCATTAAAGATTAAATACAATTTGCTGCTAAATACATAAACAGTAAAATGCCACCAGCATAATTATCATTAATAATAATTCAGAGAATGAGAAATAACGAAGATAGGCAAGACTGAATTTGAAAAGTACTGAAGAAATAAAAGTCAATTGCCTTCACTTTTTTACCGTACCAAACTAATTACCCAAGTGTTACCGACCACCAGTCCCTGTTGATAGGTCTTAATGAATAGATAATTTGATCATTTTAAACTAGCACACTCATCATATTAGTGTAAGTGAGAAAATTTAAACAGCCTAAAACCAGTAGCGTCAATATCTGCTAATGTTATAACTCAGCCTATATCAAATTACCATGAACTCTAAATTAATAAAGTTCACCTAATAAGATGCCAGTGTGATCCAACCTAACCTAAATCTAATGATCATGAAGTCCACAATGTTCCATCCATTAGTCTACATAAACAAGACAATTTTGGGAAATACTTTATTGGTTTGGGGATAAAATTATATATAGCTAACAATAGCTACCTATTAACTATCAACCAACAAATAAAACACTGGAATCTTCTATGGATGCTGAGAAGCAAAAACTTTAAGACATGGCTTCCCTTGAGGAAACCCTTTCATGAATTCTAAATTTAAACTCTTTCTACAAAAATTTGCCTTTCAACATAATTTACATTTAAGACAACTGGAGGTCACTTCAAAACATTAATTTGTGCTTACTAATCTCATCGAGCTTGGCACCTGCTTAATTCAGGTAAACATTTGTATATGCTTATTTTCTTTGCAAAGACAGGCAAATATATAAATTGTCATAAAAGCAGAAGCAATTCTTTCACACAAAAGGGTTAGTAATCAAGATAGGAGAACTCATGGCCTCCAAGAGTCCAATCAATGTGCCACAGGCCTGCCCAAAGGAAGCATCCCTAGTGACTTCTTAGCCATTTCTCTGGATTCACTTGCTTCACAACTATGTATTTCCTCCCACTGCAAACGAACTGACTTCAGAATGCCCAAACATTATATTATATTAACATTTCTGAAAAACTCGCTTAAGAGCCTATAGTACCTATGAGAAAATGCTCAAAACTAACATTGATTGGCGAGAAGCCCAGAGTGTTCAAAATGAGACATGAGCAAAAATGAGACTTCTGGTGAAGGACCTAACACACCACCTCTGAGAACGCTGAAGCTAAACTCTACTATCCAATCAAGACCTGTAATCTCACTGACAGCTTCAGGACATAATATCTAACTAGGATTGTGTGCTATGGGCTTGGACTCCCCCAAAAAGAAAATTAACTCGGAGATACTGAGGAGGAATGCCACTGGAGAAACTACAGTTGACAAAGTACTCAAGAGCATCCAGAAATGCATTTACTCTGCTGTTTATTCAGTGAAGTTGCTCAAATATAAGCCTGTGTCATGGACAAATATTTTCCAACCCATATGGGATGAAAAGAGGCAATATATTCCTACTTCATTTTAAATAACTTGTATTTCTCCAGCAAGAGTGATTAAGGAACCATCTATTCCCAGCAGTCTTAGGTGGCCCCTCATGGAACTTAGTTGCCCCTTCCTGGGCTCACACAACACCCTCTCTACATTGGAACGCAACAGGGTCTTCTGCAAGTGCTCTTATTCACAATGACCATATCTCCAACTGCCTTAGTATTCCACATCCCAATTAAAACATATGTTCAAAGCTGTTCTCATGACTGTATGCTGAAGAGAGATGCCTACATGCACCTCGAGATCTCAAACTAACAGTGTACAACCTCAACCCCATTTTAACGTGTCAACCACAGAAACATATCATTTTCTCAATGTTTCCCAAACATTACTTTCCAAACAAGTAAAATACAAAATAATTTATTTAGTAAAATATTTCCCTAAATATAAGAACCCCTCAATTATGAACATTCTGAGAAACTATACAAAAATAGCTTTGGCCATTCAGCAATACCCTCCAATTGGCATCTTGCCTTTGGTTTGGTGAGATCTCTTGATCTCTTCCTTTTGAGCTTTAAGCAAAGGACAAGCCTAAAAGGGTCCCTCATAGCCAGAAGGAAGCAAATAGACTTCCTTGTTCTGAATGTAGCATTAGGCTGCTCTTCATCAAATTCCATGCCTATTCTTTCTGTGTCAGTGACACAGAAACACCAAAATTTTGTTTTAGCTTATTATCCATAAGCTAGTAAGATTATAATGGGTTAGAAAAATCATAATCAAACATTCCTTAAATGAAAACTTTAGATAATCTCTAATCTGTAGCTGCATTAGCAGTAATTCAACATATCATTAAAGCTGATGCAAGAAACTGTCACAAAGTATAAACCCTAAGCTCCATGCATACCGCCAAAACAACAGACTAGCAGTTTAAAGCATCTTACTCCACAGATACTTTCAGAGAGAACTTAAAGAAGAAATAAACACCCTGCCACAATATATTTGCTATAGTCTGACCATTATATTTTGGACTGTGTTTCCTTTTGTCTAAGCGCCTTGTGCAGACAAGCTCATCCCAATTTTTCTCAAGGCCTAATTGATGTTATAGCTGCCAGGAAATAGTTCAGCATTTCTTATCTCTGAAGGTCTTTAGTCAAAGCACTGTACATTCGGGCTTCTTTTGCTGGTGTGAAGAATACAGGCAGCCGCCTGACTTCATGGGGTAGCATTTCACAGAACTCAGTGACAATAGAACAGAGTGCAGAGTGGCCAGAGACTCTTTGTGCATACCCTTTTACAGAATACATCTTCCCCTTTTCTCACAGCAGTAACTCACAGACCATTAAATCTCACGCATTTCCTATTCATTTTCTGTGTTAAAACACAGCTTATGACCCTGAGTAGAGCTATCAAGAATTCTGCCCTGAAAGTCAACTTTTACTATTTGATAATATATGACTTTAAAAAGATCAGAAAGGCCATGAACCTCAGCACTTAAGTGATTTCAAATGGCTCAAGTGAATATACACTTTCACAAATGGAAAAAAGGGGGGAGGGCTCTGAAAACATCACAGCATTCTCAAAGATTGCAACAGCTCTCATTAACAAGACCTAACAGCCAAAACCTGAAAAGGAAAAAAGGAAGTCAGAAATAGAAAATGCAAGTGATAACAACAATGAAAATACACAAATGTGACCTTCATCACCTTGAAACAAGAAGGTGAGGAAGTGGTTTGGACATGGAGCTTTAGGAGACTACCGCTTGGTGGACTACCACTTGGTTCGATGAGAGGAAAGTGTAAGGAAGACGCCTGTGACAAAGGTCAACTGTGTGAGTCTTCTGCCACCTGATTTCAGCCATGTGTAGAGTCTAAAAAGACAACCTTATATATGATACTAGAGGCCTGAGAAAGTAGGGAGAGGGATAGAGCAATAGAGGCTAAACTACAGTAACAACAAAAACCATTCTGGAAGGCTTTCCACAGCAGGGGGTCTGCAGGTAATAACACTCTGTATTTCTAAAAGCTAGAATAAATAATAGAATAAATAAAAGCTAGAATAAACACTGAAATAGTACAAGAAACTCCATTAACTTACACAGTGTTTCTTTTATATATTGGTTAATTCTTTTAATTTGAAAGCCTTTCCTCTTTATATTTAATTCATCAGTAAAAATGCAATGGATATTCCTTATACATAGTATTAAAGTTATCCACCTGGAAATAAGATATCAAAAAATTTCGATCTACAAAAAAGCTGGCGACCTTGGTGACTAACGTTTACTGGAGACCGTAAGTTGTTTTGTTTAACTGACACATAACTGATACGTATTTATGAAGTACATATGATACATGTTGACACTTCCATCTCAATCACTGGAAACATTTGAGCCTGTCTATTCCAGATCTTTACACTACCTTTTTGTGAACGACCATCTTACTCTGCTGAATAGCAGAACTCACTCCTCTCATCTTTAGGCTCATGATCCAATCTCCCTTTGACCTCCTTTCTCCACTACTCTCCTACCCTCAGAGACCACTGTTACAGGTGTATGACCTTGATATAAACCCTTAATCTCAAAGGAAGCAACACAAGAAGGCAAAGCATTTTCTTAGGTTTTAAAAAATATTAAAAGGGAGCTGAAAAAAGAGTTCAGTTGGAAGAGACACCTGCTACCAAGCATGACATCCTGGGTTTGATCTCTTGGACCCACATGGTGTAAGAATAGAATAGATGCTGGAAGTTGTCCACTGACCTCCACATATCACACAGGTCATGGCACTTACACACACACACACACACACACACAAACTTTTTTAAAACATTAGTTTTATATCCACTAATAGGCAGACTTTGTTTCCTAAAAAGGATATAAGCTTTTGTCAGGAGATCACCTACATATGTTTATAAGTCAGATGATTAAGCAACTGGTAAATCTGATAAACTTTTTGTAGGATCACAAAGCCACAAGAACAGATCCCCTAGCACCTAGCACCTCTACTATCTAGACTATAACACTAGATACTGCACTAAAGGGAAACCAAGGTGGCTTGAATGAGAAATGTCCCCAGTAGTTGTCAGATATTTGAACATGTGGTCCCCAGCTGGTAGCTTAGGGAGGTGGTGCAACCTGGATCTGTTCCTGGGGTGGGCTTTGAGACCTCATAGCCTCACCTTACTTCCAGTGTGTGTTCTGTGCTTGGAGCTTGCAGCCGGAGATGTGATCTCTTAGCAACTTGCTCCTGCTGCCATGCCTACTGCTTACTGCTTGTGTAAGGCCCCCAGACCTTTGGGACTCCCCTTCATGATGGATTCTCATATCTCTAAAACCGTAAGCCAAAATAAATGGATTCCTGCTTCTGGTATCCTATGACAGCCAGAGAAAAGAAACTGATACAGGAGTCCAAAGAAGGAGAAGATGGCAGAGAATTTAAGAGATGAGTATCACCCTCTTGGCTGAAGGAGAAAAGGGCCATTTGAGGAAATGTGGTAGAGGGATACCCAGATAGAGTCAAAGAAAAGTTTACCTGAAGCTGTCAGAGTAATTATGAATGAAACATGCTGGAATCCAGAGTCACAGTTGGCAAAGAACCAAACACAAAATCCACAAACACAGGCAAAGTCATGCAGAGTAAGGGCAAGTCACATTCTGATAGTGACAAACATGACACGATCTGAAATATGAACTGTGTTGAGAAGGTACTGAACTAGTGCTGCCTCTTGTGAAGAATGAACTCGAGGTTCACAGAGCAGGTAAGGGAGACTCACAAATAGGATCACACAGATACAGAAGTCAGCCAGCATTTGCTCTGAAAGTTAACTTCTTAGAGAAGTTATACTAAACATAGACTAGTATTGCTGAATTGTCCACAATTACCTTGCATAAGTGAGCAACACTGGCTAAATGTTCATAATTTGATTTGATAATGTCCTGTCCTGAAAAGGGTCCTCAATTGAGCTTTAGAAAATCCTTGTATAGGCCTGATCCACACTGTCCCTTAATGCACTCTCCAGCATCTATGGTGAACATTTCCTGCTACTCACTTCTCACTTAGTATGACCAGATCCTAAGCAAACCTGAGGCAGTGGAGAACTGGAACTACAAAGGGATACTGAATCCTCTACAAAAGTAAAAAGTACTCTTAACAACTGAGCCACCTCTCCAGCCCCCAGTAGTAGTGAACTTCTATTGATCACTGCCTGACCTTAATTTATATCTTCTGTAAAGTGAGTCTTGGGTGAGAAAACTAAAAGAATTACTAACAGTTGCTGATATTTTCTACAAGTTATTTTGTGTCATCTGTTTGTTTGTTTGTTTAACATCACAGTATGTATCCAGGTAACTTTTAAGTAGTATTCCCAAGGCCAGAACTCTTTCATACCACTTAACTTCAGTCTTCTAAGACCCTACTTGCCTTAAAACTACAGGAAACTGTATGCCTCATTATGAGGGAAGTGGAGGATACCCTAAGTAACGCAGTTCTGAGTGAATGTGTGCTGTTGACACGTGAATGGCCATGTCAAGGACCATAGCCTCAGACCAGTGGAGAAATAGCAAAGCCTTCTCCCTAGGGTAAGACATGGAGGGATGGCAAAGCCTTCCTCTAGTCTATGTGTAGTTACTGACAGTCAAAAAATGTCCACCAGAGTTTTCTCCCAACACCCAACACCACCCCTCCCCCTGGATAGTCACAGCCAAAAAAAAAAAAAGTTCCCTTATAGAGACTGTTCCTACTACCAAGATTAGCTACAACTACCCCCTATTCAGCTGGACATAATAACCATACCTCCTTGATCAGTGGAATATAATAACCCTGCCTCCTTATTCAGCTGGGTATAATAATAACCCTGCCTCCATGGTCATCTGTATAACCCCACCTCTCTGATAAACTGTATACAAAAAACATGCTGGAACTTTCCAGGATGCTGAGGCTTCTCCATCTGAAAGCCCAAACTACTCTGAGCACAGCTTTTTTCCATATCTCTTTTCTATCCCTTTTCTCTATCTGGTCTATCCCTGGAGCCATTCAAGGTCAGGATAACACAAAGTCAGACTGAGAGACTAAGGAGGAGAATGCACACTGGAGAACTACCACTAGATACTAATAATTTATAGCATTTGTTATGAATACTACTAAAAATAATCTCTATTGTCACAAGTTAGAACAATAGTAAGAAGGATGTCGGGACACTTCTAGCATAGCTCACTTCCTTCGAATGTGTAAAACATTTTCTCTCATAAGGTCTTACATCATGGTTATATACTTAATCAAGATGTCACTGCAGCTCACCACATTTTAGGTGGTTGAATCCTCCTGGTAATGCCCAAAAGCAGGGCAGAAGGCAGCCTTGAAAAGGCTATACCTCTCAGGTCTACTTTGTCTCATAGGAGTTTAAAGCCTTCCTTTAGTATTAACTCTTCCATGAACTTCAGCCAACTGTCCTCCTACAGGAACAAACCTGCATTAAATACCATTATAAATATGTGTCACATAGTTTTATAAACCAGAAAAAATAGAAATAACTTCACCCAGAGTCGATTTCAATGCAAATGAATACACTCATAGCATCTACTCACTACTATAAAATTTGTCAAAATATTTAGTCCTTTCTTTTTGGCTGCTTAAACTGTAGCTAAAGACTATTAAAATAACGTGATTGATCACATTGTAATAAAACAGAAAGAGGAGAAAAAACTCACTCATTGTCTCCCATTTCTAGGGTACTACTTCTACCTGCTCCCAGATGCTTATCTGCAAGCTCTTAGCATGGCATTGTGTGTGGTTGGGCATCCATTTGAGTAACAACATTTAAGCATTTTACTCTACCATGCTTTAGGAGCACAGGATATTTTTCCGAGTTTCATCACAACTATCCAACAAATGATCAATGGATGTACAGCATGACTTAAATACATAGCACTGTTTAAAGAAGTCTTAGAGAACAAGTACATGAACCCAGGTGGTCATTCTAATTGCCATTTCACAGAACACACAAATACACACACACACGATAATGCTTATACAGATACTAAGGTAAATAAATAAAACATCAGGTGCTGAAGACTGCAAGCCAGAATATGGAGGAATTCAAGTTGAACAAAGCATCTGTCTTCTAGGGACTAGGAGGAAATGATATCCCAGCATAATGGTCTCTTCTTAGAAGTTTAGTACTTCCCTAGATACGTAAATTTTGCTCAAACATTTTGTATTCTTAGCAGAGTTCCATGTTTATTAAAGGGAAATTATCTTTCCTTTAAGAAATCATCTGTTATGGTTTGGATACAAGAAGTATCCTCCAAACTCATGTTATACTTTGGTTCCAAGACTCTGAGAATCAAACTGAAACTGACCTACAAGCATCTTCACTACTGGCTATTCTCCATTGTATCAGAAGGCACAGTGCCATCTGCTGGGAAAGAACTGTCAACAACAGTCCTACTCAACTGTGAGGCCTGTGTGTCACAGGACCAATCCTCCAGGCAAGACATGCCTACCAGTACTCTAGTGGCAGGAGTGGCAGGGGAGCAACCAAACACTTTGTGCTTAGATCTGAAGTCTGTTCCTGTCTGATAGTGTAAACCTCACCAAAAAGCCTTTTGTTAGGACAGACGTGAGTCTTCCTAACCTAATGTGCAAGCTATGGCTGCTGTTTAGCTAAACAGACATGCTAAACATTCTGTTTATCCCAAGATTAGCAGTGCTGTCAGCTTTCACCAGAAAAGCTTCCTTGGCAGTGAGCTGCAGTTAGTGAAAAGACTCATCAATAGTCAATGTGCTGAATATAAGTGACTGTTAAACACTCAGGTTTAAATCATCCCTCCAAGGTTCCGGGAACACTGTAGAAGAAGGGACAGGGAGACTATAAGAGCAGAATGGGATGTAATGTTGTGGAATTCTTCCTTCCAGGCATACCTATGGCCCTCTTGAATTCTCAATAGCTGTGATTGACTGCATAAGAATGGAATCATCTGTGTTTTGTCATACAGGGTCAATGGCTCATAAGGCCTTCTCCCTCCCTGAGGCAGTGTAGGCCATGCCACTGGCTGGCAGGAGTTTGTAAAGTACGAACCTCTCCCTGAGAATCTATAGGCAGTTAATGAGAGAGCAATTTTCTTCAGTAGCAAGGAAATCATGATCCTATAAATAACCCTTTACCCTTGCTCATTCATGTAAGGAACCTTAACCTCAATTAAGTTCATTGGCACACACACACACACACACAGAGCGAGAGAGAGAGACAGAGAGAGAGAGACAGAGAGAGAGAGACAGAGAG
>NW_021604670.1:6840434-6847393 GCF_004785775.1 Grammomys surdaster
GAGAGAGAGAGACAGAGAGAGAGAGACAGAGAGAGAGAGACAGAGAGAGACAGAGACATATACACATGAACACACGCTATATGTATGTCACAAATATAAAATGCCATAATAAAACCTGTTCTGTGCTAATAAAAATGTAAAAGTAAATAGTTCATCTATTAAAAGCTTGGCTCTCATTGATAGAACCAATCACTGAGATGTATCTGGACCATTTTACTTTCTTACTGATCTATTAATGGATATACAAATTGATAGCATTATTGGAAGACAGTGGAAAATCTGGAGGTAGAACCTGGTTTGAGGATTTCTATGACTGGTGACATACTTTTATAGAGTATATCTTACCCCTGGTTTCTCTCTGTTTCTCTCTGCTTTCTAGCTGCCATGACCTAAGAATTTTTACCCACCCTGCTTTTCCATGATGTTTCTACCTAGCCACAGACCTAAATACAACAGAGTCAACCAACGATGGACTGAAATATTGAAGTTATCTCTTCTCTCTTATGTTCTTCCCAAGTATTTGTCACAGGGACACTAATTCTCACTAAAATATCCTAACCTCACTCATCACAACTCTGGAGTCACAAATCCTGAATGTTCGCCTCACTTCCATTCTACCTAGAATGGCAACTAAAAATGTCTCATTATGTTCTCGTCATATTTGGTGCATTATGAACACATGAACCAAGAAGAAAGATCTAAGCATCTTCTGTTCCGTGATTCCTTTTAGACTGTGAAGATGAAGTAATAAGTCTCTGTAAGTCTTCTACATAATTCACAATGCAAAGAAAAAAACACTGCACCTTGAATATACTACTCAGGCCAAGACTGACCTAAATACTAGTCTAATAGCAACTTGAGATGAGTTACTATTACTGGTAGTCAAGAATTACTCTGAAACCAAAGGAACTCACTGAGTGAATAAAAGATAACAGATAGATGTGTGTGTGTGTGTGTGTGTGCATGCACGTATGTACACTCTGTCAAAAGTGTATACAGATCAGACAGACCACAGTATTATTTCAAGGGATTCTTCTTTGCATAGTATCCAGATGCCACCTGAGCTTCAACTACTCTAAGAGTGTCCTACATGGTCTGAACACTGATGAAAACACAGGTTAAGACTGAGGGTCGCTAAAAATATCAAACAGAGAACTAGACTAGAAGAGAAGCAACATGAGATGATTTATAGTATGTGTATAAATGGGAAAAAAGGTCCTTTGAATACACTGCAGGTTATTTGATAAAAACAATGAGCATGACAATCTGAGGGAATGAGAAACTCCCAGCACAGAACCTCTATCATCAGCATGGCTCACCAACAACACCGACTAAAGCTTCTAACTAGGGATGCATGAGTTTGTATTGAGAGGTGAAGTATTATTCTCGATGCCTGACAGAAAACATAAGCACAGACCCAATAAACGGAATGTAAAATAATGCCATGTCTGCTGGGTTAGGAAAGCCTTCCTTCATGGGAAACATTCTAGAGAGTCTAACCAGTAGAAAAATAAAAGAAGACTGTGTTAAACTTATTTCTATTTTTAGAGGAGGGAGGGAAGTCTTATTTATGTCTGACTGCTTATTACACTCAAGTTCCATGCAGACAGGAAGACAACTGTTTATCCTCACAGTCTTGTCTGCAGATCAGGACCACACAGGGTAAGGATACAATGTTTCTGTTTATTAAATGACTGAGTGGATAGGATCAAACTGTAAGGAATCTATCATGAATTGATTAAGCTGGGTCACGTTAGATCAATATTTGAACTAAAAAGAAATGCACCATGAAATGGGTTGTGAATAGCGGAACAAAAATTTACTGAATTTGGGGTTCCTCAAAAATTATAGTTTTAATTAAAGAAAAACATTTGCATTGTTAAAGGAACATCAAGAAGAAACCGAACTGGAAAGATAGACATTTTTAAACCCATAATTTAAAACTTGACCATAAGTAAACTAAAAATAATGTCTAATCATAAATACTAAGCTTTTCTCCTATCACCTTTCCATATTCTCGGGCTTTACCTGAGAGGAATCTGCTTGAGCTAACTGTGTGGCGACCTTCAGTATCTGCTGAAGATTCTGTCCTCCATCTTCAACAAGCAGGTGAGCCAGCAGTAAGAAAACGTGTGGGGGGATCACTGTGGTGGCAGAGAGCAAGGACTCCACTGCAGCCAGCCAGTCACTAGCCGCAGACTCTTCTCCAATGACTTCAAGAATCCTCCAGGCTGTGAAGATTGAGCCATACATGCTGCCTACAGGAAAAGCAAGCCTGCAGGGGGTCTGAGAAATAGACACAAGAAGGCATTAAAAAATGAGATGAGTATGTATCAGAAAAATATTCCTATTCCTGACATTCACTCGTTTTATAATGCATTATCAAAATCACTCCCCCATCCCAACAACAAAAAATAGACACTTTGAGGTCCTGCCAAATGGCTCTCCACCCAAATGTGAGGCAATAGGATCAGACAAAGAGGAAAACATTGTTCCATAGAACCCGGGAACGGTTTCGCACCAATTTTTCCCTATTTATCATTCATTTCCTATTAAGACAGAGAGGAGAACTGGATCAATATACAAGATCCAGAGGCAACAGAGTTTGGGAAAATCTATTCCTACTTTAAAAAGCCTCAAAGTGACCAACAATGAGAAGAAAAATAGACACCCCATTTCATTAGCTCAGCTCCAGGCCCTTGTAAGTGGCAGCCCGAAACAGATGGCAGACTTGGACACAGGACAATTCACATTGGTAACAGACAGTGTGTGGATGGGAACAGAGTTGGTTCAGCTTGAGCCTGGTAATTCATTAGTAATTGTGAATAACTTCACCAACAAAACGTAGCCCCAGCTCTAAGCTGAGCAAGACCAAGAGATGGTGCTGCATTTCAGCAAATCGGAAAAAAGGCTCCTCACATAAGTGTGGCAGTGCCGTCAGGTCCAGGGAGGGCACAAAACTGTGCAGTGACACTTGAGTGGAAATAACTCAGGAGAAGCCACAGGCATTGCAGAAGCATTTGACACTGTCTGCTAAGAGTCATTCATGTTTCACAGAAGAAGATGGCAGAAATTAAACTCTCATTACTACCTATTATCATAGGATGATTTAAGTATAAAAATCATTGAAAGGGTGGGAAAGCTAAATGTTATAATACATATTTTAAAGTTTATGATTTAGTAGATATCAGGAATTCATACAATTCTGAGACCATCACCAGGGTCTACTTTTATAATATTTTCATTACTTCAAGGGGAAACCCCAATAGCCTACCACTACTCCCTGTCCCTGGAAACCACCCACTGACATTATATTTCTATTCTGGCTATTTTACATGATAGAAAGCATATAATTAGGGATATTTCATGACTGGGTTTATATGATAGACACCACTCATTTTGTGGCTTCCTTTCACTTAGCATGTTTTCAAGGCCTGTTCATGTCATAGCTTGTGTCTGTGCATTCTACTGCCAAATAGCATCGCGTCATGCATATATAGCTCCTCTTGTCAATCCATTCATGATAGATGAGTTACTGAGCCATTTCCATTCTGGGAGGCAATTATAAACAACACTATCAGCATTTCTACAAACATTTGTTAGGCAATTCAAACAAATACACAATTCTTTTGAACATATGATAAAGAGTGGCTGTCAGATTTGAACATAAAATAGTACTATAGAAAAAAATGTGGAAGTTCTAGCCATACTAATAACTAACATTAACAGATTTCACAAGTGAAAATGTAAGAGATATAAATAGTTTACATAGAATGCTATTATATTTTGCAAAAGAGGCTGAGGAGAAAAGGATATGTTGTATTGTATTATATTGTAGTATATTATGTTGTATTCTTGTATAACAACTTGGTAACCACTAAGCAAGATAATCTCTTTAAAAGAATAAGAACAGTACTACTAGAAACCACAGTGAATGAAAAGGGCTCTCTCATCATATTTCATTTAATACTTTCTGACCCATGTGAATGTATTACTATTTCAAAAAGCTTACAAAATTTAAGCTTAAATAATAATCTAAATTTATATACCTTTGTCTTACAAAAATACTGTTGACAAGAAGATAAAATTCATTAATAACTATGGCCACATCCTTTATACTAATGAAAACTAATACTGGACTTGAGACATAAAAGACTTGATCTTCAGAAAAACCTATTGAGCCATGAAATATCATGCAATCATTCTAAATCTTACTTTACTCATTTATACAATTTAAATAAAGACTAACTTCTTACCAAGATAGAAAGAAGATATGAAACAATTTAATATCTAATAAACCAGCTAGTACAAGGCCTAAACTTGCAAATATGTGAAAACATTATCCCTGTCTTAGGGAAAGAAAAACCAGTGGGTAAGAGTAGAAAAGACTAATAACTGGAAATGAACATGAACCATGAACTGAGTTCAAGGCAGAGATAAGCTCTGACATAAGTAACCAAGGAAGGGAAAGTAACTCCATGTTACTTAAGGTATTACCTCCTTCTGGCTTTGGTTTGCTGGCTTGCTACCAAGTAGAACAGCAGTAGAAAAGCAAAATGTTAAATAATATATCACAGTGCGATCCTCTTGCCCTATTGAGTGACAGCTGCTACGGGCATACTGTTAAGAGAAGAATGTCATCAATGACTTCCCTACCCTGAGAGAAGAACAGATGAAAGGGTCAGTAAGTTCTGCCTTTCAGAGAAAAAAGTAAAGGAATTAGTATTATGTGTATTATAGAACAACAGAAAATAATAAAGAACAGGAAACACGGGGGAAATTACACTTAAATAAATCTAGAACTTAAATGAGGATGGTGTATGTAATACCACCATTGGTGCAGTGGAGCAGCAGGTTCAAGACCAGACTCTGCTCAAAAAAAACCAAAACCAAACAAGCAGCTAGGCATGGTGGTGTGAACCTCTAATCCCAACAGAGGCAAGCAGCTCAAGGACAGCCTAGCTCTCATAGATAGTTAGAGACTAGCCAGACTAGTAAGTTCCATGTCAAAAACACATAATACAAAGGAAAATAAATACAAGAACTAAAAATAAATAAATAAAACATATATTTGAGGAGCTAGAGAGATGGCCCCACAGATGGCCCTGGTTGATCTTCTAAAGGATTCAGGTCTTGAAGCTGTCTATAACTCCAATTCCAGGAATCTGATACCCACCTAGAGCTTCCACAGGCACAAAATGGATACACAGACATTCATGCAGACAAAACAATGACACAAATAAAATATAAAATTTTAAATATGTATTAGAAAGCTATTAAGTGGATTTTATCAACCTTTATAAAAGAATTTGGAATATCTAGTTTTAGACTTAAAATTTAAATTTATATGTTTCTTAATTATAATTTCTCATGATTATTATTAAATATTATATATTCAATTTAGAGTTTAAATCTAATTTTAAAATTTAAAAATGTTCCGGTGCATTAAGTTTGAACTGTAAGTCGGACATCTGACAGTCTCTTTCAAGCTTAAAAGATCTTTGAATACAGATGAACACAAATTAACAGTAAGGAACAACATTTATCTACAACATTTATCTACAACACTAACTACAATAGACTTTAACAGGCAAAAGGATGGTGACATGGAAACTCAGCACTCAGGAGACAGAGGCAGGGAGATCTCTGTGAGTTTGAGGTCAGTCTGGTGTGTACAACCAGAGATATAATGGAAACTGTTTCAAAACCCAAAAATAAAAAGTGTATCTCTTTCCAGCCCTGTGTTCCCATGCACCATGGAGATGAGAGCAGAGAAATGTGGGAGTGCCTGGTTATTGAATAGCTCATCCTCAAGGTAAGATCAGGACCATCCTTCATTTTCAACCAAAAGCTCTTAAGAAACCGGGTCACTTCAACTTACTTCTAATTTACTATAGTCTGAAACTCAATTCTATCCTTCACAGCACATGTGACTGGAACACACCCATGGCCTCTCTAACCTCAGACTCATGACTTGGATGAGTGTTTAAGAACACCCTTGGGACCAGGACACAAGTCAGTGGTTGACCTACTTAGCATGTGAGAGGCAGAAGTTTTGTCCTAAGTAATAGACAAAGGAGAGAGAAGAAAGAAAGAGAGGGGAGGGGATGGGGATTGCAGATAAATACTTCTTCCTAATTACTGAGATAACCAAAATCAAAAGACAAACAATAACACCAGTTAACAAGGATGAAGAGGAAACTGGACTCGTCACATACTGTGATGGGAATTTCTCAGTTATATAGCATTAAAATAAGACCCCACAATTCTACAAATCTACCCAGGAGAAATAAAAGCACATACCACATAACAAACTTGCATGTAAATGTTCATCGCGATACATTCACAGTAACAAAGCCTGAAAATAGCCCAAAGTTCACCCCTAGAGGAAGAGAATCAAAGCATTGTTCAGACACACCACTAGGATAAAAATTGAAGCATAAAAATAGTTACAACACTTGGGAAGCAGAGGCACTGAGAGTTTGAGACCAGCCTGGTCTACAGCGTGAGTTCCAGGATACCCAGGACCACACAAAGTAACTCTGTCTATGGGATGGGGGGTGGGGGGGGGGGCACCAGTACAAAGGACCACTCACTGTCGGATCCCATCTTTCTGAAATTCCAGAGTAGACACACACCCCCCAGAGCAGATTAGGGGATGCTTAGGCTAAGGAGGAAGGGCCAGGTTACATGAGATGTGGCTTTTGAGATAATACTAACAAACATTCTAAGGCTTGTTGTGGTAACTCTGAACAAACTAAAAGACCCTGAATTGTACATCTGCCCTGTATACAATTTGTATGTGAACTGCATTGCAATATACTATTAAAAGTTAGGCAAAGGCACTCATACACATAAAATAAATCTAAAGGGGGAGGGGGCTCCCAAAGCACAATCTTTGGCAAAGTATTCCCTTCTCTGTGCCTAAGTTAGCTCTTAGGTAACCTATGTCACGGGGT
>NW_021604670.1:6847793-6953766 GCF_004785775.1 Grammomys surdaster
GAGGGAGGGAGGGAGGGAGGGAGGGAGGGAGGGAGGGAGGGAATGGCAATAATGACTGACACTGATGAGAATCTATTTTAGAGTCACTGTAAGAAACAGGAGTTTCTCATACTGCACATGCTCAGTAGGCCTTAACTTAGCTCTAAGTAAGATAATGACAACTCACTGAAAATTTCATGACTATTGAAATTAAGAAACAAATATCCTAGCCGGACAGTGGTGGTGCATCCCTTTAATCCCAGCACTTGGGAGGTAGAGGCAGGTGGATTTCTGAGTTCAAGGCCAGCCTGGTCTACAGAGTGAGTTCAAGGACAGCCAGGGCTACACAGAGAAACCCTGTCTCAAAAAACCAAAAAAGATAAAAGAAAAAGGAACAAATATCCTATACATTCTTTGCTTCCTACGATTCCACATAAAGACCATCTGGTACTGTTCGATCAACAGGGCCCAGAAATACTATACACACACACACACACACACACACACACACACACACACACGCAAGCTTGCAGTAGACCCTAGTTGAGTCAAGCTATCCTAATCTTCCCACTGACTACAACAGTTTTATAGAAATGAGTTTGTCCTCTGAATGAGCACAGCAATTTGGCCCCAAGTCTCCATTCACTGTATCTCATCAATCCACTTCATTCCCCAACCCCTAAAAGTTCCCCCAAATCTGTCTTCCTGTCAGGTACTCAGTGAGATCCACAGCTCCACGTCCATCCTCTGTAGGGCTCTGTGATAACACAGTATTACCTGATAGCATTCCTTCTTTGTCCTTCAGCATAGTGTTGGTCACTGTCAACAGAGGGCAAAGAAGACAGACTGCCTCTTTATCTGAGAGGAGTAACAGTTCTGCACAATTCCTACTCTCACAGCGTTCTTTAAGAAATAACTAAGTACTTTTACTAGTCAACAATTGCTTGTGGTGGTTTGTCTTACTCAAATTTCTCTCCTTAGTGGCCCTAAGTCATGTACACCAATGTTTCTTTTATTCTCTATTATCTTGGGAGAAATTTTTAACACTTTACGATTTACAACTACTGGCTTGTGGTGAGATTACAATAGATGGTTTAACATATCACACTTAATAGTCAAATAGAAAAAAAGGATCTTCTTTCTCAAACACTATAAAAAATACTTATTAGACTTTAAAGAGATGAGTATCGTGTTTACAATCATGCAATTTTTATATCTTGAGGATAAAAGGATATTAAAGCATGTTTTATTTCATGGTTCTCAGGCTTCAGAAATGGAAGCGCCATTACAGCTCGGCATGGCAGGGTATTTAACCTACAAATTGTCCTTCTGAAGAACAGTTCTAGTTATAATCAAACACTGAGGCAGAATCACCAAGAGAAATCACTAAAAACAGCAAATCCGTGCCTTTCATAGAAAGCTTTCTGCAATAAATCAATAGGAAAATGGGCTAGTCTTAGGAGAAGTGCACATTTTCTATGAATAACTTCCTAAATACTGAATATCCACCATGCACTAAACAATGGATCAGGTACTTTGGAGGAAAAGATAAATAAGTTCATATGCTATTTAAGTACAAGAGAAAGAAAACATTCAGTCAGACACCGGCTAAGAGATTTTTAATTAAAGCCTTTTCCTACAGTCAGCTGAGAAATATAAAGCAGAAAGACTTAGGATAGAAAAACACAAGATGATCAATGACTACGGCAATTTAATGTTAACAATTTACATTGCTGCCCTTTCCTGAAGGCCTGGTGAAAAGTCAGAATTTTCTCCCTCCGTGAGCTTCCCATAGTGTTGCACATACAAACATGGAACCTTCCACATTAGCACACAGTATTTTGTGCACTGGGTAAATAAAAGGAAAGCTGGAAACACAAAGCACAGTGAATTCTGGCTTGAGAACATTTGGCTGTATTTGGAAGAACGGGCAGTTCATACAGAGGACAAGAAAGAGCATTATGCGTGAAAGTGAAGATTTGGGAATAGACTTGGTGAGTGTGAGGCAAGCAGAATTAATAGTTGTGTTTGGAATCCACAACCCATACTGGCCTGAGGAAGAGAATCCCACAGTAAATGTGGCTTGAGTTTTTTAAAAGGTAACAGAGGTCCACTCACAGCCTCAATAAGGCAGTGTAGCATCATGAAAAGGATATTTATAGCACTGATAGTATCCCTTCCCCCTCCCCCCTTGACAACAGCTGCTAAAGAGAGAGTGCAGCTACCATCGCTGATGAATAAGATACACACACCTGAGCAAACAGTAAGCCGAGTCCTTAGGTATTAGAGTTACAGTGAGCCTCGGTAAATGACACTTGTGACGTAAAGGTACACAATTGAAAATACATCCTGCCTGAACCTAGCAATGGCCCCCAGCTCTAGCCCCACCCAGGACCCTATCAGATGTGACATGGTGAATTAGGAGGTAAGTATAAAAGAAGTTATTAGGTTCTTGCCAGCCTTTTTAGAACTCAGATGGAATTTCCTTCTCTTATTGTTAAGTCAGATATATATTTCAAGAATTAGAATTATACTGTAGCAATCTGGATTGAGGAAACGGTAATACACATTTACTTTGACCCAGTACATTCTCAGGTAAGCAGTAAGGATGAATAGACCCTAGCCCCAATGCATGACTAAAGAGACCTCTCTTTGTCCGGATGAAGTAACAAGTGTATTCCAGCTTGTGTTTGCAGCGACTCCTCCTCAGAGACTTTGGATGTTGCTTGTTTTATTTTACTTAATCCTCATCCCCAACCCCTAAGAGAGGAGCTGAGAAGTAACACATCTTACCAAAGGCACTATGTAACAAGAAAAGAGGCCTGGCAAAGTGGCCTAGGACCCAGCCATCTAATGCTACTGTCACAGAAAAGGAAAACCAGAGAGCCAACAACGGGGCTTGGTGAAGAAAGATACTTGCTGTCAACGCTAACAATCTGGGTTCAATTTCTGGGATCCATTCATAGGATAGAGAGAAAGAACTGAATCCTAAAAGTTGTCATCTGACCTCCACAAATGTTCAGTGGTGTATGTACATGTGCATACACACACAAACACACATATAAGCATACAACTTTAAAATTAGAAAAAAAAAAAGGAAAAAAGGGAGACTGAGAGCATGGAGTAGGTGAACAGGACAACCACTCCTGCTGCAGCACCAAAAGACTTCTGCTCAAACGGGCTGTCTTCATCCATGGTCATACAGCCTTGCAAGGCAATAAAAAAGTGTGTGACAGACTTGTCTTCCACAAGAGGCAGGAAAACACAGTCATACATAAAGACAACAAGAGTCACTGGCCAGGGAACCCAACATTACATGCCATATAAATCTTATACTAACTCCAAAGCTTCCAGGATTTGAGGAAGAGACCCTGTCTAGCAAGATGTGGGGCATACATTAATGGTCTTTGACAATGAAAGTATACTAAAGAAACAACCCTAGAGAGGGCAAAACCACTGTGCTGCTCTTGCAGGGGACTGGACCCACATCAGGTGCCTTCCAACCACCTGCAAATTCCAGCTCCAAAGGATCTGAAACTCTCTTCTGGCCTTTGTGGAAAGCCTCCTGTATGTGCATAAAATAGATGAATGAATGAATGAATGAATGAATGAATGAATGAATACAACTAGATTAAACAGATTTCATAGATTAAATAAATAAATGTTAGAATAAGCAGATTTCATTTCTTTTTCTCTAGACTACTCAGTGTATATTAGCAGCTAATATACACTGGAATCTCAGAAAGGAAGAAAGATCCAACAGCATTTTAAAACATATTGAGGACTGACTACCTAACCTCCTCCTTTCATAGTCCAGAGCAGCATAACATCCTCCACACTATTGCCTGACAAATCTGAAAAGAGCAGAAATTTTATCAAGGTATGACAGAAAATGCACATGGATGGAGAAAAGAAATAGAGGTACTCATTACCGTGTTGTCGTCGTCTCCATGACACTCTCTCTGTAGCACTTCCAAAAGACTGAGGGCTAACTGCTGCCTGGAAGGGCCTTCCTCGCCCATGGCCAGACAGTCTTCCAGGGCTGTGGAAGATAGTATCTGCAGAAGAGGCACCAGGAGCAGCAGGGATGCCTTTGGGATTTTCTGACCCTCAGTAAGCGAGAGGAGCTTCAAGGCTAATCATCAAAATAAAAGTTCACAATTTTTTTTTAAATTAACACCAGTCAAATAGAATATTTTACCCATGAAATAGAGTTTTTCTTGCACTTTTACAACCAGCTCAGACACAACTAGGATAATAAGTAAGGGTAAGAAAAAATAACAGTAAAATAAAAGCTAATCACAGGTTTTTTTTTTAAACTGTTGATATTCGTAACAGAAAAATAAGGGCACTTGTAAATACAACACATATTATGCATATATAAATTTATATATATATATATTATATATATATATATCAACTCTGGTTTTGGTCATTGTGAATTTTTTTAAATACAATTAAACATTTGTCCTTAATAACTTCTCAACGTCTCAGCTCCAACTACCAACCAATCTTAAGTCCCTGATCAGCAAATAATGAGGGGTGCACACATGTGTCTTCAACAAATAAGCCAAAATCACATTAGTAGATGCTTAAGTGAATGGCAAGGTGAAAGATCCCAAGGTGGAATCAGTTTGGTCCTCAATTCAAATGAAACATGTAATTGAAGATTCTCCGCATGACAGAGACTAATAACATATGCTGGCCCAGGACCTGTCAGCTAGATGGTTAAGAAGTGGATCACGGAAGTCCCAAAGCTACACACCCATGAAACCCTCGCAGTCAGTGGTTCCTTCTCATGGGAACTCAGGCTCCACATCAGAGGCACATACACAGATGTGCAGTGAGTTAGCCATCCACAGGATCTCCTAGAGACTAAGGATGGAATGGGTTAGGATACAAGTACACTTGTTGTTCTTACTATATTTTTCAAGGTTGCTGAATAAATACTGATTTAAAGATGTTACTCATAGGTGTCAGGGTCAAATGGTCAAAGTAATCAAGTAATTTCCTCACTACAGCAATGTGGTATTGTCGGTATTCTGTTTTAAATTGCTTGGAAATTGAACCTTAACATGAGCTGAAGTACAAACACGTTACTATGAGATATTTTCCCAAAATATTGGGCTTAATCCATAGTTGTCTATAAGTCATTTAAAAATATATTACCTTTCTGCAAAAAAATAGGAACCACATAGCACACATATTCAATATTGTTATAAATTTTCTAGATATTCTTATAAGCTATTACTTACAATCCAGGCTAGTATTATTAAGTACACAGTATATTATATTAATGCTTGTATTTTGAATTGGAAATAATTGACATTCTTTTGATAATCTATTACTTTGAAAACTAAATGGTTTCCCAATATACTAAACAGTTTCAAATGACAGACCATCTCAACAATTTTCAGTGTGGTTTATTCCCTTAACCAAGATAACCTCAAAACAGGCATTGGTTTACAAGAGAAAGAAAAGTCTGTGAGTGAACAGCTGCTCAAAGCATTTGCTTGGTCCTGTGTCATTTTTCTATTGTGCATGAGCCAAAACACGTTTGCAACGTCAAAATTAAAAATGTAGTTTCCCTAGGGCTTTGGAAATTTTTTTGTCTATTATACAAATACAATCCATTTATATAAAAAGAAAAATCTACAAGGACAAAAGACTTTAAGGCCAGTGAGGTGGGTCAGTGGATAAAGTACCTGGCCTGCAAAACCCGGTGATCTGAACTCCAGCCCTGAAACAGTAAAGGTGAGAGGAAAAATGGGCTTTGTCATCTGACTTCTCCATGCATATGATGGCACACACATACAATAGTGAGAAATATCTTTATGTTGAGATATATATATATATATATATATATATACACACACACACACACACACACACACAGGTATTTGCTTGTATTTATGTCTGTGCCCCACATGCACTCAAAGGTCAGCAGAGGCCACAGGACCCTCTGGACCAGAATTACAGATGGTTGGTTGTGAGGCTGCCATGGTGAGTGATGGGAATCAAGTCAAGATCCTCTGGAAGAGCAGTCAATGCTCTTAATTTCAGCCCAAATAATTTTTTTCCCAAAGACAGTTTCTCTAGGGCTGCAACTGAACATGATGATTAATAGCATTAGATATAAGAAATTTAGGGGGCAAATATTTACACATTAAATGGTAAATCTCATGGTATTTAAATTATACCATAATTAAACTTTGTAAAAGCCACAGAATTAGCAGCCTGGAGCACACTGCTTCCAAGAGATGCCATGTGCACTGTTGGAGAAAAGACAAAAGTCATCCAAAGAAGACCAGGGAGGAGCAGACAATGAACATGAGGCAAAAGCAATCTAAGAGACTGGGTCTCCTCCATGTTCTAAGACCTGTTCCAAGCATTCACTCTCAAGATGCTGCCAAATTAATGTCCCAGAGGAGAAAGCACAACAGAAATTTATCTAAAGTACTTTAATTTTCAGTCCATTATTTACATGCACTTGATATTGGAGGAAGCAAAGTTAGACAGCAAAAAGAAAAACAGCAAACTTTAAAACTACGTCTTACTTGCCCATCAGGGTAGAAACGAGACTCGTGTACTCTCCATAACTAGCACACTGTGCTCCCTCTCAGCACCTTCTCTGTCCTTTCAATCCGTGTTAGACAATCAAAGGGACATCACCATTCACCTTCTAACCCAAGTTAACAACTGATAATTAATTACAACTCGTTCACTTAAATAAGCCTGGGTTTTCTGCAGTGTGTGTGAAAGGGATGTGAGGGGAGATATCTGGGGTGTGTGTTTGTGTGAGAGAGAGAGAGAGGGAGGAGAGAGGGAGGCAGGGAGAGAGGGATGGAGGGAGGGAGGGAGAGAGAGAGAGAGAGAGAGAGGGAGAGAGAGAAGAAGAGAGAGAGAGAGGCGAACTCATGGGATCAATTCTCTCCTTCCACCAAGTGCATTCTGAGGATTGAACTCAACCTGTTTTGGTATGACAGTGGGTGCCTTTACACACTGAGACATCTCTCTGGCACAAAATAGAATTTTAAAACAAATACAACCTGAAAAACACTTAAGTTCTTACAAGGGTCATATATTATTCTCATTTTGGCATATAATTATGAATAAAGAAAAGGCCCACATATACATTTTTAAATGGCATTGTGCTATTCTATTAACGTACATGAAAGATACTGGGCAAATAGTAAACTATGGAGACAAGCCCAGGCTAACACAAGAGAAAGAAGTAAGCTCTTCTTGGTAGCGATTAGGAAGAACCCAGACAAAAACTCAAACTGTGCGGGGAGCAGGATCTGCTGCTCTAGAACAAGCTAGTGTACTTTGTGGAGAAGCAGGACTCACTGCTCTAGAACACTGGGCAAGCATGCTATGTGGAGGAACAAAACTCACTGCTCTAGAACACCGGGAAAGCATACTATGTGGAGGACCAGGATCCACTGCTCTAGAACACCAGGGAAGCATGCTATGTGGAAGAACAAGACTCACTGCTCTAGAACACCTGGCAAGCATGCTATGTGAAGGAGCAGGATCGGCTGCTCTAGAACACCAGGCAAGCGCCTGTTTACACTGTTCTCTGCAGAGTCTGTTTGACTTACCTAGATCTAATACTGGCTTCTGTTGACTTGCTGGAGTCTGGAGAAGTATTAAAGCAGTTCCAATAATGACCAATTTTACAGGAAAATCCTAGAAATAGAAGAGAACAAAAAGTGTATTAAAGAGAATCCAGGAATCATGGCTTCACAACATAAATCCAAGAAAAATGTATTTCAATGAACAGTTGTAAGCACTGAATAGAAAGCCTAATCCAGTCTGTACCACTGAAGAATTGGCAATACCACACAGAGCAGGTTATGTATTAAATTAGGGGCCGAAAAGCAACAGAGTTACACCAAAAAAATTCAAAGAGAACTTTGTGTTTTGGTTCACTCCTCCCTGCTTTGGTTGGATGGTTGTTTTGGGTTTTTTAAAGAAGAAAACTTTCTACCAAAAATAGTAGAGGAATGAATCTGTGTGAGCCACTGTAACAGCCTGAAATGCTGGATTTAGAAACATTTCGTTAGGAAAAAATAGCTAATTTTTTCTATTTACCTAACATT
This sequence comes from Grammomys surdaster, assembly GCF_004785775.1. Lineage (NCBI taxonomy): Eukaryota > Metazoa > Chordata > Mammalia > Rodentia > Muridae > Grammomys > Grammomys surdaster. The sequence goes on from NW_021604670.1 coordinate 6,855,878, forward strand.
AGACACAATTCATCTATATAACTTATAAAATAAATTATATGAACCATAGTTTAATAAACTGTATTATGAAAAAGAAACATGTAAAGGAGGCAGGGATCGTAATTTATTGAGCATATTTAACTGTAACAAAGAAATAAGCATGAAATATGAAATCATCAAGTTCAGCAATGCGTAAGTAAAGTGAAGAAGACATACACAGTAAGTTTTAATCTAGATGACACAGGATCAGAACAAAAAAGATAAAGCAACTTCAGTCCATTCAGAAATTTTACATTAGAGCCTGCAGAGTCAAATCATGAGGACAAAGACAGGCAAGGGGGAGGAAGGGGGTGGACATGTGACAGGAGCAAACGGTAAGAAACAGATGAGAGAAAACAATTGCAGTGCAGTGGCAGAGGCGATACTCCATGAGACCCTATGGCATAAATCAGTAACCTCTCCATCTCACCTTTACCGCTGCAAGAAGGAAACTGAACTATAAAATCTTATAAATCCCCACGTTATGAGCTTTAAAAATAAAACATCAAAAGAAAAGGGGTAATTAAACTTTGAAAAGAAAACGTGCCCGTTTGTGTCTTTTGTAGTTATCTATGTTTCCTGCTTTGAAGTGTAGTCGCAAGCAAGGAAGCGGGCAAAGCGAACTCATCAGAGGACGAGTTTTATGGCTTTGAAACCAATATACTCACAATGTATATCATCACATCAGGTTCTACCATATTTCCCTGCATTTCTATATGTCCATATATAAAACAGGAAGGTAGCAAAATTATTTACATTCCAAATTTGGAAACCTCCAATAGGTTCATAGAAAAAGTATGACATAATATACTAATGGCTTGGCTGAATGCTTCTTCCATACCAGCTGTCATTGAAAAGGCAAAAATTTAAAAAAAAAAAAAAAAAGCATCTTTAGTTTTTAAAACAGAACAATAACATTCTCAATGGCTAGAGCTTACAAGTCAGTAATCTACGCCACGTGTAATAAAATCTACCAAACCCTGACATATCACTGATCCCATGTACTTGCAGACAGACGCCTAGCATGGCTGTCCTCTGAGAGGCTCTACCAGCAACTGACTGAATCTGCATCTGTCTATTAGACAGACCATTGGACAGAGGTCACAGACCCCTGTGGAAGAGTTAAGGGAAAGTTTTAAAGGAACTGAAGGCAATGGCAACCCCACAGGAAAACCAACAGTGTCAACTAACCCAGACTGCTGGGAGCTCCCAGAGACTAAGCCATGAACCAAAGAGCATACATGGGTTGGTCAGGAGCCCCCAGCATATATGTAGCAGATGACTGCCTTGTCTGGCCTCAGTAGGAAAGGATGTGCCTAATCCTATAGAGACTTGATGCCCCAGAGAAGGGGGATGCCCGTGGGGGCGGGGGGTAGGGGTTGAGGAGAAAGCACCCTCTCAGAGGCAAAGGGGAGGAGGAATGGGGTGAAGAACTCTAGAAGAGGGTACTGGGAGGGTAGGTAACATTTGGAATGTAAATAAATAAAATAAGCAATTAAAAATTTTTTAAAAAGTAATTATAAATGAAAGTGAACTTTTCTGCCATGTTTGAGACCAGACAGAGGTAACAGAAAAGGAGCTAGAGATTTGGGATATCAAAAACATAGAGTGAATGGTGCAAGATTATAAGGGATAAATCTTAGGTCACTTTATAAACTTTTGCTTTTGTTTTTTTGACTGATAGACACCAGAATGTATTTTTTAATTTGTTCTTTGAGAATTTCATACATGTATTCAATGAAATATGATCGCATCTGTCCCCAGTGTACCCCCTCTATGTCTCCACATTCCCAAACATCAAGTCCCCAGCTTCACGCCTCACTCCTCTCCTTAATCCACAAATCCCTAATAGTGCTGCGCATGTGTGCATGGGTGTGTGGCCGTCCACCAGAACACAGGCAGCTCACCAGCGGCCACACCACTGTGCTGCCATTCCTCATGTCCTGTCCACTAACTACAACTCCTCCTGTCATAGCACACACATGTCCTGCACAAAATCAACCTGAACATTTTACCACACCGCCCCACAACACAACTCTTTGCTTTCTGTCCTCAAACTGCTAGCTCTAGAAACTGAAGCCCCACTGAGGAAAGCTTCACAAAGTGGTAAGAGGGTCATCGGGACCAGTGGTTACTCCTTGCCCTGCATCCTACTTCTTGCTCTGAAACATTCCACAAGGCTTCTGAGAGGAGTCTAAGGAATGGAGCAACTGGTTGCTTATAGCAAGGGTCATATTGCTATGTTCCTCTCAGCTCAACCCGCTCCCAGCCTGGGATCACATCTGTAAATAAACCCCATTCTCACACCTTTTATGCTTTTGTGAGAACACAGGCTCTGCTTGGCCTATAAAGAAAGAGTCTAACACAGAGCCTGGCTAGAGAAAGAAGGGGAAGTAAATGCCTTAACTAGCTACAGGTGCCACAAGATTCTTAATGACAGAAAATATCTGGAGTCACAGTTTGGTCCTCAATTCAAATGAAAGATATAATTGAACACTATCCATATGACAGGGGCTAAAAACATATGCTGGCCCAGATATGCAACTGTCAACAGGAAAGGCCTTCTTCTCAAGAATGTTACAGTCTTAGTCATGGAAACACCTTTTAAAAGAACATGAACACAGGTGCAATGAAGTTTGCCTCCTGCAGAAGACACAGAGGGGAAGACAACCCTGCTCGTGGAGTCCTGAGAACCACAGCTATGTCAGGCAGGCCCTGTCCTGGAGTGTGGATTCCAGCAGCTATGCCCACAGACCATTCTTCCTAGGAATTCTTGAGCTGACTCACACAGAACAGGAAGGATACACAAGTCGCCCCGTGACCATGTCTTAGAAACTACCAGCTCCTAACTTGTGTAAAGCCACCATGCTTAGTCTGGTCTACACCTGGAAAAATTACCTGGTACCCTCTAAATTGATTATATTATTGCTTAATTTTTTGATAGGAGTAAATCTATTTTCCTTGAAATGGAAAAGCCTAAAAGAGACAAACTTCTGAGTCTATGGATGAATGGCTCAAGCAAAGCCAAATCTACCACACCACACAGTCAGAGAAACAGGCCTAAAGAGTATGAAGACATTCCTCCCACAGAAAGGCTGAAAGTGAACAAGGAGAAGGGAAAGAGTATGCTATTATTTAAACTCAATAGTCAACAGATGAACCCAGTCTCAAAATACACAAGAAGGTTAGTTTGTTCTCCTTCAACTCAATGTACCTTAGGCACTAAAGGTTCACAAATTATTTGTCAAAATGTTTAACCTCAGGAACATTAGCATGAGCAACAAGAAATGTCATAACAAAGATTAAGTACATATATACGTGTGTGTGTGTGTGTGTGTGTATGTGAATGTGTGTGTGTATTTTTATATATTCATGTTTATATAAGTATTTATGTAGTTGTGTGTGTGTATACACACACACACACACACACACACACACACAACATATACATATGGCTGTTTGATTTGGGGTTTGTTTATTTGTTTGTTTGTTTACATAGGATCTCACTAGGTTGCTCTTGATGCCCTGGGATCACTGTGTAGAAAAGGCTGGCCTCCAACTCACAGAGATTAAAGGTGTACAGCACTACACCCAGCTTCTGTTTTTGTTTTTGAGCTATAATATCACTATGTTGGCTACATAAGTCTAGAACTCAGCCTGGCTAAAAAACGTACAGTAATCCTCATCCTCAGCTGCCGTGTGGTAGGACTGCAAGTGTGAGTCATGATGCTTGGTTCACAGACCCTTGTAAATGAGATCCTATAAGCACATTTACCTCACTCTGTCAGAAGTACTTATGTGCATCAATTCTTATATCCTGAGATCACAGAACGTGTAGGTTCTAGAATATAACACTTGCTCAACATTTATATTCAATTTTAAAGATGGAAACGAGGTAGACTTTTAAGTGGTGACACAGATTATTTAATAATTCATTTTATAATAAATATCTGTAATAGTATGCTCTAATAGCATAAGATCCAATCACCTCTGACACACAAAAAACTACATAAACAAAACCACCCAGTTTCTTAGAGACTTTCTAAAGTGATAATTAGTATATTAACACACTGTCCTTACCTCCCCAAGAAATTCAACACTGCGGTCTACAAGCTGAATTAAAGATGAGCATTCCCCAGTTGTCTTTAAGCTGACTTCACAGATGCACAGCAACTGAAGGGTCAGCTGGGTAAGCTGACTCTTCCAGAAAACAGGATGGCGCAGAAGGCTGAGATATACTTCCTCCATGAACAGCATCATCTCTGTTGTCTGCCTCAGATCATTCATCTGTTGAAGGAAGTTATACTGGTTAAAATTATAGAAAAACTTTAAGCTGTACAAAAAGTTTTCAACAGAAGTGTGAAGGAGACGTAGTTACATGACTGAGTGTTCAGCTCCTCACGTGTGCCATCTGCATTTGTAACTATCCAAAGTACAATTTTTACTGCCTTTGCTGCTCTTGTCTCACACACACTCCACAGCCAGATGCTCTGCTACTAAGTGATGCTCCCAAAACAAATTCTTTTTATTTTTCTGGCTTCTTTGAAAAAAAAAAGATGTCTTAACACAACTTATGTGCAGTGCCTACACATCGAAGGACATTACCTCAAAGTTGGTTTTGAATTCTACAAGAGTTCAACACAGACACTTGGTCATAGGGTCAGCTTTTCTTACCATGAACTAAATTCTCCCTCAACTAGCCTAGTCCTAGTGTGGTCCTGCTCATAGCAATCATGGTATTTCCCAGGGTTATAAGCAGTGACCCATCTGCTCCAGTCAGGATGCTTCTGTGTGAGAAATTCATCAAGAGAAAAGCATGCATATTCCACCACTGTTAATGTAATATTTTAAAATGGCAGCACCCGATCTGTCTTGTGTTACAGTGCCACCAAGTTCTCAACCAGGCAAGGTCTGAGGCCACGAGCGGTGGCATGTTCTAGAGGAAGATGACAGGGAGAAAGAGGTAGAAGGACAACGGAGGAGAAGCACGTGGCCTGGAAAAACCGCAAGTTATAAGGGATCTCGTAGCTGGAGAACAGAGTAGCATAATGGTAAATCTGTCCAATCTAGGCGTGCAGTTTATATTGATAATTATTGAGTTGTGTTTTCTTTGACCGGTCTTATCTGGGTTGGAGATTTACCACAATACACCACTGCTTATCACTCATTAGAAAAAGAGAATCAATACAAATTATACACAATTAAGAGTTCCTAGAAAACCAGAAACATTCCAAAAGGGGAAAGAAAAAACACCAAAAAATAATTTATAAATAAAATATCAACAGACAAATAGCTAAATTATATGGTGATTTATTTCCTTGAGTATATTTACTATGCATTCAGGAAACATTCCGTTAAAAAAAAAATCAATTCAGCTGATTAGCGAAGAAAATTCTCTGGTCTTTAGCATTATCAAAATTCTTAGGAAGAAATTCAAAGTAATGTTCTATCTCTATGCAAAAATAGATCATGTAGCATGGATAATGTATGATGTGGCAAAAATCATTTAAAATAAAAACCAGTTGCACAAATATAAGATGGAGAACAAACTGGTTGAGAAGGAAGCTAACCATGTGTCTCACTGACCACTCTCTAACCCTAAATCAAACCAGGAAGGGGGGCGGGTCTACATCTCACAACACAGTAGTAACTTCAGTGTCCTCCTTTCCTAGTGCCCAGGATAGACAGGGCCATATCCACAGCACCACATTCAGCTCTGAGAAGGACATTTCTCAGTTGTACATACAGAGCACCTATGAGTATACTAGAATGATGAAGAGTGAACATTCTGGAAGTCATTTAATGGGAAGAAAGTGATTTTTTTGTTGTTGCTTGTTTGTTTTTAATGATGCCCAATAAACTGAAAGGAGGGAGACAGGCAAGAAAAATAAGAAAAAAGACAGGAAAGACCCAAACAAGACCAGACACAGATAGGAGGACTAGTGTCTTATTATAGGAAGAAGGGAGACTAATATATATCTGTTCAATGAAAGTCGATAGAAGTACTTGAAGCCCGTATTACTTCTCAGTAGTGTATTCATAAGCTTGGGTGTTCATTGCTTAAGGAATACAAGAAACACCTCTGAAAGTGGGAAGTAGATGATGTGCCTAGAGGACTCCTCGTTCTCATTTTTTCTCTTAATAAAACAGACTTGTTACATGACTAAATCTGATGTTTCCCTTTTCTTCTCACCTGTATCACTAAAAAGACAGGGTGTCTCAAAACCATTCCATAGTGAGCTCCTGCAAGCATCTAAGCTTCTGACAAAGAAAGCGAACATTTACCAAACTGCACAGAACATGGCAATAAAGGCATGGTCGGGAAAACTGCCCCAGCTGAAGACCTTCTGCCTATATTTGCTTTATTACCCACGGAAAACAAAAGCTTTAGAAAAGCCACTGGAGAATTCATTTTAATTAACTTTTCTCTGCCTTGATTACAGGAAAGCACATTTATGAGCCACAGAGGAAAGAGTCACTCCAGTCACTCCTTGCTAATACAGACTTAAAACAGGTCATCTGTGACCCAAAGTGATCACTTTGAAATATATCCTCAGATTCCTTCCATCAGCCAAGCAGCATGACGCTCAGATTCCCACAAATGGTCTGACCTTGATCGTGCAATGGGATAGCCTGACAAATGAACCACTCCACTAGATCTCAGCACACTGGCAACTGTGTGCTTTTTAATCTGCAGCCATAAAGATAGTAACTAAAGTTTCTCTCTCCCCCTCAACTCCCTTGCATTTTACTCATAACTCTCTATACCATGATCCATCATCTACAAGGAATTATGAGAATTGGCATGTTAACTCATTTCTTACATTGTGGCTTTCCAAACAGCAAGAGCAATGGCTGCCAGTGGATCCTACAGGATAGGTGGAACTCAAAGGTAGCACACAGAAGGCTGAGTTGTGCATCCTCATGGTAGATCTGCTCACAGGAGCACTTTCTGTTCAATTTGCCAGAGGAGTTTTAGTTCATTCTGTTCAGTTTTTCTTCTACTTCTTAGTAATCCAGTACAAAGAGATCAAAGATTCTCTTCCCTAATGATTCCTAAAGGAGTTTTCATTGCTACTAATCTCCAAGTGGATGGTATTAATTTATACCTCAGTGAATTCTGTACACATTATTAAATCTGGATTTTTTTTTTTTTAGTGCCAGCATTTATAGACAGTCTCCCAAGTGTGTCCAGTTTCTCCAATCAATCACCTAGGATCAAGAACTACCAAGTGTGAGCTAACAATAATCAACACTTACTGGAACATTAAGGTAGGAAGATGAACAATGAGGCGTAGTACCTGAAAGCATGGAACCATGTTACAGCACAGCTGAAGGATGTGCTGCTCCAAAACTGATGGCTGGGCTTCCTCATAAACACCTCTGGGCTGAAGTAAGACTTTGAGCAGGGACAGTCGAAGATTAGCATATTCTTGTAACTGCAATGGTTCACAGTAGAGATACCACAGAAATGGTGCCATTATTTGGACACATGAAGCTTCTGACCTGCAAATCATGGAACATGTCAGTCAACCAACTGAGTTGAATATGCTAATGTCATTGGAAGAAAGAGCTCTCACCTCAAGGGAATAAAAGACAAGATTTACTCTGGAGCAAAATGATATGACTGTGACCCAAAAATACACACTTAGGTCTCCAAATAAAAAGCTCCAAGCTCCAACAAGGAAATGTGTTCACAGTTTGTATAATAATAAAACCAAGAAAGTTAAAATTCAAGTCATTTTTAAAATCATTGGTACAAACATCAGAGAGGCAGTTAGCAAGGTGAAAGGTGAGAGGTAGGGGGCAATCTCTCCTACAGAACTCAGATGCTATGGTGAAATGTTTAGCTTTGGAGATGGTGGAAGCCAGGAATCTGGGAAGTTAATAAATTCCAAAAGGTCTTTATCTGTCACTGGAGGTTAGAGCCAAAACGAAAGTGGACAAGAGCTCACAATAAACTGTAATTAGACTCTGGACCTGCAACATTCCAACCTCTGCACAGCACTACAGCCCTATCTTTGCAGACACAGCTCCTTTCCAGGAATTCTCCTTCCACTATCAAGCAGTGAGTGGCACGTATTGACCTACAGTTTGTGGCACATCGTAAACAGCCACAGATAGCATCAAGTAGCTTTTGAATATGCTTTGACCTAATGAGATCTTGGCTAAACAGCCCTTGTCCAGCAAAGGGATTGACTCGGGACCAACAGGCACAAAGCCAGATTCCCAGAACTAAAAACATGTCTCTCACATTAGAATAGTGGTGACACTCCAAAACCTGCCTATGGTGAATATCAGAACCACCTGAGAATGCTTATTAGAATTACAGCTATCAGGATCTATTCTCCAGGAGTATCACACAAGCATGCACCTATAGTAAAATTCTGTAGATAAAGTATATATAAAATAAACTCATACAATCATCCTATTATTGTGACAGCTCACATTTATAGTATTCCATGATTTCTTTTTCCATAATTTTAATTTCCATCAGTTGACAACCTGAAAATACTTAAAGGAAAGTTTGAGAAATAAATAATTAATACATTTTAAGTCATGCCCGTGCTGAGTAGTATAAGAAAGTACAAAACAATTTCACTCTACACCTTCAAGACACAGACTAAGCTTGCTATACATGATCCTCTAGGACAGCAGTTCCCAACCCCTTTGGGGATCAAATGACCCTTTCACAGAGGTCACATATCAGATCATACATTACATAATAACAGCAAAATTACAGTTATGAAATAGCAGTGAAATAATTTTATGGTTGGGGTCCCATAACATAAGAACTATACTTAAGGGTCACAGCATTAGGAAGGTTGAGAACTGCTACAGGCCTTCATGAATCTCTTAGCAGCCATCTTGCTGTCAGGCCAACTGTATTATAATACTGTCTGTGCACAAGTAACGCTTATTTTACTAAGTAATGACACCAATGAAGGAAAATAGTGAGTATGGCACCCGTGAGAAGCCAGAAAGACCTTCCTTTCATGAACAAGTGATAGCCCTCGACTTAGGAAGAAAAATAATGTTCAGGTCACTAAGACTAATGGTAAATGATTATTGTTAACTTCTATCTTTTTTCAGTAAACAGCATCTCTATATTACACATACTTCCATTTTTTCCATAAGTTGAGGCATCCACTGAATGATTTAGTGCCTCCAACCATGGATAAGTAGGGTTACTTTATTTTTACCTTGTTAACCTGCAGAATATACAAGTAATTCTACTTTATGGTTCAAATTTATTTGATCCTTACCAGATCCTTATAAAGATGATTGATAGACAGGCAGACAGACAGACAGATAGATGTGTGTGTGTGTGTGTGTGTGTGTGTGTGTGTGTGTGTGTGTGTACAGAAACTGAATGATGAATGAAATAATTGCCCACAACCTCTCAGAAGAAACTTCCAAGTCAAGGGACTAAGATTATGTATCAACATATCTTTATTATCTAATTAGATTCATTATATTCCAATAATTGCTAATCCCAAGATGCCATCATGTCAAATGACCGTCAAATGTAAAATAAAGACTTGGCCATATCATTAACAACTTAAACAGTCTGTGCTATGAGAAAATAGTAACCTGAATCCTAACACTCAGCCTCTACCTATCTTGCCAGCCTCAGTCTCCATTTACTCATTACACTCATTTCAGGTCTTCAATTACCCCACTGGGCCCCCACTTGCAGGTCCTTCTATTTCTATCACCCTCCAGTTCTCCACTTTAAAATGACTTCCTGAGGTCCTTTCCCTTTCCTGGCAGGCGGTGTGTGGTCAGATCAACATTATGTGCTCCCATAGCACAACTGTTTTTTATCATGGCATGTGCAGCATCTGCATCCCTTGCCAAACTGTAATCCAAATGAGGACACAGACCATAGCCTTCTGTTTACTGCTCTATCACCAAGACTGTGTGTACCAAGCACATCCTCTAAGAAATGTGCAATCAATTAACATGTTTACATAAAGTTACAGATATCAAAAATTAGGATGCATCAACCAAATATAACCTTGTTCTTTTCTCATTTTTATTTAGTGTTTTCATTTACTATTTATAAAAAAAATTAACTTTTTAAATATAGGTGAAATTAATATTATTGTGCTTCCTTGATAATAAAGTACCATTTAAAAATTGCTGGATGTTTTTTCTGATTTCATACTGATTTCCCATAGTTCTGTGACAATTCATTGCTCTCTCAGGAAGAGAATAAAACAAAAGGCCCAAACAATGAAGTGATAGAGAATATTTAAGATGGGAAACAATGGGCCTCCATCTGCAAGATGCCTTCCATACTTGTGCTTGCCACTAAAGATGACATGGTAGACAACAAACAATAGGGCTGTGTGCCCACCTCTGCCTCCAACATTCAGTTAGCCTGGAATATGCCATGTAATGTGTCCTCCTTGGGTCCTTGTTCTCAAACTCATGTGCTAGGTTAATAACCTTAAGGTTCCCAACCTAAAGTCCACAACATTGGTAATGTAAAGAATTCTCAGTGAAAGTAAAATCACAATACAAGCTTCCAATAAATCAAAGTAGAACTTGCTATAAATACTGCCCCAAAGACCTAGCATGAAGATATATTGACAGTTCAATAAGTCTGACTTAAGTTATCTAGTTTAATCAATAACTCCTACCATGGAAAGAATAGACTGTCTCTACATTTTGTCTCCATCACATAAGTGTGAAGAAGCACTGCTCCTGTTCTTATGAAATTACCAACCTGCCTGTATTACCTTCTAAACAACTTAAAAGTTACTGCTCCTAAATTAGATCTGACAGTGTAACCAGAATTTTCAATTCCATCTTGCAGAGCACAATCCCATAGTACAAATTTATAATTGAAATTATCCTTTGCAGGGCCAGCATAAGAGCACATACATTTAATCCCTGCACTCAGGAGTCAGACACAAGGAGAACTGAGTTCAAGGCCAGCCTGGTCTACACAGTGAAGTACAAGCTATCCAAGGCTACATGGTACCACAGTATCTCAAATGAAGTGGGAAGGTTACAAAGAAATCTAAAGTAATGTTATAATGACTCAAAGAAATTTCATGAAGCCAATATACTTATAAATTCATTTGGGGTTTTATTTGTTCTGGCAGATTTGATGAAAGGTCTATCTAGTAACTATTAATATTATACCAGTGAAAAACCATTTAAGGTGAAGACAATTTTGGACCACCTTCTTGCAGCTGATTACAAGATACTGCAATCTGAATATTCCTATAGGAAGATAACCTTCAACTCATTCATGAGTTTTGTTCTCAAACTTTTGAGATTTTTTTAAGGCACCTATAAATGTCTGAGTATTATGAAGATGATGGGACAGGAACCTCCAGAAAGTTTTAAAGCGGAGAGCAGAGAATAAAAGCAAGAATAAATTTAAAAATGTTACAAATCAAACTGTAAGTTGTTGTGGGGACACAAAAGAGAGACACCTCATCCCCTGCAACAAGCAAAGATGAGGAACAAAACACAGAGGGAAATTTAAAACAGCAGGCTTGCTCAGGGAGTGAGACAAAATTCAACAGAGGTAGGTAGTTACTGTCTACTGATAGTTCAACAACCAAGAAGGCTGGCAGACCATGTCCTGCTACTGCTAAAAAGAAAAGAGAACGTACAGCCAGCTCTAGAACATTTCTTCTCCTTAAGAACCTCATAGTTACAGCAGTTAAAAAGAGAACAACACACGGATCCAGCTCTAAAATTAGCACACCCCACTCTGTGTCCTTCATTTGTTTTATTTTTACGTTACCTTTCAGGGCATTGCTGGAAAAAAGCTGTCAGCTGCTGCAGGAGTAGTGGCCAGCAATCAGGCCTGTGCTCAAGCACGGTGATCAAAGGCTGAGGAGGATTTCTGAGAAACACAGGAAATCATATTGTTAGCTGTCATTTCAGGAGTACACATTCTCTCTATCCAAATATAGCAGCAAAGAAGCCAACACCAGCTACAGACGTTTCCCAGGATCTATAATGCCACAAAACTATCACTTCCTCAACTAGGGAGGTGGTTCATGAGAACTGAGTTTTCCTGCATTTTATCTAATTCTTCTCCTGAAAAGAAAATAAATCCAGAGTCTCAGAGGTCTAAATTAGAAAATGGGTCCTGCAGTTTAATAGCTCAGACTTCAGCCTGCCTCCTAAATCCAGGAGCTCTCTCTCCAGACTACCCCTTGATGTCCTCATTCCTCCTCCTCCTGCCCTTTCCCAGGCAGATAAGTTGTCCTTCCCTCTCACATTAGGCTACTTGTAAGCAACATGTATCTTCTGCTCTTGGTTTCTTTTCATTTGTTATTTTTTATTTTATCTATGTCTGTTCATCACATGCAGTGCATCCAGTGTCTGGAGGCCAGGAAACAGCACTGAATTCCCTGGCCCTGGAGTTATAGTCAGCCTCAATTTTAGTGCAGGAATTGAGTCACCATTCCTGTGTAAGAGCAGCCAACGTTCTTACCACTGAGACATCTTTCCAGTCCATCCTCACTTTTTCTAGCTTCTCAGTACATGCATGGTTCTGCATCCCCCAGCATATTTAGTATAAAGGAAAAGACAATATTCCTCCCATCTCAAATAGAAAAGCTTCCAAACTGAAAATGCTTTAAAACTACTGTTGTACAGAAATTTATATTACTTGTCCTATTTCCATTAGGATATCTAAAAAGGCTTTGTTAAGCAGAGAATCTCAAATTTGGAAGATTCTCAAAGAATGTGGCTTTAGGAAGAATGAAAAAAAAAAACACAACACTTTCTTTTCAATAGTTCAACAGCCTAACAATAATTGTAAATGTACCAGGTTTTGTTTTTGTTTTTGTTTTATATTTATTTATGCATTTGAGGGAGAAAGGCACTGTGGACTGAATGTGGAAGTCAAAGGAGAGCTTGGAAGTCAGGTCCCCTTCCACCATGTGGCCTCAAGGAATGGAACTCAGGTCATCAAGCTTGGCAGCAAGTAGAGGTAGATAAATATTTCTTGGAACTTATTTGTGTGATACTAGGGATCAAGCCCAGGGCCTCACATGTGCTAGACAAGCAAGTGCTTTACCACTGAGTCAGATCTGCAGTATGGAAATAACTTCTTAGGGACAACCCTCTTGACTCTATAAATGCTTGTCTGTCTGTCTGTCTGTCTGTCTGTCTGTCTGTCTAATGTACGACAGAGCATGAGTGGAAGCCAGGGGACAATTTTTGAGAGTCGGCTCTTGCTTTATGCTCTTATTTCAGCTGCAGGGTACTCTGATGGCTCAGCAGTCAGACGGCTTCCAGGTAACTCTCCTGCCTCCAATTGCCATTCCCACATAGGAGTGTGAATATGGATGCACTCCCCCATCTGACTTTTCATGTGGGTTCCAGGAATGAACTCAGGCCATCAGTCTTGCAAGGGCTTTTACCCACTCAGCCTTCATCTCAGCAGCCTTGGAAAGGTCTAACCCAGCCTGAACTATGAGTCCTAATCCTCCTGCCTCTTCACATATTCTGCCATGTACCACAACAACTGGCTCTTCGTGGTTCTTAAAGCATGGTGGGTTTTCCAGCATCTCAGCATCATTACCTAGAAAATGAGAAACACAAATCCCCATAGCCCACGCAGATCTACTAAAGCCCTCCCTGCCATAAAGTACTCATTCCAACCACAGCTACGGGTAAGAGTGTAGTTCTCATCCAGTGCCTAGCCTCAGTTACCTTGGGGTTTCTAGGAATAGTGTTCATGCATAAGCAATTCTATAGATGATTCTAATATGTTCCACACTCTGACGGCTGCTACAAAAGGAAAAAAATCTGAAGAAGGAAGTCCTCTGACTTATACTGTCTTTTACAAAGAAAAAACTTTAGTAGATCTATCACAGTTAAACTTGAGATTTGTGTTAAATATCGCTCTGACAGTCCTCCACAATTTCTGGTTATTATACCTTCATCTCTTTATTTTTGCTTCAAGTATACCTACTTTTCCGTGCCTTTATTTCATAGGCCAGCAGCCTGCTCATTAACACACAAGCTATTTCTGACTGCCAGATTACCACCACTGCTTAGAAACAGTTCCATCCAACCTTTTACACCAAGCCTCAAAACTCACATAAAAATCATATGTATCAATCCCAAACTCTTTGGCAAGTAAAGCTATCTAGAATCACCTTCCATCCTGGATGTCACAGATATGAAGTCCAAATACTCCCAAGTCCTAAATGCCACTCAGCAAATCACAGCAGGATAAGGTCTTGAACACTAAGGCAGTTACTGCCCCTATTGCTCTTCTGATAAGCATGCTGGAGTAAGGAGCTCTGCACAGGACCAGTCACTAATCCTCCAGCTAAGGGTGCCTGCCGTGCATGGCTACTTAAGGAGAAAAGCTGAGAAATTAACAGCAAAGCTTTTACGCAATCACAAAGCCCTGAAACGATTTCCAATTCTTCTCTTAGAAATCAGCTCTTAGAGAAATGGCTAAGTAGTTCAGAGCACTGGCTGCTCTTCAAGAGAGCCTGGGTTCAATTCCCAGTACTCCATGGCAGCTCACAACTGCCCATAACTCCAGTTCCAGGGCATCTGGCACCCACACATGGACAAACATGCAGGCAAAGTACCAATGCACATAAAATAAAATTAAAAAAAAAAAAGCGCCTAACTCCACTTACTCTCTCTTTTCTTCCTGTTCCCCCAAAACCCTATTGCCTCTTCTAAACCTTCTCATCCTCATTCTTCTTCCTGTCTCTCCCACCCCAACAAGATAACAATGACAAGTAAATCTCTCTTTCAAAACATATTCAAATTAAACCAGGTCAACAGAAACAAAACACAGTCATTTTAAAGTAGTAGAAATGACACACATATGCAGCTCTTATTCATGGTTCCACTCAGAATGTAAGGAGCCATTCACTTTGTTGCAGGAAATTGGTTGGGGGGGGGGTGCTATTTCACCAGCTACTGGATTCAACCAATTCCAGTTAGCATCTCAAATTTAATCCCTAAAGATTAGATTAAGTAGAATAGATAAAGGTCCAAATTAATTACTGATTTAGACCTCAGGATAATTAATTTGTCCAGACAACCGAATATACTGTAAGTGATAATACTGGAAAAAATAATGTATGTTACTGATTCCAAGAAACTGACAACCTTGAAAGAAGTGATATAGAAAATGCAAACATTGAGTCTTCTTGATTAGTATTTGATTACTAATATTATACTTTTTCAAACACAAATAACCTAAAATCAATTAGCCAAAGTTTTGTTTTTAAGCATAATAAACCAAAGAGCTAAATTCTCCCTCGTGAATCAATTTAATATGTGAATACATGTTAAAAAATAACAAAGGCTTGCGCTCAGGTAATCAAATGGATACGTTTTAATTAAACAAACTGCACCACCATCACGCACGAGACTGACTTACTCTTAACACCACTGGCATGTCAGGAAACAGTCTTCACAGTGGGGGAAAACTATGCTCCACAGCTTGGTTAGCAGCAACCTAGTCTTCCCCCACCAGGAGCTCTTGAACTTCCTCCAAGAACTGACAACCAAAACGGCCTAATGTCCCTGTTGGGGCAAAACTGTCTCTGGTTCAGAATCACTACCTGGCAATAGTCACTGCATGTGTGATGCGAAGCACAGAGCTGAACAGGCTTTACCTTCCACAGAACTCAAAGTAATCAATCATGACAAAAACTTACACTTCTTATGGAAATACACTTAACAAAAATTAGCATTGGATGCACTAGAAAACTGAAAAGGCTTAAAATGGAATAAAAAAACCCATAAAATTATTCCTTTACAAAATAAATCTTACTCTAAAATAAACATCATTAGAGAACCCAGATGCTAATTTGTGTATGACAGAAAATGAAGTTATTATCCTATCAAAAAATATTATAATTAGAGCATGTAAAACTGTCATAAGGCTGAGTATAGTTCACTCTTGATATATTCAAGATTTGATTATTAAATTTATGGATTATTCAAATTTTTCTTTCTTCCTTTCACTTGTTGTTTGTTAGCCAGTCAACTTCTTTAACATGTATTCAAACGAGAAAGTTCAAGGCATTTGAAAAGATCCACAATCTAAACTCCAAAAATTTAATTTAGAAGTGACGTTGGGGGGCGGGGGGCTAGGGAGGGAGGGAGGGAGGGAGAGAGGGAGGGAGAGAGGGAGGGAGAGAGGGAGGAGACAGCCGGCAGGGTAATGAGCACTGAGTACCAGTACTTATGGACTTCCTGACTATGGCTGCCTCAGATCCCTTCCTGCTCAGACAGCCGGCAGGGCAATGAGCACTGAGTATCAGCACTTATATACTTCCTGACTACGGCTGCCTCAGATCCCTTCCTGCTCAGACAGCCGGCAGGGCAATGAGCACTGAGTATCAGCACTTATATACTTCCTGACTACGGCTGCCTCAGATCCCTCCCTGCTCCATGACACCATAAGACCTCTATCATGATGAGCTGGGACTGGAACTCTGAAGCAAAATAAACCCTCGTTCTTTAAAATAAATTGATCCATTCATTCAATCATTCTCAAATCTGCTACTCAAGCTACATAGTTAATTTATTCCATTCTTTGTTTAAAATGTATGGCTGACCCTCCCACCAACCAGGTCATTTGGAACTAATGGGGGTGGCCACAGAATAGGACATTTTGAAAATCCAGCCAAGTGTAGATGCTACCATTGCTGTCATCACTGTAGTAGATTTTAATACAAGCCATGCAGCACACTTGGACTCTTTTACTGTTATATAGTCATGTCCCTGTATCAAATAAAACTGAAACTAGACAGAGGGGATGTGACAGTGGGAGCAAGGAACACAGAATTACCAAAACAAAAAACAAAAACAAACAAACAAAAAAACAAAGTCACATGTAGCCAAGCCTGGCATCCAACTCACTACATAGCCTGCCTCTGCCTCCCCAGTGCTGGGATTGTAGGTGTATACCACCATGCTCCATTCATGCAGATAAAACCCAGTGCCTACACATACTAAGCAAGAACTCTAGCAACTGAGCTACGCATCTGTCTCCAAATTTACATTCTCCAGCAAAGCATGAGATCTCTGGCAAGAGAATTACTCTCTCTTGAGCAATGTTCCTTCATCTGCAAAATGAGCTCAGGCTAGATAGCTAATAGCTGATACATAACCCACATGAACATTAAATCCCAGGCAGAGGATGCGCAGGATTCAATCAAGCCCTGCAAACACAGCAAACCACAAAGATGGTGCTCCCATCTGTGATTATATGGCAAGCTTGAATGGCTCTAAGGCCAATGTCTGTGAAAAGAAAGGCCTCACCTATTTTTATGTCAGAGAGAAAAACCATCCTATATTGTCTGCTACCTAGGAAAGTAAAGTGCTATGTCCAGAAGGATGATTAAATTGGAATTATCTAGCTCCTGAGATAGCCTATAGATCTGCTTTCTCCTTAAAGGAGAATAACATCATTTCTAAAGATCAAAATCAATACAAATCAGACAAGCGGGTCACCCTCCATTGGCCTCCAGCGCCTGTAAATCTCTTAGTGCGCTTTGGTTTTCCTTTGGCATGCCACATAGACCAGTATGTTGAACATTCTCTGGCACTTTCCTATTTTGTGACATGCAAGCATTTTTACTGATATTCTAAGTAAAGTATATAACATAATATCTAACAAATAAAAGAGTCCCATCAACACTAGCCAGGGTGAATTTATGTGTGAGACCACAGTCAGCCTAAAAGTTGGGTCTTTGTCTTAATATTTTTTTGTTTCCCATTGTGTGCCAAATGCACTTCTATAATGAATATAATTATACACACACACAACAAATATGTCTCCCACGTTATCTTTTAAAACTCAAATTTCTTTATTTATGTACTCATAAATGAAAGAATAGAGAAGATCATGAAAAATCAGTTTGGTTCCAGAGTCAATACTATTCAGAGTGGAGGATGGGTACCACAGAGAAGCCTGCAGACTTGGATGCAAATATTTCTTTGCTCCCCACCTTTCACTAGTATTATTGACAGTGGAGAGCAATGCGTGCATCTCAAATTAGGGAGCAGAGGGCAAGGAGAAAGATATATGCACGGCTCCACCAGACTATCACCGAGGCAATGATAAAATAAGGTATGCAACCGAAGTCACCTTTACAAGAATAAATGTATCAATCTTAATAGAAATGAGGGAATAAAAAAATTAGCTGTGCGGCAGTTAAATCAGGAAGCAAAAGTTATCTGTAACCTTTGGGTCACCTCAACCTTTTGCTTCATCTCTGAGCATCAGAAAGCTATGATTTGATTTACATGGTGAATTCAGTGACTGGCACAGAGTGCCTTTTCTGTGTGAGAAACAATGCCTGCAAGTCACCGTGCATTTCCATGTATGCAGCTGTGACCCTGGTGCTTTCAGAGCAATGCACAGCACTTACTCCATCAAATATGCATTTTAAAAGCATTTCTCTACCTGCTTAGAATTTTGATTGCAAAGCACTGGCAAGAAGCTGGGTTTTTTTTTTTTAAATTTCTGCAGATAAGTTAAAAGATGCATAATAAGAAAACGTTATGAGGATTACAACATGGATATTACTGCAAAAAAAAAAAAAGACTGAAAGAGAGAAATTAGTGGTAATTATAAAGCACTGTGTAACATAATTTGAAAACACAGGTATCTGTGTGCTTTCCAAAGGAGAGCCTTAGGAAAGCCAGAGCAAAAGTGCTTTAGTCTGGACGGTTTTGACTGATTATATCTTTCCTTAGGTCTTTCAGGCAGGTAAGGAGTATATAAGGTTTTTATTAAATACACTCCTTACTATGGTTCTGTCCTCACAGGCACCCTTCCCTAGGATCACTGTTTGAGGATGAGACTTTTAATGCAATGTTATCTTTTAAGAAGGTGATGCCTTGGGGCTGGGGGCAGGGGTGGTATAGGTGCTTAAGGATCTAAGACTTTTCTTGTATTCAGTTATATGCCATGATTGTGTACAATAAGTAAGCTAAAAAAGAAAAATGGAATGATTTTTGTGGCCTCGGACATGTTTTTTAAATTACCATGGCAGTTTTTATATCAGTATCTATATTTAAAAAATTTTGCACAACATTTTCTAGGGAAGACTGCTGGCTGAAGATGAATAATATGTATAACCTTGTTCTTTACGTATGACTGTCAATCCCAGCAGCAAATCCCACATGACTAGAATCATTAATAAAAATCACCAGCAAAGACATTCATATTAATTACAAAGAGAGAAGGGAAGAATGAAGTCAGAAGCAAAACATTCACTCAGACAGAAAGAATCAGACTACAAAGAAGGCAGATAGCCCTGCAGGGCATTGCTGCCTGAGCTCACCCAAGCACTGCCTGGCTTGATTTTTTGTTTGTTTTTGGTTTTGTTTTCCTTAGTCCCACTGGGCTTATTCAGAGGCAGAAGTGACTGTGGCACTCTGCTCCTCATCTTCCTCCACCTGGTCTTTACATAAAGATTGCCATAAGCCCTTTGAACTTAAAAGAAAAAAGTTTAAAACTATGTTCATACATTCCTAAGTCAAATTCCAAAACACTGGAGAGGTCTCTTAAAGATCCCGATGCTAAGTAAGCACCAATACACTAAAGCAGACTGTCTATCTAGGGTAACTGCTACATTCAGCTCAGCTAACCAGTCCTCAGAAGAACTGGAAACACCATCCCTGCCCCTCCCCCGCCTCCCACCCCACCCCAGAAAGGTTAGCTAAGGTGTGTTCTCACCTGAAATAATGCTTCCTTGAGTATCCTCACCAGTGATAAAGAACAAGGTAGGTTTGTTTTTAATACCTTCAGAATAAATGTAAAAGCCAAAACACTAAAAATTCACTTCTTAATGAACAAAAGAAACCTGAGAGAAATAGAATGTGGTATATGCATCCACTGGATGAAGGGAATAAGGTCTGGTCCACGTTACAACATGGATGAAATCCTAAAAACATTATGCCAAAAAGCCACACATACAAGGCCACACATTGCATGTTTCTATCACACGAAATTTCTAAAATGTACAAACTTAATAGTAGTATTTTCCAGGGGTGGGTGGGAATAAGTAGCCTTGTATATAGGACTTCCTTTAGAGATGATACAGTGTTTTGAAACTAAGTAGTAGTGGAAGTTATATAATTTAATGATCTTTAATAAAATCCACTAGCTGAAACACCTTAAAAGAATTTTATGGCATATAAATTATGCCTCAATAAAAAGGAAGCACTAAAAGATACTGTAAACTTCAGCCAGGTATGATGACACATGCTTCTAACTCCAGCACTCTACAGCCTGAAGGAAGAGATCACAGCCTCAAACCAGCCTGGGCCACATAGCAATCTCAAAATAACCACAATGGAATTTACATTATGAATTCTAAACTTAAGGCGAAGAGATGACTCAGTTTATAAAGAACTTGCTATGCATTCCTTAGGCCCTGAGTTCAGATACCCAGAACCAATGTAAAGCTGAACACAGTAGGGTGGGTCTGTAATTGTTTTGCTCTTATAGAGACATAGTAGACATAGAAACCCCAGACACTCATAGGCTTCCATGAGCTAGATTGCTGTAAGCATTAGAAAACCAAAGAGAATCTGTCTCACACAAACTGGAAGATGAAGACTGACCTCCATATGCATGCCAAAGTACATACATTACTGCACTCACACGTATCACACCACACACACACACACACACACACACAACTGGGTGGTGTACACTTTTTTGTCCTAGCACTTGAAAGGCAGAGGCATACAAACCTCTGAATTCAAAGCCAACTTGATCTATGGAAGGAGTTCCAAGTCAGCCAGAGTTAAATGGTCTCAAACAAAAATGAACAATCAATCAAAACCACACTAGTTTAAATTGTTAGCCCTTTCATTTTAGAAACATCTGTATATCAGTATACAGATTAATAGAGTATGTTAATACAGTAAATGTATTGAGTTGTATTTCCTGGAAGAAAACTCAAGTTTAGATGTCATTTATTCCTGATAATTAGTCCTCTCCACCCCTAGGCCATTTCTGGCTCCCCTTTGCCACTAAGGATATGAAGCACTGGGAGTGGGGAGCACTATTTTGAAGCCATCACAGTGAACACTGGTGTTAATATGATCCTCAGTTCTGGATGGTCTCTGTGTTTTCCCCAAAGATTTCTCCTTAGTTATGACAGGAAGTTGGCACTTATGCCGAATGAGAGCACAGAGTGACTAGGTGATCAAAGTTAAACCCTCAGAGAACAATGAAGCGGTGGCCATCATGGCGCTGGGTGTGCTCCTCAGACACACATGGCAGACACTACTTATGCTATTCAAAAATGGCAATGCCATAAAAGACCCAGAGCAGGTGAGACGGAGGCTCCATGTTTTAAAATAATTTTTTAACTGACAACTAAGGATGACTTGCAATCCTAAACAATATCCTATACATTAAAAAATCAAAAGGGAAAATAGAAAAAATGAATCCCCTCTATTCTTTAAATGAAACTCAAAAGTCTTTCCAATGGCCACCGCTCCTGAGCCATCTGCAGGCCTCTCTCTCCCTTGAATGTTAAACAGCCCTTCTGCCCCCTTGAGTCCCTCCAGCACACCACAGAGCTCTCACATGGCACAGTGTCAGCAGTGGAGAAACAGCTATTCAAGTTACTGGCGTCACGTCTTCCTTCATAATAGACAGTAAGGGAAAATGCAAAAGGGTTATGGCTTAGAAAAAACAGTTCCCAAATTAAAAATAGGGCTGTATTTTGATAACGACAACCGAAAACCAGTCTCTATTCCTCTATCAGTATTTTCTGTACCTCTTTCTCAGTTTTTCTGTATCTGATACCCAAGGGGATAAACCTAACTTCAGTAAGTCAGGGAATCAACATGAGTGACAAAGTATCTCGGCCTTTAGGATCCTCAAATCCTTATTCTCCAGTCATAAAAAAAAAATACAAACAGAGACTTAAATCCACACACAGGGCACTGAGTTTCGATCCACTTAGGGTCCAAGCATCCTGGACTACTGACCTCAGTGTCTACTTCAGAGTCCACCATCTGCCGAGTCATTAAATATTCCCTCATTCCAGAAAGTACAGCTTCCCACGAATAGGATTCTGAACATTTGATATTTGTACATGTCAGCCACTGTCTGGCACATCAGAATAAAGCACAAATTCTGGAACAAGCAGTCACTGCTCATGAATTCACAGCTATTTCCTCACTTTTGCTGAAAGAAGAGAGACCGTAAAAAGATTGCTATAATATGAATATGCAGAGAAAAATTTAAAAGCAGAGCACAGGATGAAAGTTCATGGAAACAGCGTATTACAAAGCAAATGAGAAAACTAGCCTCTAATAATTGGCAAATCCTAGTCACACTTGCAGCCAACAATCCAGACCCGACAAAGGGAGAAGAAAGTCTAAAGGAAAAGATGCCTTACTAGCAATGAGATGAATAATATGTTAATTAATTTAAAATTTGTTTACAAGTAGAAAGGCATTTCTAAAGGTCTGGAAAACAGTTAAGTCCCTAGAGCAGGTCATAAACTTTGCTGTCCACAGACTGTATCCTGTGAGCAGACATGTTGTGTCTGCCAACCTCATACTTTAAAAATTGGTATTCGCTGCCAGCATTTAATCAGGAGGATTCACAGAGAAACCTTCCACTTGTTAAAAGATCTGAAGGTCTGGAAAGGCTGACACCAGCCGCCTCATTGTAACAAGGCTAGCTCTTCTCCACAGGACCTTCTCACGGGAGTTACAAGGCAAACTGAAAAGAACCAGGGCCTCAGGCTAATACACGGTCACTGTAAGTTTTGTTCAGTTACAGGTGTATTGAGAAGTTCCTTAGAGAGTGCTAATGCACAACTGCGGTGGGGACTTAAGTCTTTGGCATTTTACACTTGGTTAAAGCTCCTGAGCTAACTGCAAGAACCAAATTACTACCTTTTTCACAGTTACTCCCGTCCTCTAGAGTAACAACAGTTGAAGTCCTATTAAAATACAGCCATCCAACCTTGATCAAGCCAGGAAGCTCAAGAAGAATGCAAGATCAACTTCATCAATAATAACGCTAATCCAGCTTTTTCTCTAAGCACAATCAGTAAGTAATCAACTGCACTCAAATCCCGACACAAGTGTGTGCTTCAGGCCCAGGTTGCAAAACTCCACATGGAAAACTCTGAGGATAAACTCCTTATGCATAGGAAGCCCTGACAACCTGTGCAGGTTTCTAAGAGTGTATTTAGGACTCTTTTCCTTTCTTGCTCCCACAACCACCCACCCACCATCTGAAGGCACTAGCATGTACTAGAGCCATGGAATTAAGTCATTGAATGAATGTGTGACCTCCTACATTTTCCCTCTGCGCACCTGCTTGCTCTCTTTGGCTTGGTTTTTCTTTAGAATCATTCTGTGGCTCTGCTCCTAGCTTCTCCACTGTAGATGGCTAACAAGGCAAGACAAACTTGGTCCCTTGATGCTGTTGAACATGCATGTTACAATGAAGAAAGGAGGTGGACCTAAACCACTCAACACACCCTCTCTACTCTAAACCTTCTGGGGCCCTTACAGCCCATCTGTGGTGACATCTAGTTCTTGGGGCTGAAGAAAGAACTTAAAAGTAGAAGACACAAAATGACTTGCATCCATATCAGGAAGCAACTGGATGAACATGCTAACTCAAGTCACAGAACACTACAGGATGAATGGGACTTGCTGGCAAGCAGGACTAAGAAGCAATGGTTCTAAGCAGCTCTCAAGTCTTCTTTACTCTTACAGACGTCAAGAACCACTGAACTCTGGGCCCACCAGGAGCTTCGCTAGGGCCCCTGGTCCTCACACATTCTCTCTCACACCTGCATGCCATAAGCCATTCCACAGACGCAGTTAAAACAACCACGTACTCTGTTTTTATGATTCAAATTAATCAGCCATTTGAACAAAAAAGCAAACATTTTTAAAACATAGCTATACACTGACAAAGTCCTTAATATCATGAAAAATACAGATTATCTTCACATGCAAAAAGCCAGTTATATGCCATGCTATAATTTTAAATTAATCCCATGCCTTTCAGCGATGTTCTTAGTCTCTCCCAATCCTTTTATGCCTTACAGCACACTCTCCCCAGCTGCCACTGCAAGGCGGGTTGATGCTGCTAACCAACACATACCACGGAGGGCTCTAAAACAGCGTGACAATTTTATGCTTGACTCAGGTAATCATAGCTCTCTTGAGGGGAATCTGCACTCAGACTTACCTTCCCCCTGCTCCTGCCATCCACAATCCCCTCTGGGGGAACTTCAGACTCTAATACACTCGATTACACTCTACAGATTTATAATGCCAAACAGCCATTCACATAAGGGCTCTCTGTAAACATTACCAGATTTATGCCAACTCGGGTGATTGATTTGAACCTCTTAGTGTCACCTTATTTCAAGGCAAACCTTTCATACCCATTTCTCCTTAATTCCTTAACCGGGGCTCCCTAGTCACACCCTGTACCTTTCCCCGTGTGAAAATAAGACCAGGGTTAGAAGAACCAGTAATAAGACAAAATGAATTCTAGAAGGGACAGCAGGTGAGACGAGACAGATGGGTGAAGTCAATCACACGAAGCAAGGACAATGAGTATGAAAATAAATATAATCATACTGTTTCAGTATAATAGAATAGTTCACGTTACCAACATCTAAACATATACTCCTTAGACATTAATGAGCCCATGAAGATATTTACCTACAAATATCTTCCAAAATGCAGGCTCTGATTTAAGTAGTCTGCAGTGCAGCCCAAGTTCCCAGGCACTGCTCGTGCATGCTACAGTGGCTCTGCTCCTTGGTGAGGGTGGGAGAAAGCAGCAGCAGCATCACCTGGGTGCTTGTCAGATCTCTGGCATCCACCTTAGAATTATGCAGAGATCCGGGTCAACTAGTGTGCATCACCAGATAGCAGCCTACTGCCTTGTGTGCTCACTGAGAACCAGATCCACCTGGGAGCATTTAATAGAGGAGTGGGGCTCCTCGAAGAGACTCTAGTCCAGTGAAGTATTTGGATGGTGTCACATTTGTTTCTTTTAAAGCATACCCAGGTGGTTCTGATGAGCAGGCAATATGGAGAACCAAAGATTTAAAATACCCTCCTGGGTAGGAGGGACATATAAACTGACTGCTAATGGGATGAGGAATTTCTTTGGGGGAGGAAGAAATGTTCTAAATTTAACTACGGTGAAAATTGCATAACTGTGAATGGAAAGCACTGAACTGTACAGCTCAAATGTGTCCTTCACGTGATCTGTGAATTATACCTCAATAAAACTGTCACGCAGAATGATAAAAAGCCCTTAGTAGCTTCTCTATAGAAACATGAATAAATAATGGAACAACAATGAAATGGAATTATAGTCTATCCTGAAAATTTAGGCCAAAATTTTGAATTTCTTTTAAAGATGAGGTAGGTCAAGTGCCTCTCGAGAAATACTACTGTCTGCTTGCTGATTCTTCAGACCAATTTTGCTCGAGGTGAGAGAGGAAAAGCAGACTGTGAGCAACACCTTGCATTACAAACCTTATGTTACTATTATGCTGAAAGGAAGAAGCAAAAGGAGAAAGAAGAAAAGAGGAAAGGGAGGAGAGAAAGATTAGGGGGAAGAAATAGTTATCCATTTGGAAAACTTGCCCCATACACTATAAGTTCTTACAGTATTTTCACTGAGGCTGTGTGTGGTAGTTCATGCCTTTAATCTCAGCACTTGGGAGGCAGAGGAAGATGGATTTCTGTGAGTTAGAGACCAGCCAGGACAACTAAATAAATAAATAAATAAATAAACAAACAAACAAACATACATCACATTTTTCTAATTTTTCTATATATTATGTAAAATACAATCTGACCTTGTTTTTAAAAATAGCCTAAGAAGCCCTAGATAATACACTCACAAAAATGAGACCGACCACAGGCAACATTAACATTACAGGACCAGACACTGCTCACTGACCAAGCAGAAAGCACCACAAGCATAGAGAATCAGCAGGCAACATTGTTCCAGAATTGCCCACAGGACTTGTGGCCAAGGTCGACTCTAAACTACAGGTGCTGTGAGCTCAAATCACCACAGCCCAGGTAAGCATCCCCACCCTAACCCCGAAGCCAACCCCGATTTATGGTCCTATACCCTCATTCTTTGAAATAAAAACACGTCTACTATATCAAGTTCCTAAGTCAACATGAACTAGTGAAACACATCCTCTGGGTGCTTTGCTGAGAACCTTTCTGTTCAGAAATGGCTTTGTGGTGCTGTGTGACATCATCATTGCAAACTGAGTAGCACATCCTCCTCAACAGAAAAGCCCTTACAAAGCCAGTGCATTCTGTGATTACTGCTGTGTATTTTCCTTTCAAAGTAACTCTACCTTATCACATTCTACAGACAACAAGGAGAAAGCACTAGACCTTGACCCTGCAAACAAGTGTCTCCCATTATTTTCCATGAAGAAGCTGGCCTTCCTGCCCCATACAAACCCCTGTGCTTTAAAAATATTTGCTCAATGAGCTCTTTGGGTTTCAAAGTTCTGAGAGAAAGCAGTAACATGTTGTTGTTGTGGAGGTAGGTCTCCTGTATTCAGAAGTGTTGACCCTTTTGCTTCTACCTACCAAGTGCCGAGATTGTCACCTGGTGGCAGTTATTATAAAGCAGAAAAAAAAAAGCCACTTAAATTTTGAGTAACAAATTTCAGGTCCAAAGGAGCAACTTGGAAAGCACACTGGAGATGTTCAGCGTGTTGTCAACTCCACCATTCCTCTGTGTCTTT
Organism: Grammomys surdaster; assembly: GCF_004785775.1. Taxonomy (NCBI): domain Eukaryota; kingdom Metazoa; phylum Chordata; class Mammalia; order Rodentia; family Muridae; genus Grammomys; species Grammomys surdaster. The sequence goes on from NW_021604670.1 coordinate 6,882,670, forward strand.
CAGTCACTTCCTGAGGAATAAAGGCCCCACAACTTTGTGTATATCCTTCTGGTTTAAGAACCAAATCTTTAAGGAAGTATATCTTTTTCATAATTTAGATAATGGTGTAAAAATTCCTTTAAATAGAAAAGGAAAGGGAAGGACAGCACAACAGCTTAAAGGTCAAGTCTGATGCCAAGCCTGCTGACCTGGCTTTGATGTGTGGACCCACAGAGTGGAAGGAGACAATGACTCCCAGAAGTTAGCCTCCAGCTTCTACGCATGCACAACACACTCACTCACACTCACATACACTCAATCATGCATATTCCTACAGGTGTACACTCAAATGTATGCACACTCACGCTCGTGCACTCACACGAACGCATGCACACACTAAATGTAATCTTTAATTGAAATCAAATAACACAAACCAACAGGAGCAAAGACTTACCTGATAGAATATATACCCCGAATGTCCTTTTCCCCACTTTGTCCTTCCCTCAATGCTTGCATCTGTAATAATTTCATAAGGGCTTTCATCAAACCAGACATATTCCTGTAAAAAAAAATATAATAATAAGCTAAATGTCCCAGACTTAAAATGAGTATGAGAAGCAGTTGCTTACTCCTGTGTTTCCTTCTCATGATGTCAGATACAGAAATGAGAGCCTCACCCATCCTAGCCAGTGCTCTAATGAGCTACACCTCCCTCCACTCACACTCAACAGTAGCCACCTACAGATGCTCAGCTCTCTTTTTAGCACATCCGAGACCCAGGCATGAAAAAGGAATCAAACCAGCTATCAATCACCTCCCTACACACATGTGGGGAAAATCAATCAGAGAAAAAAAGTCAAACATTATCCCACATAATGCGAGACACTGACCACATCAGTTACCCAGAATAAATGATCACGTCATTTGTAAATATTAGCAGACCATGAAAAATAGTCAGACATATGAAATGGATCAACCACTCAAAAGAGCAGGCCAGGGGACCAATTAAAGCAGAACAAAAGCCATTAAATCAAAAAAGAATTAATAAAAAGAGGAATTACACTTTAAAGTTTTTCCTTATTCTGTAAGAAATAAAATAAATATATCAAAAAGAAAAAATAAGTACTCTTTTAAAATAAGTCTCCCTTACAAACTAGAAAGAAATCTTAGAAATAAAAATGGTCTACCGACTTTTAAGCAACCTAAAAATCATGTTTGCTAACATTTATTGAACATCTACTATAGGTTAAGCATTCTCCTAAGTGCATAATATATCATTGGTCATACCATACGGAACAGAGGGATAGTCCATCAACACTAACTTTAGGGTCAGGAAAGCCTCCCATAATTTGGGGCATTTATATGAGCTGTGAGTAATTGTACATTTTTAAGGTATTTAAATTTTTCCATCTGACAAAGGATTGGGCTATACATTAGACAACAGTCAATGGCAGTGGCCATTACTTGGCTACTGGGCACTCGGGTAATGCGGTTAGTCTAAACCCAGATGTGCTACATGTATTCAGGTTTGATTCCCAGCACACACATAACATCTGTGACTCCAATTCCAGGGACCCAATGCTTTCCTGGTATCCGTGAGAACCAGAAATGCATGTGGTGCATAGATAGTGTGCATGCAAAAACATCTATACACACAAAACTACTTTTAAAAGTACTCAGAAGGAGCTGGGCGTAGGTGGTGCACAACTTTAATCCCAGAACTCGGGAGGCAGAGGCAGGAGGAGCTCTGTGAGGTCAAGGGCAGCTGATCTACAAAGAGAGTGCCAGGGCAGCCACGGCTACACAGAGAAACTCCATCTCAGAAAAAATAAATCAGAAGAAACATAAAATATGACTGCATGTTAAAATTGTATTTTGATATTTGGGGTAACATAAAGTTCATTATTAATATTAGTATCCATTTCTTTTACTTTTTTTAAATCTAGTTATCAAACAGAAATGTAAATTTATTTTATTTTCATTTGTGTGTGTGCATGCCCACAGGGGCTAAAGTTGTTAGATCCCCCTGGAGCTGGAGTTACAGGTAGTTATGAGTTACCTGAGGTGGGTGGCTGGGACTCAAAGCTGGGTCCTACAGAAGCACAGCCAGTGCTCTAACCACTAAGTCATCTCTGTACTCCCACCTATGAGAAAATTTGAGCACCATTTGTAAGTCAGATGCATGGATCATATTATATTCCCACTTCTCAGCACTGTTCCTGACAGTCCCAAGGTTTAGTTTCTAAGTAGATTCTTCTGGGACTGTCAACATTTCCCTTCCAGCTGAAGAATTTTCCATAATATTTTCAATAGTAGTTTTCTCCTTTCATATGAATCCTCTTACATGCCCATGCAAGGACAGAGTCACTGATGAACCTTTTGTGACATAGATCATATGTGTACAGAGTCTCTAATGTATGAACCCATTATAAAGGGTCCTCACACTAAATGAAAGACTACATAAAGTGCTCCTGGCACTCAGTGGGCCTGAGTCACCATTCCTAGAAGCCACAAAGTGGGTGGACACAGCAGAGTGTGTCAGTAACTCAGGGCAGAGAATGGTGTAGAGCATGGATAGGCTCAGTGAAAGACTCTTATCTCAAAAGGATACAGTGGCGAGCAATAGGGTGAGAAGGGCCCAGCACTGGCCCTGTCTCCTGCATGCACACCAACAGCCAAATCCACTCACATTCAGACTCGCTTGCTCTCACACAAACTCTCTCTCTCTTTCTCACATACACATACAGAAAGAGAGAGAGAGATTATTTCTTCTATGTACTATGTATGTTCTTGGATGACTGTCAAAGATTAGCTTTGCTCACATACTCCTTAATGACTGTGACAGTTTCATGGTACTTTACCTCATGCAACAAAATGACCAGTTAATCTCACTGTGACTCAATAAAATTAAGCAGAGAAATTTTTATAGTATATAAAAAATGTTATAGTGTACACAGTACATTATATTTTATAAGAGAAATACTTCATGCTAACACAGACAGTTTGATACACAACTGGGGGTGGGGATGGGCAGAGAAAACAGGGCCAGTGTCACAGACTCACACCAAGAGCCTTTCATTGCAATGCTACACGGACTGGATCTGTGCTTTAGCTGAGAACCTTCCTTGACAGTGACAGAACAGGTGATAATGATAGGTCTAGGGACCCCACAGGCCAGTCACAGGATTTGCTCAGAGTACACAAATATGAAAGTGTCCGCTTGTCTTTACACAGCAGTGGGAGGTACAGGGTGATCTCCAAAGGCACACAGATGTTTCCTCACTGGCTGCTTTGCAAAGCTGTTTGCAGTTCCATGGCTGCTGACCAAGGCCCGATCCTTTTCTTGGTGAGGTTGGCATCTGCAAGGGTATACACCACAATCCTAGAGCAGCCCACCCCAGAGAGGCCAAGACAAAAGCTGAAACACATGCTGTCTCAGGAGGGTTTATGGGTACCTCCTGAAGGCCACTTCTGTCCATTAGGATCACTGGTATTCTTCGAACAATCTTCTTGATTGCTGCTCTAAATATCCAAACCTCCCTTACTTAGATGGGAGCTTTCTCAATATTCACAACCTTGAAATGATCTGATCCTTAAAATGCTTTATCCACTTATTTTATTCAGAATTAGGAGGCGAGCCTGTGAAGAACCTGAACCACAAAGAGTTGTTCCTCCCATGCAACACTGTCCTTTACAAAGACCCAGAGAGTTTCAGCATGGAAACTGAAGCTAGTCTATGATCAGCTGAAGAACCTACAATAGTTGGGACTTGTCCAGCCTCAGTTGCTGAGTGAGTCAAAGTCAGTCTCCTCAGAGCCTCCCTAGAATCTGACTCTTCCAAATACACAAACTCACTAAAGATAATAAACCAGGTCTCAGGATTGCACTCTGCCTCATTCTACATGGCGGAACTTAGGAATATCAGCTCTATGATGAGCACATGCCTAGCATGTCTGAGATCCTGGCTTCTGGCCAAGCATAAAATAGATAAGTCATAATGATTGTATACCACTGGAAGTACACTAAAAATCAGTTTATATAGTATTTTAAAATGCTGACTGATTTTATAATATGCAAGTTATATATTTTTAATATAAACAAACACAAGAAAGAATTTAGTAAATAAGAAATGTGGGATCAACATGAATAACAGAAGAACTTAAGTATAATTATTCAGAAGTGATTATAAATACTGAAATAATAATTAATAGAAAAAAAATAAACAGAAATCAATATATAGTTAAAATTAGTTTCAAGAAAACTAGTGAGAAGGATTCTAAAGAATAAAAACTTGCAGTGACAGACTATTTATAACCTAGATGATAGACAGGATAAATATCAAAAAAAAAGGAAAACATAATATAGACATGCAAATCCCACTGGATAAGATTCCTAACACCCAGAAGAGTGTATGGGGACACATACACACTCACATTGAGCAAACACTGCCTCAGTCTTTGTGGAAAGCCATTTTATACTATCTGTAAAACTTTTAAATGAAGAAATCCTCCTACAGTCAGCCCTTGCACATACTCAAAAGAAAGACATTGTATTGTGTTGGCTATCTGAAACAGAAAGAAAGAAAGAAAGAAAGAAAGAAAGAAAGAAAGAAAGAAAGAAAGAAAGAAAGAAAGAAAGAAAGAAAGGAAGAGGGAGGGAGGGACAGAGGGAGGGAGGGAGGGAGGGAGGGAGAAAGAAAGAGAGAGAGGGAAGGAGGGAGGGAGGGAGGGAGAGAAGGAAGGAAGGAAGGAAGGAAGGAAAGAAAGAAAGAAAGAAAGAAAAGGAAGAGAAGGAAGAAAAGGAAGAAAAAAGGGACAGAGGGAGGGAGGGAAGGAGGGAAACTAAATGTTTTCCAGTAGGGAAATGGTTAAACCATGACACATCTAACATTACAGGATATCCTGAATTTGTTAATACTGGTGTAAGCAAATTTGTAAACAGCAATTTGGAAAGATGTTCATCACATTATAAGATAGGAAAAGCAAGCGTTAGAATTATTTTAAACACTTGGAAGGGTTGTGCACAGAAACTTTTCTTTTTCACATTAAAAATAGGATTCCAATTTCCCTGGCATTAGTTTGTTCAAATTCCATTCATCTAGGTCTGATTTCAGACCCCAGCTCTCTCTACATCCCAGAGAAAATTAAGAACAGGCCTTGGAAGAATCTCTCAAGCAACCTAACATTGCTAAGGCTTTCTAATCCTACAGTTTCCTACTGTTCATCGGGACCCCCTAAAAATGTACTTTTTAAAAAACAGAAAATGATGAAAATCATGTCTGTAGGAGCAGCATGCGACGCCACTGCATCTGTCCACCCTGACCCAGAAATGCAGTGTGCCTGTTTTCTTCAGCCTTTCTTTTAGATGTTGGCCAGAGCCTAAACCCTCTCTCTATGGGACTCTATTACTTCACTCTTTCTCTGAAGCTCCCCTCCTGCCTTATGGCAGCTTGTCCACCACATGGCTGACCTCCATGTTGGCTTAACTCAACATGGCTTTCTCTCTCCTCTATCTTCCTCCTCCGGGCAGCTGAGGAGACTTACAGCTTCCTGGCCTGGAGTTTTTTCTTTCAAAATCTAATAAAATTGCCCTTTCTTTTGAGTCTAGTTTTAAATTCTTTTATGAATGAGACCAAGAATCCCACGAGGGGTGACCTCAGCTTCCCCAGTAATATGTGGTGGCCATGAAGAGACTGGACTGCTCAAAATGTCTAATAGCAGGTTTGGTAGCTTCTATGGAGATACTACAGAAGCTCCTCTGAGGACACAGCAGGTAACTATGGTCCAGGACCAAGCATCTGTAGGGGCCTCACAAGGTGATTCTAACCACTCCAACAGCTATCAAAAGGGCCCCCCATCAGATCCCAGGCTCATCACCCTCTAGACCAGCCTTCCAGATCAATGGGAACATAAGGAGCAGCACAGTGGATCAAGGATGGAGCCATGCAGGGATTCTCGGAGACTCGGATTTGAACTTTGTGCCATGTCCTTGGCTCTATTCCTGCATTTCTGCTCGGGGCTTGTAATGTTAAGAACTCTTGCCTTTGCTTCTCCCTCAGGCTCTGTCCAGTCAAGAACTTCTTTCTCTCCCACATCTGGCTGTTAAAAGCAGTGCAACCACTGGAGGGGCATTTTCAAGGTCCCCAGGATGGAACAACTGGAGGTGAGTCCTAATTGACACGCCCAGTGACCCTACCCAAAAGAAAAAAGCCAAGCTAGATTGAACCCAATCTCCTAAAGGGCAATTGAGTTTCCTCTGTAGCACAGCAGACAGAAATGAGACATGCAGTTTAGGAATGTGGCCTCAATGCATGCCTTAGGCCACAAGCCAAAATGTCCTTGGTCTTGACCTGGGTGGGAAAAGAAAAGCCAGGAGTGGCTGTAACTCTAATTCCCTGTCTGAATCCTAAGTAATCTCATGGCTGTCTCAGAGGCGAGAATGTTACAGTAGCATTGAAGGCTAATTAAGGAAAGTTGCCTCCTACACAGGATTGGAATCCACTCCTAGATAGAGACATACCATTGGCTCCTCCCTAAAGAGTTAACCCAGCTGGGCGCTTAATCACCAGGCCAAAAAGACTAAAAAGGAGGGAGGGAGGGAGGGAGGGAGGTTGGTTCACCAAAAGCCATGCTAAAGAGATATAGAAGGAATAATTATCCCTTTAATGAGATAGTGTGCTTTTCTCAGAAAATTCCTGCCTCCTAGTACAGACTCTACACAGTACTAGGGGTTCTTGCTTGCCTTTCTGAGTTCCTGTGGCTGATCTACTTACCAGCCTAACTCATACAATGTCACCTTCTCTCTCCTCCATGCCTCCTCCAGGAGGTTGCCAAGATCTACAGCTTACCTGTCCAGGCATTTTTTTTTTTTTTTTTTTTGCTTTAACCTTTAATAAAATTGACTCCAAGTTTCCCTCTGAATAACAGGAAAAAAAAAATTACCACTTACTACTTTCACAGTTTAAAAGTACTCATCCTTTTTGGTAGTTAAAAAAAAATACATATGTACACAGCTTGATTAGTTGTTTTAAAAACCTGGGGTCAAAGGGTAGTAGAATAGGATGAGGACCAATATAGACTGTCTACATGTGCAAAGCTTTAAATTCAGTTCAAACTAGATGGAGGGGTGGTTATAATCTCACTTGATGAAGGATTCTGAAGACAGATAGATTAAGTCTGATTATCTCCTAAATAGACACTATGAGCAAAACCATAAAGGCGTGGTGTCTTTTATTAAGACTTGGCCTTGAGCCACAGTGTAGCAGAAACACAAAAGCATTGCTGACAGCCACTTACACAGTCCCCTTCATGTACTCCACCTGATTTCCTGAGTTCTAACTTTTTCTCTGTGTATCTCTTGCTTGGATACTGGCCAAAGCCTAATTATGCTTTCTCTAAAACTCTGAGTTTTCTCACTATCTCTCTGACCTTCATACCTAATAGTAAATCCATGAATTTCTCTCCATCTCTCACTGCTCAGAACACGCTAGAGTTTTCAGCTCACCTGTCTTGTCGTGTTTCCTCTCAAAATCTAAGAAAACAGTCCTTGAGCTATAAACAAATAAATAAATAAATAAATAATTTGAATGTTAAATTTGAGAAAGTAGCCTTCTAAGGAGTATTTCAAGAATTGGAATTAGCTTTCAGACAAGCAGGCTGCCTGAATTTGAGGCACACAGAACAGTTAATTAACAACTCAAAGCAAAGACTTTAATCAGGGCAAAAAAAGAGCTGATTAGATATTATGCCTAGTGTATTCATAGTAGAACCTGTTCAAGATGCATCATTAAAAGGAGAGGGCATATCCAGCTGCCTACTATCTCTCCCCTGCATCTGAATGGCACCATATTCAACATGCACAAATCTGAACTCACACTCTTCCTACACACCTGGTTTTCTAATGTTCTCTACAGTCTACAGTAATAGTTCTCACCCTTGCTGTAGTAGTTTGAATATGCTTGGCTGAGGGAGTGGCACTATTTGGAGGCTTTGTTGGAGCAAGTGTGTTCACTGTAGGTGTGGCTTAAAGACCCTCCTCCTAACCTGATGGGAGCCAGTCTTCTATCAGCCTTCAGATGAAGATGAAGATGTAGAACTCTCAGCTCTTCCTGTACTATGCTTGCCTGGATGCTGCCATGCTTCTGCCTTGATGACAATGGACTGAATCTCTGAACCTGTAAGCCTGCCCCAATTAAATGTTGTTCTTACAAGAGTTGTCATGGTCATGGTATCTGTTCACAGCAGTAAAACCCTAACTAAGACACTTCCTAATGCTGTGACCCTTTAATATAGTTCCTTGTGTTGTGCTGACCCACAACCATCAAATTATTTTCATAGCTATGTTATAGCTATAGTTTTGCTACTGTTATGAATTGTAATATAAATATCTGATATTACCCCTGTGAAAGGGTCATTTGACCCCCAAAGGGGTCACAGACCACAGGTTGAGAACCATTGGTCTAGAGGGAAAGCAAAGAGAAAACAGGGAGCTACCTTTGAGACATATATTCCTTTCAGGTATCTTCATCCTTAATCCACCACAAACACTGCACCTCAAAGCCACACAAATCTATTTCTTCCATCTCTCGTAGAAGCAGCTATTACCTCTCCCCTGAACAATAGCCACAGCTACCTAGATTAATCCCCCTGTGCCTTTCCTAGCCCTTTAACCCAAAGCCAATACTTAATAACTTTATCTTCATGCTGAAGCCAAAGTTGTCACTTCAGAACCCCCAATACATTTGGGTAGCTTCCCACTGTACCCAAGATAAAGACCTAAATTTTCTGAATCATCTACCATTACCTGGACTGTCTGGCCCCATCTCCTCTCCCAGTCCAATCTAAAATGGCTCTCCCTTTGCTTTGAGCATTCTTTCCTCATCCCATAAGAGGAACTTGTCATACTCTATTTCCTGTAAATGGAAAGTTCCACCCTCTTATTTAGCCTCTGTGCTAAATACATATGAGTGTAACAATTATGTCCACTCTGCTCACTGTGATATCACAACACCAAATATAAGAATAAAGATGACAATTCTATGCTTCACTTAGGGCAGATGTAGCAAAGACACTATTGTGTTTGGTGTTCAGAGGAGCTCTGAAGGTAAATTTAGTTCTCTAATTACAGGATTTAACACATTTACACTGAAACTAAAGCAGACAGCCCAGACTCAATGGGTAGTGCATTCCTTAATCCATCACTCAGGAAGCAGAGGCAGGAAGATCTCTGGGAGTTTGAAGCCAGACTAGTCTATATAGCAAGTTCCAGGTCTACAGAGAGAGGTCTTATATCAATCAAAGAAAAGAAACTAGAACATCTGATCTCTTTAACATTCAAAGTTCATTATTAAGTTAGTTAACTTCAATTAACAGCAATGATATAACTCGCCATATTTGTAGAAAGACATCCTTTCAAAGACTACACAGGTAGACAATGAAATAATTATAAACATGGAAGAAATATAATCAATGTGATACCATAGTATCAACACTGGGACAACTCTGTAGAGACAAGGCAGTATTTGTTTTTGTTGTTAGAGCTTTTGTTTTCATTTAGTGAACCTTAATCTATATACTGGCAACATTAAACTATTTAGATTCCAGACAGAATAAGAAAAGGAATAAATATTCAGATGGCCTATAAAAACTCAACTGTGTTGAAGACTAACTATCAACTATGTAGCCAAATCGCCCACATTGCAAATTTCTGCAAGAGATCTAGCAACACTAGACAGCTCCTGCAAAGTAACCAGCACAGCTGCAAGAAGCACCTTCTTAGAATGCTATTTTCTTTCCATCCCTCCCTTCTGAATGAATTTATTATGTATGAAAATCACTGAATAACTGAATTTTTTAGACTTTATTTAACACTTCTCCCAAGCTGCTTCAAAAGAGTGAATCCAAAACTCTCCTTAGAAACAGAGGGATAACAATGAAATCTCAAAGAATGGGAGTTTTAAGTACATTTAAAGCCATAATTATAGTCATGATAATCCATTAAAATTTTATAGAAGAAAATCTAACTGGGCATACCAAAGAATGCTTAAAATTTTTCTTTGAAGATTTCCCTTTATCATTTTGAAATCTGTGTAAGAGTAAGTGTGTACATGTGGCTATGCACATGTGAGTATAGGTCCCCACCAGTACTGGAGTTACAGATCACCGTAGGCCTCCTGAGGTGGGGGAATGGAACTGAACACAGACCCTCCAGCAGAGTGGCAAGTACCATTAACCATTCATTGAGCCAACTTTCCAGCCCCAACCTCTTTGGAATTTAGTAAATATAAAAGCACATGTATGTGTCCTGCTTTACCTTTATAAGTTGTACTTTTAAGTAACCAGAGTAAATATTAGAAAAGTTCTCCTTATAGCAATATTTCAAGAAATAAGTGAAGAAAAACTGGTAAAAAAAAAAAAAATAGTGTTATTCTGAAGCTTCTAGCCTAAAGACATAGAAACTGCATGTTAACAACTCCTAGCATCATGAAAATGTAAATCATCAGGAATCATGTGTCTCCTAAAGAAAGAACACTATTATGCACATGAAAAAGCTCCCCTTGCCCAGAGCTTTACTGAAAATTAAATGAGTAATTTGAGTGAGGTTATGAAGCAAATGGCTGGGTTCACAAGCATTATTTAGTTAAGGTTACCCTCCTTTACTTTGAACTTATTTTGCTTTATTTGCTATTGTACCAATTTGGAGGAATGATTCTGTCTTGTTTTTCTGTGTTTGTGCACACACAAGTGTGTTCATGTGTGTACTGGTGCCTGTGCGTGCATGTGTGTGCGTGCACATCTGGGTGGATACATGCATGTATGTAGAGCTCACAGATCAACTTCAAGAACTGTTCTTAGGACTAACTATCCAAGGTCACTGATCTCATGCAGAAACCCAATGACCAGCATCCTTGTAAAAGAAAAAAACAAAAAGAACCAGAACATCTAAGACCCAAACATACAGTGACAGTGCAGTGAGAATACTCAGGATTCTCAGGGACAGAACTAGAGTTCTGCAGCCACAGCTGAGAGATGGAGCTTGTCTGTTCCAGAAGACAGAACAGATTCAGCCTGCCCCCAAGCTTTCGTTGACTTTGCTATCCAGAGTTATGAAAGAGATCTGACTCAATCTCTGTTGAGTCAGATCATCAAGTTTATAGGCACCCCAAGAAACAAATACACACAGGTCCTAGCACAGCCTAGAGATCCACCTTCACATCTTGTACTCAGAACTCCTGACATTCTGACTTCAACCAGGTCATCCCTTACACATGTAAGAGAGGACACTCCAAGAGTGGATGACATCCTGTGAGCTAAGCAGCTGAGAGTCAGTCTGAAGTGAAAACCAAGAATGAAACACACAACCTGAAATCCAACTTGTTTCTAATGCCCATGTGCATATCTATTGTTGGCAGGCAGAAGCCCCCTTCATCAAAAGCAAGGAAGGAAGGAAGGAAGGAAGGAAGGAAGGAAGGAAGGAAGGAAGGAAGGAAGGAAGGAAGGAAGGAAAGAAGGATCAAGGGTTCTATCCTGGGTTCAATACCAAGCATCACATAAACAGGGCATGGTGGCGCCCATCTGTAATGTCAGCATTCTTGAGGTAGAAACAGAAATCAGGATAATCGTAAGCTATACAGTGAGTGGGCTTGAGGCCAGTCTGAACTACATGAAACTATATGGTTGGGGCTTTAAAGAGAGAAGTGGAAGAGGAGAAGAGAAAGGGGAAAGGGAGGAAAGAGAAGGAGAGAGGAAGGGGGTAGATGAGAGGAGAGGAGGGGGACAAGGAAGAGGAAGAGAACAGGCAGCCGGAGCAACAGATAAAGAGTATTCTTATGCCCAAGCTAATTCAAGTGGATTCTGTAACTCAAGGCCCACAGGGCTCTAACATGTTCAAACAGGCTCAGAAACCTGGTGCAGTTGTCCTTCAATAATAGCTATTGTTTTCTTAATTTTTTTAAGGCCAAGTTACACAAGATTACTCAAGAACTCTGAGAGCAACCAGAGACATTACAAAAAGAACCTCAATTTTCACTAGGCATGAGACTCAAGACTCAGATCTTATCATTAAAGAATGTGGATCAATACTGATGTTGAGGATTCAAAAAAAATCATATATAACAAACAAGAAGAAAATTGGCCAAGTTTGTATAGACAAACTCTGGTAATTCAAACCATTCATACAAATTGTTCTACACCAGGCAGATAGAAATGATCACAACTGTGCATATGAAATGAGGGGTATTGGGTTTCTTTTGTTTGGAGTTTTCTTGATTACAACACTAAACACTGCTCACATGTGTTCAGCCTCCTTTTAAAAAAAAATACACATAACGTTTGGCTCTGGCTTTCAAAACATATCAAATATGAAGTATAAGCAACTACTCTTATTTGACCAGGGATTGAATAAAAAGAGATTAGGGGGTAAAGGAAAAACAAGAACATCCCAAAATGGATACAAATGATTCAAACTGGGCCAAGCTAGGCAAGTACCTTTTTAACTTGAAAAGATCTGTGAGTCCTGAAAAGGATTCTTGCTCCCACTAAAGCATTCTCAGAAACTCACCAGCAAATAGAAGAGAGAGAAACAATAAATATGTAACTAAATCATTGTCTAAATGCATGAAAAAAGTAGAAGAAAAAGAGATAGTGTCACAGGAAGGAAGAGGGCGGGATAAAACCAGTCCTGAGGAATTCCTATTTAAATGTCTGAGGGAACAAATGTTTCTTTAAAAAAAAAAAAAAAGTCTAAGATGTAAAACTACTGAGAACTTCCTTAAGAAAGTCCCGCATGCTCTTCTGAGTACCGGAAAATGGTCACATTTTCTCTGATGCAGTTTTCCATTATAAAGTAACATGTTCAGCAGCCACTCTTCCTAAATCACCCCGAAACACTTTAGCATAAATACATCACTTAAAATGACAAACAAAAGTCTCAGCCACATCACAGGACTTTAAAAAGAAATAGGGCAGAGTGTCCCAGATGGCGAAAGTGAGGAACTGCTTTTGTTATGAGCTTTAAGGGAGATCTTGGGACTTAACAGAAAAGAGAGAGAACATCTGCAAACCAGCTAAGAGGCCTAAAGGGAAATTTTAAAACACAAGATGGGGAAGCAAGCCTGGTTGGCTATCTTGGTCCCTGACTGGTAAGAGGAAGATAAACTCTGCTGGTGAGGTGGACGTATCTACAGCCATCCCTAAGTCCTAAGGCTCCAGATGAAAGGCTGCGTCCTGTAAACACTTGGAGGAGCCCTCATACAACATCCCTTCTAGGTCCCTGTCCTACCAGATGAACTGAGGAAGGAGAAGCTGAATGGTACAAAAGTCCAGTACAGAAAGCCAAGAAATGTGTCTCCTCAGTTGTTAGCTGTCCCTACATAATAACAAAGCAATTAAGTCTCCCCAGGAAGAGAATCATCAACAAAAGGGAAGACCCTGAGAGATGAGAATTTTCTCAGTTATCCTCAATCTTAACTCCAAATAATCCTCGGAATCATTTTTAAGCATTTGACTCACTGTGGAATTTTTAATCTTTTATGCAAGATTTCCTTTAAAAGCAGACTTTCAGTATTTCAGAAAATATTCTTTAATTTCCCATCTTCAATACAGCCTTGTAAAATACATTAACAGTAGGTCCCTTCCCTGTTTGAAAGCACAAAAGGCACACAAATCAAATGCTAGCCTAGTTTATCTAGAGTATAACCTTCCTTCCCACCAGGCACACTGTAAAAAGAAGGGGGATGGGGAAACAGCACAGCTGAAATTACAGGCTGTCTTGACACCTCAATATCGAAAACTGAATACCTGGTTCCAAAGGAGAGTCAGATTTTATTCATAATCCCGTTACTAAGCAACAGTAACAAAGGCTGCATGAGCTTTCCAGAAGCTAAAAGAAAAAAAAAAGAAAGAAAGAAAAAAAAAAAAAAACTAAGGAATGAGAAGTGGGAACTCCTTACACTGGGAATCCTTAAACTCATATAAAGAAGAAATGAAACACAATCTAAACTCAAAACAAGCAATTCTTCAAAGGACAAGAAAAGTATACACTACTATGTATCATTCACTTTAATTCTAGTTTGCATTCATCTCAAAACTCACATTCAGGGGCGATAATCATTTCCTTACTGTGTGTCCTTTATGGTCCCTTGTTCCTTCACCCTCCCTAGGGAAGCAATTTTTTTTTTTTAAATTTCCTTACTGATTAAAAGAACATTTCAGAGGGCTTAAATCCATTTCTTTGTTTACAGAAGCTATAAAAACTAGTTTACAATTGTTTCCTGTTGCCCTGGCTTTGAAGCAAGAACACTCTGGGACATCAAACTATTCCTTTGAAGAGCACAGTCTCTCAAGCAGAGCCAGACACTTTCCCAGCCACTCCCTTATGTTCAGACGACCAGGACACTGCAGAGGGCAAGTCTCTCAAAATTAGACTATACAATGGAACAGACTCTGAGCCAGCATCTTGCACACTGTAGGCTGTGCTTCAGGTGAGAGGTGTTTCCTTATACATTCCAAAGCCATTTAATAGGCTGGCCCTGCAAGGGCCAGAGAGTTGGTAATCAGCTGGAGAGATGCTTACTCACTTTTTCTTTCTTTGAACCTTTGAGTCTCTGGCTGCAGGACTGAAGCATCTCCACAAGCCACATTCTCTACAGGTCTGTTCCACACAGGCTTCTCACTGCTGGTGTTCTCTCCCCACCCCACCTCCAGCTCAGATCCTAGCAATGTTCGATGTTCGTTAAAAGATAGGAAAAGATAAGTTTTAGAAATTATTTCCTAAATCAAAGATGATCAGTCCTGCTGTGGCTCTGCCCCTAAAGTATCTCCAGAGTCCTATCAACTTCTAAAGAGAGGAGAAAAAACTGCGGCAAGAAGAGACTTAAGCAGTGCAAACTGAAAACCCACTGTCTTTGGCCAAAGTCGTTCCAGCTTCTACATCTCAAAAGATAGACACAGTTTTCTCTCTGAAGTCTCCCCAGGCAGTACTGGAAGAGGAAGCTGGCTGCAGCCCCTGTTTTTAATTAGCCTGTTTCTTAAATTTCATTCTCATTTTGCTTTTTATAAGAAACATAGGCAGCACAAAGTTTGGTTTTTGTAATTGCTCCAAACCTCAAAGCTCTGCTACTTGAAATAAAGCAAACGAAGAAAAGTCTGCTTTCTGACAATGCAAACAGTTACAACCTCTACCGGTGACATTTAGGCAAGCTTAGATCTTATGTAACATACCTTGTGATCAGAGGCTAAAATTAAATTGGAAACCAGGCTCAGGGCATATAGTACCAACACTGGGAAGGCTGAGGTGGGAGGATCTCCTGAGTCCAGAACTTACAGACTAGCAAAGGCAATGCAGCAAGACTCAGCCTCAAAACACAACAATGAACAATAAACTGGGCACAGTCAGCAAACTGCTTGCCTTTAAGCAGGAAGATCTGACTTTACTCTCTAGAACACATGTTTAAAAATAAAAACAAACAAACAAACAAAAAAATCCAGGCGTAGTGGCACATGCTTACACTCCAAGAGGAGCTAGAAACAAGCAAATCCCTGGGGCTCAATGGCCAGCTAGCCTGCTCTTCTTGGGGCCTTTTAGGCCAAGAACTTGCTACCTCAAAAAAAAGAAGAAGAAGAAGAAGAAGAGGAAGAAGAGGAGGAGGAGGAGGAAGAGAAAGAAAACAAATGTGGGGGATTTCAGACCAAACATCCACAACTATGGAGCTACATGTCTGCTGCACACTTCCCACCATGACGGGTTCTGAGCACTCATACACATCCGCCATGAAGGGTTCTATGCCCTCATACACATCTACCATGACACCATGACGGGTTTTATGCCCTCAAGCTGTGGCCAACACAAACCTCGCCCCTCCCCTTAAGTTGGTGCTTGTGAAGTATTTGGTCAGAGTAAAGAAAAAACAAACACAATACTTTTGTTTGTTTGTTTTTGTTTTTCAAGACAGGGTTTCTCTTTATAGCCCAGGCTGTCCTAGAACTCACTCTGTAGACCAGGCTGGCCTCGAACTCAGAAATCCGCCTGCCTCTGCCTCCCAAGTGCTGGGATTAAAGGCGTGTGCCACCACTGCCAGGCCAAAGACAATACTCTTAAACAATCTGTCCATCTGTCCAAATCCTTAAAACTTAAAATGCTAAGAGTTCTCGCTAAAATAAACTGAATTTGGGGTAATAAAGATGTATCTGTGTATATTCAAAACAGAAATGACAGACCTCGCCTAAGAAACAATGCCTCAAGCCGTCCTCTCCTTCCATGTGCACTTGTGAACATGTACCTACACTCACACAGTGATATTCACAAAGCAAACTGGTTAGCTTCAGATCTATTTCAGCTACATGTCCCCGCAGTTAACAGTTTAGATGACATAAACTTCTCAGATAAGAAAAAACAGCCAACATTCTTTCATTGTTGATATTTCAATATTTGCTCACTATAAAATTAAAGGGTTTCTTCTAAACCTCTGGTCAACTTTCCAAAGAATTCTAAAAACTAGTAATGACCCATGTGTAAGATTATTCACTGGCTGAGGGGTAACTAATACTAATAACCTTTAAAAAAAAGCGAAAAGCTATATGGAAACTTGTGTGTGTGTGTGTGTGTGTGTGTGTGTGTGTAAAAACAGTTCAAATGAAATTACCTTATAAGGGGGTGGGGAATGAGGGTGGGGAGTACGGGTGGGTGGTAACATGGATACAGCGCAGTGACCAACTAGAAACCACAGGTTAGAAAATAAAAAGTTCAGTGTCAGAAATGGGCATTTCTGTTGGAGTTGGCCAGCAGGATTCCACACTCCTCCACACTCCTCACAAAACATTACAGATTACTGCTATTGCTGTTGGTTACCCTCCAGAACTTGAGTCATAGAACAAGAATGGAGAAACCAAGTGTGCACTGACCTACAAACGTCATCCCACTGCCTACCTTTCACGATGCAGGAAGGTGCTATAAACACTGCCAGTTTAGGGTGGGGGAATGAACAGTGTCTTGGCCAGTTGTGAATCTGGAGACCTACAATATTCCTGAAGAGATATGGCCAATGGCACAATAATGGCATGACTGTTACTGGATGGACCAAACACGTTCTGGCTTGATTTAAGGCCTGCTCCACCAGCTGTGACCTATACACAACACCATCACTGAGCTAAGAACAGGGTGGGTTATGCCTAATAGGTCACAGGCCCTAGGTGAGAAACTGCTACAACTGTTCTGATAAATGGTCAGAGCATTAAATCGATTCCTAACATCTCATCACTAGATTCATAGATTACTGCATTTTGATTCTCATTAGAGGAGCTTTTTCTAGTATAAGATAGCTGTGAACAGAGACCCATAATTAATTGGTCAGCATGAAGAGGGTAAGAGACTGCAGAGTGCTCGGGACTAAATAAGACACCTGTATGACACCCCATTCTCCCAAGACACAAGTTCATAAAGGAAAAGGCAGTGGGAAGAGTCAAAGGCAGTGGATGACTGCAGTGAAACAGTATTTCCAAAAACAACAGCACAGTTACACACATGAGCTCACGGTGAGTGTGAAGTAGCCTCACAAAAATACTAGCATGAAGGGATGGAGGTGGAACTCAGCAAGGGGGGGTGGGGTGGGGGGGCAACATGAGAGATGTAAGTAAATAAATAAATAAATCCTAGCATGGGGAGGGGATAGTCCCATCCCAACTGGGGAGCTAATGGCACTTAATCACTGCTGAAGGAGGGGAGTCAAGGTTTCTTGAAGGGTGTAAGCTCGGCAGGTTGACCTTACTCTAGAAGATATTCTAACAGCCAAGAGTATTTGGGCAGCACAAATTAGACTCAGTGGGTTTAAAGAGAAAATGAGGATACAAGGTCATGTCAGTAGGAAGGTAGGGATAGATGTGGGAAGAGCTGGAGTGAATATTATCAAAATACAGTACATAAAATTCTCAAAAACTAAATGTATTTCCTTAACATTATCTTAAAGTATAGTCACTGAAGCACTGCCTATATACTGAGTAAGACTGGAAATGGAAAAATGGTAAATTATGAGGCTTCCATACAGTAGATATGCATCGAGAAAAAAAAAATCACAAAATTCTATGTTCTATGGATTTATGGAACAAGTTCTCATATAGAATTTTTTTCATCAAAAAATGTAGCATCAGAAATACTTCATGGGAGCTAGAGACTGGCTCAGTACTGACCGCTCTTCCAGAGGACCCAGGTTTGACTCCCAGAACCCACAGGCTCACAACCCTCTATAACTCTAGTCCCAAAGAATCCAGTGTCCTTCTCTGACCTCCATGGATACCAGGCATGCACACAGTACACAGATATATGTGTGTATTACACATGCACACAAACACACACACATACACACACACGGCTTCCAGAAAAGGGAAAATATGTGCATGTAAATTTTCAGTTATATAAATATATGTATCTTTTAAAAGTTAACAGCTATGTATAAATTATATATATGTATGTGATAGATAGATAGATAGATAGATAGATAGATAGATAGATGATAGATAGATAGATACGCACACACACACACACACCAAAAAAAAACCCTTTAAAAAATACTAAGACCCAGTACCGGTCTGCAGCTACAGAGAAAAACAAAGAGCAAGGAGACCAGAAATGTTGCCTCCTAAGCCCATATAAATGCTATATCTAGTCTAAAACACATTTGCACTTTTAAAAAATAATACTGTTACTGGCAATTATAAACAGATGGCAGGCTTACTCACTATCATCAATGCTTATGCTTTATGGTTGATAATAGTGATTGAGGATTTATACTAGTGTGTGATTAATATCCCATGTCAGCATAATTTTGTAAGCTAATCCTCTAGACTTAAAGGTGAATATCCAAACCTGGCCTAACTGCTCTTTTCTTTTCTTTTGTTTAGATCTTATTTTATGTGCATGTGTGTTTTGCCTGTATGTATGTATATGCACCATACATGTGCCTACAGATACTCGTGGGCCACCATATGGGTGCTTGGGAATCAAACCCAGGTCCTCTGTAAGGAGAGCCATCTCTCCAGCCCTAAGGGCTATTTAAATACACAAAGACACTGTTCTGGCCCTCTGATAAGAAACACAACTCCAACTTCTGTGTGCGTGTGTACAAGCACACCTGCCACAGCGTGCAAGAGGACAGCTGTAGGACTCGGTTCTGTCCTCCCTCAACCAGTCCTCACAGTTGCCTTTACCAACTGAGCCCATTAGCACAAGCAATATAATGCACAATGCAAGTAGATTCTACACTTATGGATTTTAGAGTGGTTCAATACTATGGGGGATGGGCGTCATTATTGGTACCTGATAAATTAAAGAAGTAAGTCAAAAATCTGCATGGCTTACTTAAAGCCGACTAATAAGTAAGAAAGACATGAAAATCTTTACTGTCAAAAATCCTCTCACAGGGACTTTTTAATGGATCCTAAAACCACTTTTTAATAAGCAATTTCTAAAATTACTAATATTCTCTATCTCTCTCTTGGGGTGTGTGTGTGTGTGTGTGTGTGTGTGTGTGTGTGTGTGTGTGTGTGTGAAGAATAGACAAAAATGAATAGATTTTAGTGACGACACAATCCTTAATTTTTGAGAACCATCTGGTCATCTACTAAAATTCAAAGATTGTGTCATATATGAAAACGCAGGCCAGAATAGCATGAAAAAAAGAACAAGCCACGGAGCAGAAAAGGTGCAAGCACTTAGCCTGATTCTTGAAGGACAATGAAAGTGACAGCACTCACCTCAGATAGAGGTGAACAACTGCATTCTATCCAGGTAGAGGGGTCATGCAAAAAAACAACATAAATGGAAGGCCAGACTAGTTTGAGAACATGTATAACATGTTACAGTGTTTAGGGCTATGGACAGGAAGATATGAAAGAAAGCCTATAATCAAATAATATACAAAGAGGTGACCAGAGAGAAGAGAATAGGTTTTATTAAAAAGAAAAAGTTAAAGGAATAGACGTAATGAAGACTGACAGATCCAAAGTGGAATGCTCTCTACACACTGACAGTCACAGCTACTCTGGAGTCATAAAAGAGATTAAACATTCCACATTGTGCCGTGACAATGACGTGAGACGAAAGAACACATGAGAATGAACAAGAAAGACTGGAAAGCTCCAGGGCCACATGAACCCCAGCCACAGCTGGACCATCATCCAGGTCACTTCAGGAAGTTGGTATAAAGCACTACCACTTAAAAATAAAGCAGAGCTTCTGGCCAACTGTCTGCCTGGATAAATTGTGGACTGGTCAGGGAGCAGTCTCAGGAAAATGTTCCCCACAAAAGACTGGAGTTGCCCCATCCCTGATGTGGTGTGACTGAGTTACTATGAAGTTCTGCAGAACAGCAGGATCCCTTGTCATCATGAAAACCAAAGTTGTCAGCAGAAGGGCAAAGGAAAGGACAAGTTATGATGGGGTGCCTGTATCTGAGTGGCTCGAAGCCACACAGGGAGGTTCATTAAATGTAAACACTTTTCCAGAAAATCATTTCACCAACCAAAGAGCAGCAACTTCTCTTTGTTCAGGGAGTTGGTTTCATATTTTTGTTCTGAACTTTTCTGTTTTCTTCTGTTGGTAGAGCTAGTGCAAGAACACAGCCTCAAACACCCTAGATAGGCACTATACCACAGAGCCTTACATATCCTAAAGGTAAGCGCTGCATCACAGAGCCTCACCCAACTCTCATCTTTCAGAGAGGATGCCACAGGTGCTTCTGCTTCAAACATGATCCTGTTGGACTATTTTAAAAAGGAGCAAACCTACACCATTCTATTACCTTCTCTCTATGAATGGACTAAATATGACATTCAAAACAAGTTAAAAGAACTTGCCCTCTAAGAATACTCAGAAGACACATTCCTATGTCATCAAATATTTAAGAAAAACTCATCCTATAATTTTCTAACACACATCACTGGAGCCAAGGGCTGACTGCAGATAGACAATACAAGGTAAAAACCCTGTCACTGTGTGAGTAGAAATGCTTATACCATGTCTCCTTCTTAAAATAAGTCAGTTCATTATTGCAACACAAATTTGTGATCCTTAACAGGGAATCAATTAGCTGTATTTCTAAAACCTTTAAACAAACACGGCAGCACATGTACCTGGCAGAAGGAATCAGGTTGAGTATCCCATTGAGAACATAGCTGAACTCTGCATGACCCTGAGCGACAAGTGCCACCAGTCCCTCGCTGCAGGCTGTTCGCACCACCACATTGTCGCTGCAGCACTTCTCCCACAGCAAGTTCAAGGCAGCCGTCTGAAAGCAAACCAGTGATTAAAAGACACTTAGGGTGAGGAGAAGCACGCATGCAAGCACAACCACTCATCAACATGTAATCCACTCACAGTGGGCTAGCTTCTGTACCAAGGAGGATGCTGTTGTCACTTTGCTCCTACAGGGAACTAAAATCTGGCTTCCAGGAAAGGGGATAGATTTGTTTGGATGCAGTATCTCTCTCCCTGGTGTCTGCATACACAATAAGGCTGGCTGAAGCAGACGTACAAGCCAAATTCAAGCATCAGAGCACAGTGATGACTTGGTTCTATCACCTGCTGAGCTGAAAATCTTGACTGGACCCCAACAGTATTCATCGGTCTATCAGTT
The DNA here is from genome assembly GCF_004785775.1 of Grammomys surdaster. NCBI lineage: Eukaryota > Metazoa > Chordata > Mammalia > Rodentia > Muridae > Grammomys > Grammomys surdaster. Next base: position 6,904,271 of record NW_021604670.1, read on the forward strand.
CACCAAGCTCAACTCCAAATACTGTCTGTGCCTAAAGCTTCTACGGCAATGACATTTTCCAAGTGTTCCCACTCTTCTACTACCAACCTCTGTGACCTACATGCACCTCAGCTCCATCCACACTTGTGCTGAAACCTCTCAACACAAATGTGGGCCACGAGAGTGGGAGCCGTGCAGGACAGAGGACCAGCAACTGCCCATTGAAATGGCTAGCAACATATCGGCAAAGAATTGGTTTGCCAAGAAAAATGCCATGACTTTTCCCTCACTCTGAAAATCTGCATCCATTAACAGAAACATACCAGATGAGAACACAAGTCAACAGAAATTCTGATTCTGAAAACAGAACTGCTCAGGTTTTTAACTTTTTCAGAACTATTAGACCCCTCGTGTCAGAAAGATCCACTAATAAATAATAAATCCACATTTAAATGTATTTTGGGTTAAATCTGTTGAGGTTTACCTCCTTTTTTGTTTTTTTTTTTAATTAAAGGAAATAGTCATGGTAACATAACAATATAACCTTAGGAAGGATGAGGTAAGAATACAAGAGTCCTTGGCTACATAGCAAATTCAAGATCAGCCTAAACTACAAATAACCTTGTTACTTAATAATAATAAGTAATAAAGAGCTGTAGAGATGGCTCGGTGTCTAAGGGAACATACTGCTTATTCCTCCAGAGGACTCAAGTTCGATTCCCAGAAAGCAGCATTAAGCATCTATAACTAGCTTGACCAGAACATGTACATACTTACACATAATTTAAAGTAATAAGAAAATTAATGATGATAAACTCATAATGAAGCTATATTTTTCTTTTGACACAGTTTGATAGAGTGATATGTTTCAGGGCTGTGGAGATGGCTCAGTGGGAGAGAAGACTTGTAGCACAAGCATAACAGACTGTAAGGTCAGCACAGCAGGAGAGAAGCACACTGGGGCTGGCCAGCCTCTAATCTAACTGAAACCAAAGCTCTCAGCTCACTGAGAGATCTGCCTCAAGGGAGTAAGGCTGAGAGTAACAGAACATAGGACAGGACACCCAACTACCTCCTATAACCTTCACACTCATGTGTAAGGTTGGCACACCAGTACACACACTTGTACAGACAATACACATATACCTCACACCACACACACACATACACATACCACACACACGTTTGTGCATAGAGCACATATTCATCACACACATACATATGCATACCATACAACATCATACATACCACACACACACACACAAACCACACCAACCACAACACATACACACAATATATACCATATACAACACATACCAGCCACATCACATACTACCTATCACACACACCACACCACATACACACACATCATATACCACACACACACCACATATATATCATACACCACACACAACACACACTAAACCACACACCAACCATGCACATGCATACCACACCACACTGCATACCACATACTACACCACATCCACCACATGCACATATACTATACATACCACACACCACACACACACACATACAAACCACACCCCATACACACATACCATATCACACTGCTTACCATATCATACACCAAATACACACACACCAAATACAAACACACCACAACACCATATACCACACACGTACTACATGCCAGATACATATACATACTACAAACCATACACACATGAACCACACCACATCACATACCACATCACACAACATACATACACACCAGATATACTTAGCACAGCACACACCATACATATACACCACACTTCTCATACCACATCACATACCACATGTACATACCACACCACACACACACACATCACACCAGATCACACACATTGCACACACATACCATACCACACACTATGCACATACACACTGCATCATATTACACCATACACACACACATCAAGCATACACATCACATCACACACCATACACATACATACCACACATCACACTGCACATAAACATATACACCACATACCACACACCACACACTAACACACCAAATTGAAAAGAAGAAAAAAAACTCTACAATTCAAGGAAAACTCAGGGTCTCCAGCTCCCACTGAACAACACTGTGCTTCACTCCTCTGTAGCTGCTGAAAACCTCTGCAGTCGTAAGACCCACTATTAAAGAAGAACAGAGTAAAAAGTCAGTACTGTAGAAAGGAAATCTTTATATTGTTTCCCCTTTTATTTAGAAAGAAATTTGTTTCCACAATAGCCCAGGGTCCTAAATGCCATCATTCCACTACCAAGCCAGAGAAATAAGATAAATGGATGAATAAACTCGCCTAAGATGATACTGTCCTGGTGGAGGTAGGCATTCATTTATTAGTGGAAGAGGAAACATTTAGTTAAAAGGATTTAGCATTCAATAAATCCCAGCAATTTAAGTAAAATCACTAGGTCTTCTCAGAGTACATAATGTGATTACAGGCAGGACTGGGATCGGGCTTCTCAGGAAACCTGATTTACATGACTATTACAAACACTAGATAAATGCCAATTAGTGAAACACACCACTACACTTCCTTCCGCATGTCAACAGGCACTGTGAAGATATATGATATAGAGTGGCCAATCAGAAAAAATGTGAGGCTCAGTCAACAAAGATGCTTGCTGTCTAACCTGACAGATCGAGTTCAAATCCTAGGACTTACGTGGTGAAAGAAGAAAACAGACTGTCACAATCTGTCCTCTGATACACCAAAGCATACTGAGGCACATCTGCATGCACAAATACACACATGCATACTCAGGTGTAACAAAGAGAAAGTAAGTTGATTTGTTTTTGTTGGAGGAGAGAAACTTATTTCTGTAGTTTATACACAGGCACCTGTGCTTAGCAACTTCCCATCTAACAAGTCAAAATAGACAAGGCCAACTGGCCAAACCCCAACTGATGTGTCTCAGCACCTAGGAACTGCTTTAAATCTGGGTACTTACCTGCTGTGTGGGAATGGGAAGCTTTCTTCCAACTCCAGCTGTCAACACAGGTTTTTTCCCACTTAGAACTCACACTCAGGGCTGAGATGAAACATGAGAAAGCTCTCACACCCAAACACAGCCCACCACTGTGTCCATTGTCTCTACTGCTAAAAGCATTCCCTCAGAGGAGACTCTGTCACCTTCTCAGTGTATCCTCCTCATGCCCTCCCTCAGATTTCCACCAATAGCAACTGATACCCTCCTTCACCCATTACATGGCTACTCCTGGAGTTAGTCACAAATGTCCAAGCTTAATAGAATGATATAGAATAAAAACATGGCACACCAAAGGGAAAATGAGGGAAGGAGATAAGGGAGATGGAAGAAATGGTGAGAAGGAAGGGAAAGGCAGAGGGCAAGAGGATAAGGAAGAGGAAAATGACAAGATCTGTAGGCAAAACTCACAGTTCAAGATCATTTCCACACTGAATAGAACTACAAGGAAAATGGATGAGTGGCCCCACAGGCACAACTATTCCCATAAAACAGGCAAGCAGATTATCTTAGTCTGCTTCCAATTCCTGTGACAAGAACCACGACCAAAAAGAGCCAGGTGAGGAAAGGGTGTATTTCAGCTTACGGTCCATCATCAAGAGAAATCAGAGTGCAAACTAAAAGCAGAACTGAAGCAGACTCCATGAAGGAGTAGTGATTTCTGGTTTACTCTCCCAGCCTGCTCAGCCTGCTTTCTTCTACAACCCAGGACCACCTGCCCAGGGGGCACCTTCCACAGTAAGCTGAGCTCTCCCACATCAACTGTTAATCAAGAAAATGTCCTACAGTTGTCCATAAGCAAATCTAATGGTGCAGTTTCTCAGTTGAGGCTCCCTACTCTCAAGATGATCCTGGCTTGTATCTATTTGACAAAAAGCCAGCCAGTGGCAGGTGTACACACACACACATACACACACACACACATCAAAGTTAAACACAGACCTGATTTGTGGACTGGTGTATCTTTTCTGAAACACCATGTTCTTTTAAGACAGCAGCAATAAGATGACCTACAGCCTAAAAGAACAAACAAAATTAATGAAGATATTCACTTAGAAGTTCTTTCCAAAGAGTGCATTAAAAAAGAATCAACATCATATTCATTTTCATGTATGTGCAAGCCAAGTTGTCAACTGGTAAGACGAAAGTCCCTTTGTTGTGTGCCATGTAGAAAGCACTGAATGAGGTACTCAACATGTGTAACCCAAATCCTCAGAACAATCTTCAAAGTAGGCAGTTTATCTCAGATCAGCAATAAACAAACCATACTTTATAGATGCTAACATCATCAACCTTCAGCTCAAATTCCTGTCACCTAATATTAAAGATAATTTGGAACTACATAATCCATTAAAACATGAGACAAATAACCCCTGTCTTTAAAACTTTCTTTGTATCTAAATCCAATCTGTCATGTTTCATGGTGTCCTTAGTGAAAATGGAGAAAAATTCACCCTCACTTTTATGGATACAGCCTGTACAGAACTGAAAAATATCTCTTCCTTCCTCTACCCTGTTGCCTCTCCTCTAGACTCTACTATTTTCATTTTCTCTAATGTTTTTACATTCATTTGGGGGGGGGATGTGTGTGTGTGTGAGTGTGTGCGTGCATGTGTGTGTGTGTGAACGTGTGTGTGTGTGTGTCTGCCTGTGTGTGTGTGTGCATGCACGCGTGCGTGCGTGCGTGCGTGCGTGTGCTAGTATATGAGCCTCAGCCCATATGTGGAGAAGAGAAGACAAGCTGAAGAAGTCACTTCTTTCTTTCTACCATATAGGCCCAGAGATTCGAACTCACATCATCCTCAGGTTTAGTGCAAAGTGCCTTTACCCACTGAGCCATTTCATAGCCTTATGTTAATTTATTTATCCCTTTCTCATAGGTTTTGGGTCTCATAGGTCTTAAGTTTTCAGTCTCAGCTGATGGCCAGATATTCAATTCAAGCACTGAATTTTGAGAAATAAAATTTCCCTCATCCTGCTTTAGTTAAAGAGCCCAAAATGAAAATCAAGCTTTAGGAGAGTTGATTACACAAATACATAAATGTCACCTCCTCTGCCTCAGTGTCGGGTCCTGTTCTTCAGGCCTAACCAGCACTGCTGACTGACAGGGAAATTGACTGGCAACAATGGTAACTATTTTGTATGCAGCTAGGGAAATTTCCACTACTACAACTGTACATCCTGCACTTGGGACCATTTACAATAGTGATGAAAACAGCTGTCAGTCTTGGAAAGTCTCTAGAAAAGCTCAAAGAACTACACAGCACCCGCTCCCTTCATGCACACGTGCACGTGTGTTTCAAATGCTCTGATGTGCAAATGATTTAAGACCTCAATGCTCGAATTTCGAGAAATAAATCACTCACTTAGATAAAGGCAAACTGTAGTTCAATTTGCTGTCTCTTATCTCCTAGCAAAAGGATAAAAAAAACTGAGGACCAGTGAGAACCCTAAGTTTCTATTTCACAAACTATACTGTATGTGTCATTGAATATCTGGCCATCAGCTGAAAGGATGCAACAATACTCATCACCAAGAAATAAAACGGCTGCCAATTAATCTATGATAAAGAGTGCTACCTATAATTTGAATTTTTGATTTTAGATTAATCATAGAACTCTTCTAGAGTCACTTAGAAAATAATGGGCAAGTTCATAAATGTATATTGCAGTATCCACTGTAGTTCAGCTGCCATCAGCAGCTGCTAAACACCATCTAATTTCCAATATGCCAAAAGACTGAATGTCAATCAATGGGATGTGGTTCTATCTCAAAGCAGTGGTTAAGAAAGAGCAATTGGTATATGACTCATAAGGACAAGGCACACTCATAAAAACCTAAGGACCAACATAAAATACAACAGAGACACACAAAAATGCTACTGCCCACGTTTAGAAAAAGGACTAAAAGAAAATAAACTTCATGTTACACATCTCCCCACTCACCAGATTCAATTTCCCTATTCTGCTGTCTCACTCATCTTTAAAAACATCAGAGATATTTTTAGCCTAAGTAGCCTACACGGTTCTGAGACACCTACACATTTGATACATTATACTACCTTGCTACTTCATTTCCATAATCAAATTGAAATAGACAATAGACAATAATACATATACATATTTTTTCTTCATTTAACTGTAACACATGTCAGCATTTCCTTTTTATTTATGTTAATGAAGGTTACACAGACACAGAAAAATGGAAACTGTGAACAATATCTTCCTCATCTTCTTTTTCAGGGGATGGGCCTGCGTTGCACAGAGCAGGATATGACTTCAACCCAGCCAGGTAGAAGGGAATCTTGCATAAGGAGTGTTCTACTCCTCATGGAAGGGTTCCCCACTTCCCAGCTAAGTCAGTTCCCACAGCAGGCATCTCCAAAGGCAACTGCTGAAGCATCCAAGACAGTGTCTGGGTTAAGTCTTCAGCCTGGCTTTGGCTGGCTGTTTAGCTTTACTCGTAGGAAGAGACATTAAGCTCTTATGGTTTCCAGGTTTACTAGAATGTTTCTACTTAGCTAGCAGATAGAAACAGTCACTGGTTTAACCACTTGTCTTAATTATTGAAAAGTTCTATAAATTAAATTATTCCTATTTCCCATCTCAGCAGGTACATATCACATTAATCCAGAATGCTTTAATTATTAAACATCATTATTCTGAAATCTAGTATTCTTAATAGCTATAGAGAGGTAGAATATATCATATTAAACATTAGTCTTTCATATTCTGTGGAGATATATAAGAAGCCATCTACCTCTGTTCCCAATTATTAAACACAGGCAAAAAGAATAACCATATTCAAAACTCTACTAATCAAGATTATTTCTTGGGTGAAAACATATAAAATAAATAGAAGTTGAAATTGAACAATTTTAAATATTAGTTTTTCTAATTAAAATATACTTACTAGTCATATAAATGTTGCTTACTAAAATAAGCCATGAGTAAGAAGAAAATATTTCATGAGAAAATATAAAGTTCAATTTATGGTCCATCAAAAGTGTCCATCTGTTACCATGAAGCAAAAATAAATAAAAATTACCTGTGACTGGATAAGAGAATTCGGAAAATCAAACCTTTTCTTGATATCATCTGACATTTTTGCTTCTCTCACAGGTATATACACAGTTTCTGTAATTAAAAAGAAGAGATATATTAACCCTCTAATTGCTTAGAGTTCAAACCAATTATTCCTCAAGTAGTATAAAAGTAATTTTAAAAGCTAACAATGAAAATAAAGCAGAAAGCCCTGCAGATACTTCTTAGCATAACCTCTGCTGTTAACCACTTTAGCCCTCAAAGGATATTGTAGATAAACAAACTAAAAATGTTGGTGTTTTCCCACAAGTTAACCCTGAAACAGATGAATTCATATAACAGAACCATTAATAAACAAATTATTTTAATCCCAAAGCTCAGCCACATACTTAAAATAAAAGTTAATCCTTTCATGAATCAAAACTCACAAGAGAGGGCTAAAAAAGGATTCAGTGGTTCAGAGCACTGACTTCCCATACAAAAAAAACTGACTCTTAACTCCCAGCACCCACATGGCAGCTCACAGTATCTGAGGCACATGCATGTATCCACACATATACTCAGGCATTCCTGCATACATATAAGATAAAATATAAATAAGCCTTTAAAAAAAAGTTTAAAGGAGAATCAAACTGTGGCAAAACTGTTTAAGCTTACACCTCCTTTTGATACCAGCTTTGATCTCAGCAAGAATCCAACTTCGGCTAAACTACAGGAAGTTCAGCTGTGACCTCAAACCCTGCACATCCAAACAAACTACTTGTCTGTTAAAAGAACAAAGGAGGAATCAGCACCAGTGTTTTTTGTTTACACTGAACTCTCAATCCTTCTGCTCTCAAAAAGAGGAGGGGACACAGAATAGGAGGATCGCCTTAGGGGCCCAATTTATCCAACTCCCATGCAGAACTCATCCCATCCAATCCTATTCCTTGAAATCCAGGATGCTTTAACCTCATCATGTTAATTACAGCACAATGTAAAGACTGTCCACACACAAGATGCTCTGTTTTGAATACAGTTTGAATATGTACCCCCAAGGATTTGTGCTTTGAAACTTAACCTCAATTGTGGGCTCTTAGGAGAGTGAAAAGTAAGCTGAAATAAAGGGTTAGGAGGTGTGGCCTTTAAGAGGTGATTTGGGTTAATAAAGTCATAGGGCATGACCTTCTTCATTGAATTGTAGTAGTTTTATAAGGAGACAAGCCAGACAGTAGTGGTACACACCCTTAATCCCAACACTCAGGAAGCAGAGCCAGGCTTATCTCTGAGTTTGAGATCAATCTGGTCTACAGATCAAGTTCCAGGCCAGGCAGAAACCCTGTCTCAAAGAAAAAAAAGAAAAGAAAAAAAAAGGAGAAAAGGAGGAGGAGGAGGAGGAGGAGGAGGAGGAGGAGGAGGAGGAGGAGGAGACAACTCAGGAATGACTCAAACACATTCCTGTTTCTTGCTATACGATACATGAGAGGCTTCAAAACTGTGCCAGCAAGAAGCCCATCACAACTACCAGTTAAATCCCTTAGTCTTCGATCCTTACATCACATTAACACACCTTCATTACAGTAACACAGTTACTTCATGAAAAATAAACACACACATACACACACACACACACACACACACACACACACAGAAGCGCTGTACTGAAGCTGTCTTTAACTACTTTCACTTCTTCAGAGTTAAGTTCCCTGAGAATAATTTATGACTCTTTGATTCAACACCTATGTGCAACTTTATCCCCCTGAATCTGACAATTCACAGCACCAACACAATTTGCTCTGGGATGGCAAACTCCTCCCCCACCTAAATGTACTCATGACCTTAAGCAAATCACTGTTTCTTCATTTCCCCAACTGTGTCAATTGCAACTTTCTTGAATTTTCTTTTAATTCCACAACATATTATAACAGAATACCCAAAGTGAACCTTTAGGAGACCCAGGAAAGGGAGATGAGGGGATGAGACTGGGGGTGGTCTGTGAAGACATACACTCACATCTTGGGATTCATTCACTTGTTTAGCACATATTAAAGTGCTACCATATATCTAGGCAGTGTTCTGGGTGCCTAGGCTACAAAATAAATAAAACAGACCAAAGTGTCTACTGCCATGAAACTTCAAATTTTACAATAAAAAATACTTTTTTTCTTATAGAAAACGTAGGTTGGACATAGTGGTGCATGCCTTTAATCTCAGCACTTGAGAGCAGAGGTAGGCAGATCCCTGTGAGACCAGCCTGGTCTACTTCAGGAGTGCCATGCCAGACAGGGCTACATAATGACCCTAGAGCTTCACTAGCCACACAGCATGAACACCAAGAGACCCTACATTAACCAGGTGGAAGGCACTGAAGATATTGGTGTATGCCTTTAGTCCCAACACTCAAAAGGCAGAAGGATCTCTGGTAGTTCAAGGTCAGCCTGATCTATATAGTGAGTTTCAAGCCAGCCATCTCTAGGCCTGCTAGAGCTACACAGTGAAATCCTGTCTCAAAGGAAGTCTTACTGACTCCAATAAGTTGTCCTCAGACCTACACATACACACACACAATTTTTTTAATTTTTAAACAAGACATGTGAATCTAAATTAGGAAAGGCTTTAGCCAGAGATGTAAATAATTACATACATTTATTAACGAACTGAAGAGGACCAAAGCAAGAAATCTAACATTGCTTAATCCAGAGTCTATGAGACATGTGTATTTGATCATGCAATCAAGCTGCTCGCCAGCAGTCTTTCCCAGACACACACGGGAAACAGTGCTCTACAGCAGTCGCCACTTTCCCGGTGCTTTCTGACATCCAGCCTCTCGGCCTGTTCTTGTCCCTCAATGGGAACTCATAGCAAATACTGAGTCCAGATCTTAACTCGCTCCTATGGGTTCCAAACGCAGCAGACCTCAGCTGTCGAAACAAACTTGCTCTTCCTCTCAGAAGAGCTATTAACCATGCAGTGCTCCTTCTCCGTTCCCTCTCAGTTTCCCTCACCACCACTTTCTAAACTCAGCCACAGGGCACTGGGTTTCTAGCTCCGCATTTACTCTTCCCCCTTACCCTAGGAGACTTGCTTCTTCCCTGTGGGCTTTCTCCAGTACCTCATCAGTCTTGAGGCTCTCAGATCTGGACCGTGCTCCCTGTACCTCTGCCTGATTGGCTCTCCTCAAACAGTTTCTACCCTGTGAAGAAACTCATCATTCTCTGAGGAGAACTCTAAGGTTTTCAGCTGCCTCACAGATTAAGTGTAAAGGCTGATGCCTAGCTTCTGAGTTGTCTATCAAGTTAGCCATTCACCTTCAGTTTCACAGCTGTAACCCCGACCCAGGTGAAGGAGTTTTCCAAACAGCCCCAGGAGCTCGAAATCGGCCCATCCCTAAGGGATTGGATTTGAACTTGTCGCCCACATGGACTATCCTCTATATGTTCCCACTACCTAAGACTAAATTCCTTTCACACCACATCTGTGAAGCCTTTCCCAACTGGCGACATCTAACACTAATTTCCTTTCTTCTTTATTACTGCCTTTGGTCCGACTCATACCATCCCAGGTTCATTTACCAGAAATCATTTTCTGTAAGGGGCCAGATATTAATTACTCAAATATGAAATTGTCAGACAAAAGCAACTGTAGACAATATTTAAGAAACTATCAACTTCTAAAAAAGAAAAGAAACTATCAAAGGCTAGAGGGATGGCTCAGCCATTAGGAGGAGCATGCATCCTGTTTATACAAAGGACCTGAATTCAGTTCCCAGAACCCAAGTTGAGTGACTCAACACTGCCCGTCACTCCAGCTCCAGGAGATCGGACACCTTTTTCTGGTCTCTGCAGTACCCACCCCACATCCCATACACACATAGGCACACATACACACAATTAAAAATAAACTCAATCTTAAAAAAGAACTAGTTCGGCTACATTGTAGTATCATCTTATTTTAAAAGGCAGGTGTTAAGTGAGCCACAGTTTGCTAACTACTAGTATACATAACATGTTTCAATTAACTCACCAATTTTCATGACAGACTGCTGAAATTACATCCAAATTTGGCTCCATGCCAAGTGAATTATCTACCTCTTATTGTCTCTAAAATGAAAAGGAATTCTTTAGTAAAGAAAGTAAAGGTTTCTACAACTATCAAGAGATTTTTCACATTTTGTTTTATATATGGGCTGAAAAAGGAAGTAACATGCAATAGTCTTACAGACAGGCAGAGGATGGTTTACAATACTCCTCTTAGTAAGAAGTAATATAAAAACAAACCTTAGGCAAAAGTATAGCTCTAAAGTCATGGGTAATTCAGCAAGGGTTTCAGCTAACATCGTCCAAGCCCAGTTTCCGAATGATCTAGTATCACTCAGCAGAAGACAGACTCAGTGTCCAGAGAACCAGATGGCAATCGACATGACAACTGACTTCACAAACATCAGCACAAACACAACTGAAGAAGAAAGTGTGGGCTAAGCACTCAGATGTAGGAGCAAAAGATGAGTTAGGCCATTGGGTCCTAGTCGAGCCACTCAAAAAGAATGACTGTCATTAGGAAGTGGGTCACTGTAAATAGAATGGAGTCTTAGTCAAATTACCAAAATACAGATGTCAGCTTTGAAATTTTTCAATGTGGTGCTATATAGAAAGTACATTTTTAAATTTATGGTAACTTTGTCTTTCCTAGCAAAATGGCCATTAGGCATTCTGAAAACCATCATCCAAGTTGCACTATGGTTCAAAACCAAACTTGATCAGCCATGTTAAGGCTACAAACTACAAGCATCTTTCACTTGCTGAAGACTTCAAGGTTAACCACAACCACTTGGCTTTGCAAGACATTAAAAACGAATTCTCCTAGGGAATTTCAAAAAACAGAATGCGTGTTTGCTCCAACATTGTGTAGCATGTGTCCTTTATATTTAATACCCACTTCCTTTGGGCATTTGATACATTAAAGAAAATAATTATATACTGCTTCCTATCATGACATTCTTACTAAAAGGAAGTCAGTCACAATATAATCCATAAATCACATACTACAAAGTGCATCTGATTTTAAAAGATTTATCGCCAATCTGTCATGCTTTTTTTTTTTTGACCATCTAAATCTAACTCAGAAAGAGAATTTTTAATGAGGTCTTTTAACTCTCCATGAATCAAAGGATTTGTTTAATATAAGCAATTATCATATTATCTGCTAAGGTATTCAGCCCTGAACATATATTTCCAGGAAAATAAATCAATCAGCTGCATTCTACAATAAAAGAGAAGCACACAGATGAAACAGTGAGCTTTCCACCTTCCCTCTCAGCTTCTCCAGGACTGGAAAATACACACCATATATCACACGAAAATACTTCTGTCAAACTTCAAATAAAAGGTACAACCTCAAGATAAATGAGAAAAAGCTATCAATTATATTCAAAAAGTGCTATGGAAACCCAGCAGAGGGAGTAGTTAATTATATTGGGAACTGGGAGAATGGAGGAGTTGTGGGGTCAGAGGATCATAAAGACAGACATGACCACATGTTCTTGACAATGAAACCTCTAGGCAGAAAAGATTCAATCCTGGGTAGAAATTGAGCTAAACAAAGTACCTTGTTAAAGTGATTTTCTACAAGCAATGTGGTCAACAAATTGATAAATCAACTTATCTCATTAACTAGACTTTGTTTCACAACTACATCTAGGGCTTCTTTTCGAAATAACATTTTATCAGCTGCTGCAACTATCAGTTAGGACACTTAGTTTCTTCTATCACAAGTTAGAGACACCTGCACCTGGGGGTATTAACCTAAGATATTCCGCCTCACCTTTAGGGACTATGTTCCAACATCCTGATGGAGGGCAGAAATTGAACACAATACCAAATCCTATATACAAGCACTGTGATATTGTGATTCCATCTGATGACTGAGAGATAGTGTATGGCTAAAGGGCAAGTAGAATATATAGTGTGGACCCACTGGAGGATTTATGTGCCAGGCAGGACAGACTAGGCTGGCTGATTTCACCATGCTGTGCAGAACAGGGTACAGTTTAAAGCTTACATGTATTTCTGGAGTTTTCTATTTAGTATTTTCAGACCACAGCTGACTAAGAGCTGAAAGCACAGCAAAAGAAACCACAGATTCCAAAAGGGAACTGCTGTATTGGGGCAATCAGTTCCTCTTGTACTGTGTTTGTTTGGATGAAGAGCTGGTGAACACTATCGATGCATTTTAACTGCGCTTGTGTGCTTGGTGGTAGAGCACTTGCCTAATGTGCATCTGGCCCTTGGTTCCAACCTCACTGCTGAGATAAAATCAAGACTCTCCTAGGTAAGTGGCTGCCCTCTGAAACTGCAGTGTAGTGGCTGGGAAGTGTGTACTTCTCAAAGACTTAACCCTGCTCACCAAGACTTGTATCTTCCTGAGATTCTGCCTAGATCCAAGTATTTCAATTCATCTCCCTAAGGGCTGGCAGCAGGCCTTGCTCCAGTCCCAGTACTAAATTCTAACAGCTATCACAAGCTTGAACTTAGCCTCAGCTCTTCTTTCAAAGCTTTAAACGCTAACTGCCATGTGCATTCCCAAGTTAACAGAACAAGACATTTAAAAATCGAAGTATGGGGGGAAAACAAAACAAAAACACCAACCATCTCAATCTCAACCCTTTGCTTTTGTACAGTTTCATTATTCCCTAGTGTGGATCTGGGAAGTTAGAGGCAGAGTGATTGGAGCCTGCTTGCTCCACACCAGCACACGAAAGCTTTGGGAACAATCCAGGTCAAGTTATACATGTGACAGCAATAACCTGGGATACTGTTGTAAAAACAGCATTGAAGAGGTAGGCATGCAGTGCACTCCTATAACCCAGTTCTTAGGAAGAGGTTAGAATATGAAGAGTTCAAGGCCAGCCTCCACTACATAGTGAGTTTGAAGCCAACCTGAGCTAAATTCTATAAAAGAAAGGAAGGTATATAGTAAGCCCCAGCTATTCTAGAAGCTGAAGCAGGAGGACTGAGTTCAGTGCTGCCCACCTTCAGAATATGATTAAAAAAAAAAAAAAAAACTGTCATCCTCCACGCCTCACTCCCAGAAAAGGTTAAAGTAAATTGTCAAGGAGAAACCCACCATGGCAAAGTTCAGGTGAAAAGAGAAACGTTATGAACTTCCCATGAGCATTCATTCCAGCGGACCAGCTGTAATAACCACTGTGCTACTCAGTCTTAAATAACGTTACCTATATACTTCGAGGACTGAGTAAACCGACGATACGAGTTGACTCTGATGACTCCTTGGTTGCAACTCTCTAAGTGTATCAGACTACAATCAAAGCTATGTTTACAGTTTAGTTCCTTCTAAGTTATCCCTACAGATTTTTAAATGAAAATCTAAAATAAGATCAAAGCCAGGAAATTGGAACTCTTTGCTGCTAGGAGAACAAATCAACTGAAATAAGAAACAAAGCCAACTGAATGATGCCTGACCTATTACAGCACTTTCTCCAGTCTTGAATTTTAAAGTACCATATGTGCATAGTTACATGCTAAATGTTTAAGAGGATATAAATAAAAAAAATAGTTGTTTCTTAAAATCTAAGGTCTTATTTACTCAAGGAATACAAGGTTTATAGTAGCCAATCTAAGTCCTCAAAGAAAGCCTATTTCCCAAATGGTAAATAGTGTGCTTTAACAAAGAATGATTATTACTCAGTATAAGACATTTTTAAACCTTTTCATGCTCACACAAAAAAATCGTTACAACTTGAGAGGTTAAGGCAGGAAGATCCTGAGTTCAAGGCCAGCCTGGGTTACACAGTGAGATCCAGTCTCAAAACCAACATAGTAATAACAGGAGGCTATAGAGATGGCTCAGCAGTTAAGAACACTTGTTGCTCTTGCAGAAGACTAGCGTTCAGTTCATGGAACCACATCCAGCTCACGATCACCTGTAACTCCAGCTCCAGGGAATCTGATACTCTCTGCTGGCCAATGCGAGCATCTGCACACACCTGTACAGACACACAGACACACAGATATACACACACACATACCACACAGGATATTTACAAGTAGTCATTCAACTATCAAAGCACTTTACATGGATTAATTCCCACAAAGACCTGAGGTAAATATTCATTAGAGGGTGGGGTGGGGAGGGACTGTAGATTTAGAGGCTGGTGAGATGGCTCATCGGTGAAGAGTACATACTGGGCTCTTGCAGAAGACCTGTTTGATTCCCAGTATCCACATCCTACATCTTACAACTTCACAGAATTCCAGGCCGGGGTAGATATCTACACTCAAGTGGGCATACACACACATAGACACACACACTGTACATACTTAAAAATGAGTAAATCAAAAAAGAAAAGAAACTGAAGAATCAAAAAGACAGTAACCTTCCTGAGGTAGTCTAGTAAATGTAATAAGAGGTAACAAACTGCAACCCAACTAGTCCGGCTTCAATATGCACATTAAAATGCCTACAAACTAAATTTGGGTGAAGCTTTTGTGGGGATGTGATCATTTCCATTTTCTAATTTTTTTCACAACAAAAAAAAACCACATTTTGTGGTGTTGCGGGGGGTGTTTGTTTGCTTAAAGAGAGTTTCACTGTTTCCAAGTCTAGCCTGGAACTTCTGAACTCAAGAGACTCTCCTAGCTCAGTAGCCAGAGTAGGTGAAACCACTGACCAGCACCAGTGCACCCAGGGTCCCTTTCCTTATTTTAACCGAGTTACAAATACACAATTCTTCATTCTGATCTTAATATATTCTTTGGAAATATGGAATATAGCTGGGCATAATAAAGCACACTCTTAATCTGACCACTCAGGAGGCAAAGAAAGGCAGATCTCTGGGAGCTGAAGGCCAGCCTGGTCTACATAGTGAGTTCTAGGACAGAAAAAGCTACATAGTGACACCTTATTTTGAAGAGGGGAAAATGAATATGGACATGGTGGTACACACCTCTAACCCCTTAGCTACATTAGTAAGCACTTATGAGGTAGAGGTAGAAGTTTGGGAGCTTAGGGTCTTCCTCAGCTACATTGTGAGTTCAAGGCCAGCCTGGTGCACTTAGTGAGTTCCATGCTAGACAACACAACACAATGAGACCCTGTCTCAGAGAAGAGAGACGGGTGAATGAGAAAGAATAATGTTCTGAAACCTAAATCACTTCAAGTATTGAAATCTATCGTTAAAGGATTCATAAAGTGTGAGCAGCAAAAACAGAGAAAAATTAATGATGGAAGATTTTACACACTGTTTCTACCTATGCTTATGCACAAGTAATATCGAAAATGAGCCAGTCTAATTTTACCAAATAGATTTAATTGACTATAAGGCCATTTTAGAACTTACTCATTTTCAAAGAGAAACACAACCAGCATAATTTTTCAGTCTCTTGGTTATTTCTCACATCAAAATAAGGCTTTACTCTTGGAAAGAATCCTGTAGACCAATTACAAGCTTAATGGCAATATTTTTCTTGATTGCTACAAAGTGACCAATCAACCTCATTTGTCATTTCTCATAAAATTAAATTACTAAATTCATGCAGAATAGAAAAGTTATAGCTTAGTGGTTTTAACTGGCATACTTAGTTGACTAAAAGCAGACCAAATCAAAAGCAGAATTTTATAGTAAATTTCTCTATCGTTAACAGGATCAATGTATCCCAAAATGGACCCAGAGAATATCCCACAAGCCCAGCACAAAGTAACAATAGCCACCAAGGGAAGAAATCATAGACAGGAGTATCCTGCAAAGCTGGAAAAATGGCTTACGGTATGAACACCTGCTTGTCCCTGCACCTACATCAGGCGGCTCATAACCATCTATAACTCTAGCTCAAAACTGCTCAATAGGCTCCCGCTGCACTTTAATAAAACTCAACTCCTTACCACAACCCAAAGGCCTAAGGTAATCCAGTCTCCTCAGAGTACGTTAGCTTTACTGAACTTCAGCTTGCTCCTTCAACACCTTGAACACTTTCCCGTCTGAGACTAAACCTCTCATTCCCAAGTAGTCTTGCCAATGGTGTTCAATCAGCTGATTCATCTTCTCCTTTCCATCTCCCTGAGACTTCCTCCCCTGATACATATGGCATCCCAACCTCAAGAAAGTCCCTGCTGTATTTTTTGATCATGTGAGTTTAAAGTTAACTATGGTCTGAATTGTGTGTGTGTGTGTGTGTGTGTGTGTGTGTGTGTGTGTGTGTGATTTATTTGTTTGTTTGTTTGTTTGTTTGTTTGTTTGGGTTGTTGTTGTTGCTGCTGCTGCTACCAGGTTCATTTGGGGGTTTTTTTTGTTCTTCTTGAGACAAGTTCTCACTATGTAGTCTTGGCTGGTGTGGAACTCAGTATGTACCCAGCTTGACCAATACCTTACAGAGACCCACCTGTCTCTGTCTCTCCTGTACTGAGATGAAAGGTGCACACCACCATGCCCAGCCCATTTTCTTTCATAAGAGCATTCTCATTGAAATAGGTGAGAGCAACTATTCCCCTAAATGCTGACTCAAACACCACCACATTAAGATAGTTTCACTTTCACTAATGAACGCTGGCTGACAGGTAACCACGCCATGTGACAGTACAAAGCACAGCTCAATTGAACAAGGAAAGTACACAGATTAGTTTGAGTACATAAACCCAGGGTTTGAAATAACAGTGGAATGTTCAGAAAAAAAAAACAAATGTCCAAAAGCACAACGATGTAGAGGAAGCTACTGCATGTTCTTTCTCAGTTCCTGCAGCTACCTCAGGTCGTAACCTACAACTTGACCTTGTATTCCAGGCAAAGAGAATAAGTGTACATGGTATAGAGGAGACAAAGTAGAGAGACAGGCTCAGTCTCTAACGTCCCTTCCAGCTTCGCAAGACATGGAGGACTTGGAATTGGGAAGGATCCATTTCCCTCTGGGTAGCAGCTGCATGTGCTCAGCCCCTGGATGCCGATTAGAAAGTGGATCAAGCAGGAAGAGTTCTCCCCAAAGCTACTGAGCAAATTATCCTGGACTTCTGAGTCTCTGGAGTTTCTGTGTCTTATTCATCACTGCAGAGCTATTCATATCAGCAGCTAATAAATGTCTGTTGAATACCATGTTTATTAATATAAAATAAGGTCAAAAATGTCAGAATCAGGCACGGTTAATTATAACGCAAAGTGAAAAACAAGAGCACAAGATGAAAGCACAAAGTGAAAAATATGAAAACTTACATCCTTTAATATTTACTTTTTTTCTTGTGTGTATATGCATAAATGTGTACATAGGTGTGTAAAGAGGCCCCAAAAAAAAGGCATCAGGTGTCCTCCTCCATCTCTCCACCTGTTTTTCTGAGGCAGTTTCTCCTTGAACCCAGGGCTCAAGTCTTGCTTGTCTAGAAACTGGCAAAGCCCAGCTACCCTGCTCAGTGTTGGGATTATGGATGCTTGTGGAATGCTCATGACAGCGGAGCAAGCATTCTTAGCCAGGGAGCCCCCCCTTCAGCTCTAACAATTTACTCCTTTCTCACTAATTAAGACTCAAAATCAATTTGATAGGAAACAGAGTAAAACAATAAATTTTCAAATAACTATATTTCCACATTACGTAGTACACTGAATTCAGCTGCCAACACATTTAAGGTTGATAAATCATTAGTTTATTTACACCTTACTCGAAGCTTTCCTCTAAATTAAGCAGGTAACTTTTGTACAGGTTGTACGAGATGAGCTTTAGTCAAATCCAAAGTCCAAGTGAGCAAAATTCTGAGATTTTATTAAATGCATTGTTTTTTCATTTGAGTGCACTCTTTAAAAATTCAAAACACATGCAAAAGCTTGCACGATTCCTTCACCGTCCACAGCTGAACCTGATCAAGATGGAAGATGAGTCTGCTACGTGAATGCATCCTAAGTTTTACATGAATGCTGCAGTTGACAGCTATCATTGATCACAGCCAAGCTCTTAATCTGCTCTACACCACAGCCCTTTAAGAGCGCAGAGCAGTGCTCGCTGTATTTCCCACTGGGGTAAAAGGTATTTTAAACATACAATTACCCAAAGCAGTAACACTTACTAATATTTTCTAAAACAGCTAGCATTTTTCCTGGCCAGATTTGTTGGTAGGATTCTTGATAACCTGATACTGACTAGACCAGAATGACTGAATCATTCTGGGCAGGAAATCCTGAGTACATAGTTCTGCATTAACATAGATAACCAGCAGCATCAAGAGTTGAAAGAGGATCCTGGAAAGAAATGTTCAAATCCAACTTGTAAAGGACAGGCTGTTGAATGCCTTTGGGTCAAGTTAATTTAGGTTCGCTTGTGGTAATTTAGGGTTTTGCTTAGTGTTTTGTGTTTGCCTGTCTGTCTGGCACTTGGGTGAACCTAGGGTCTCCAGCATGCTAAGCATGTGTTCCACAACTCACATCACCAATACTCACATTCCTAAGAGTGGACCTGCTCTATAAAGTGGTCCTGTGTAGCTTCCAGAGGGATGCACCTGTGTGGTAAGAGATCACCCCCACCCCACCCCGCCTTTCCCCTAGCCAGCCAGATTAGCTGAACTAGCCCTGGTGATCAATGGAGTGACAGAGATCAGGTAGATTGCCCTCACATTCTCAGATTTGGGAAAAGTGGAAATGCTATTGTTATGTTTCTTGAGGCAGAGTCTCACCATCTAACCCTGGCTGCTCAGAAGTAACTATGTAGACTAAAGGCCAGAAAGAAAAAGGCCAGCCTGCCTCTGCCTCCCACATGATAGGATTAAAAGTTGTGTCACTAGCCCAGTTCTCAAACCCAGTGCTTAAACAGAAGTTGTAAAATAATACTTACCTTCTAAGAATTTAATTTCATAAATGTTTAAGCCAAAACATACTATTTTTTGTATGTATATGTAGACTTATTTTTTGTATATATATGTAGACTTAACTTTTATATATATATGTAGACTTAACTTATGTATATATTATTTTTTGTATATATATGTAGACTTAAAGGACCTTTTTCTTTCCTTTTTTTTTTTGGTTTTTCGAGACAGGGTTTCTCTGTGTAGCCCTGGCTGTCCTGGAACTCACTCTCTAGACCAGGCTGGCCTCGAACTCAGAAATCCACCTGCCTCCACCTGCCAAGTTAAAGGAACTTTTTAACCTGCTAGAAGTAAATGACTCATGTGCCCCCACCCCAAAGAGCTCTCCTTGTTACTTAGCCTCTCTTGGTCTGTAGATTGTAGCTTGGTTATCATTACTTAACAGCTAATATATATATATTATATATTATATATTATATATTACATATTATATTAATTATATATTATATATTATTATATATTATGTATTATGTATTGTGTATTATATATGTGTATATATATACATACATATATATATTATGAGTACATATCAAGTTTATCTTTATGGGTCTGGAATACCTTATTCAGGACTTTTTTTCTAGTTCCATCTATTTGCCTGTAAATTTTATGATGTTGGCTTTTAACAGCTGAGTAATACTTCATTGTATAAATGTATCATATTTTCTTCATAAATTCTTCAATTGAGGGGTATCTGGGTTGTTTCCAGTTTACGGTTATTATGAATAATAGAGTTTGCAGATAGACTGGGGGTAGATGGGGATGACAACAGGAGGGATGTTGTGGGAGGGATGGAGGGAGAGAGCATAGGAGAGACAACTAGAACTAGAAGGAATTGGGGGGTGATATAGAAACCTAGTGGAAACGTCCTGGAATCCATGAAGGTGACCCTAGTGAAGACTCCTTGTCATTGAGGAAGGGTGATCCTAGGAAGGACTTCTAGTGATAAAGAATTAAGAGCATGAACTGGCCACCTTCTGTAACCAGGCAAGGTTTCCAGCAGAGGAACTGGGACACCAGTCCAGCCACAAAACCTTCCACCTATAACTTGTCTTGCCTGTAAGAATATACTGGCACAATAGTGGCTCAGAGCTTGTGAGAGTGGCCAACCAATGACTGGTCTAACTTGAGGAACATGTCTGACAGACACTGCCTGGATGGCCAGGAAATGGAAGCTGGATAGCCCAGAGACTTAGGGTAGACCCAAACACAACTAGGAGAAAAAAAAAAACCAAGAGTGTAGCAGATTCCTAATTCTGCTACACTCATAGACATCACCATCAGAGAAGCTTCCTTCAGCAGCCAATGGGAGCAGATGCAGAGATCCACAGCCAAACATTAGGGGGAGCTCAGGAAACCCCAAGGAAGGGGGGGGGTATAGAGGACAGTGGAGTAGAGGACTCCAGAAGAACAAAGCACACAGGACCAACTAAGCAGGATTCCTAGGAGCTCACAGAGACTGAGGCTGTAATCACAGAGTCTCCATGGGTCTGCTCCAGACCCTCTGCATAAATACTGTGGTTGTTTAGGCTGGGGTTTCTGTGGGACTCCTAACAGTGGGGGTGTCTTTGACTCTTCTGCCTGCTCTTTGGGGCCCTACTTTCCTCCTGCTGGGATGCCTTGTCCAGCTTTTATATAAGGGTTTCTTCCTAATAAGTATTCAGTTGACATCCCTAGGAGGCCTGCTCTTTTCTGAAGGAGAATGAAGGAGCAGTGGATCTGGGGGAGCGGGAGGGGACTGGCTAGGAACTAGGAGCAGTGGATGGAAGGGAGGCTGTAGTTGGGATATACTGTATAAATGAAGAATAAATAAGTACTTGATGAAAGTTCAGAATAGGTCAAAACCTAAACCACTCCATGAGAGTAAGCACTCTCCTAGCTGCTCTGAAGGGTTGAGTTTGAAGTCCTCATTAACCTGCTGTAATCATGGAGCAGCAAATTCTTGCGTTCTACTCACCCCCCATTTCAAAAGTGAAGCAAAAATATTAAAAGCCCAAGAACTGTTGAGGGTTTTGGTTTTGTTTTTGTTTTTTGTCTTTTACAGTCTATTGTAATGCTAAGAGCGGCCCCCAAGACCTGGAGTCTGTGGCTAGCCCCTGTGATTCTGTCCCCATGTTATCTGATTGGTAAATAAAGATGCCAATAGCCATAACAGCCAATAGCTTGGCAAAAGAAATACAGGTAGAGTTTAGGTTCCTGGGCTTGGGAAAAAGTAAGATCATGGGGAAGAAAAAGAGAGTGCAGGAGGAGGAAGGAGAAGCTCTTCCTTAATGGGTTAAGAGTCAAGGAAGCTTAGCCCCCGGGGCTGCCCAATTGGAGCTAAGAGCAGCCCTGATGAAACATAGTAAGTAATAACTCAGGACTATGACTGGAAAGTAGATTCCAACAACATGGAGGGTAGGCAGCTGCCCAGCTCTTGTGTTGTTTAAGGCAATGTTGTAAATATAAAGGTTGAGTGTGTTTTTTATCCAGGAACTCAATGAACAATACCAGGTAGAGGCCCTGGGTCCAGGATTTAAATAATTTCTACAACAAATAACAAGCAAGTTTAGTACAAAAGCATTTGCTAACTAGGAGCAGGAGATCTCCAGGACACACATGGTAGAAGAAGAGAAACAACTCCTGACAGCTGTCCTCAGACATGCATGTTCTCCACATGCAAAGCAGTACCACAAGCATACCGTCCCCAAAACTCTGCAGCCCCCAGGAAATAAAGATGTGAAATTTATGGGGAGGGACCGGTTTTTGAGACAGGTCTATACAGTGTTTTGGGGTTTGTTTCAGTTTTTTGAGACAGGGTCTAAGTACCCTTGGATGACCTGGAACTCAGAGATCCATCTGCCTATGTTTTCCAAGTGCTGGAATTAGAGGTATGTGCTACCACAACTGGTTGAATAAATGTAATATTTTAAAGGAAAGAAAAACAAAAACAAAGAAAGGAAGGCTTGCAAGGCGGAGGAGATGACTCAGTGAGTAAAACGCTTGACGTTCAAACCTAATAACTTGAGTTATCTCAGAATCCAGGGAAATGCTGGATGCAAAGGACCAGAGAGACAGCTCAGCGCTTCAGAGACCAGTTGGTCCATGCTGGGCAGCTTACAACTACCTGAAACTCCAGCTCCAAGTGATCTGACTCGGTCTTCTGGACTCCTCTGATACCTGCACTCATGTGCACATACCCCAGGGCAGGGCAGGGCAGGGCAGGGCAGGGCAGGGCAGGGCAGGGCAGGGCAGGGCAGGGCAGGGCAGGACAGGACAGGACAGGACAGGACAGGACAGGACAGGACAGGACAGGACAAGCAAGACAAGGCAAAGCTAGACACAAAAGTTCAAGCATCTAATCCCAGAGCATTACTACCCAAAAAATGAGAACAGGAGACAGGACATTCCTCAACACACAGACCAACTAGCCTGGGATCCACAGTAGCCAACAGGGAGAGAGAGGCTCTCTCAAACAAGATGGAAGAAGACTGACACCCAAGGTTGTCCCCTGACACACAACACATATATACATACATGTGAAAGAAATACTTACAACAGACTAAAAGAGAAAAAGACAAAGTAAATATGCTAAGTACATAAACAGGTTATTTCTGAATAAGAGGATGATGGGGGTTACATTCTATTACATTTGTCATTATATTTGCTATGTTAATTTTTTTCTTCCACTAGGCATACATTATTTTCTTTAATTAAAATGGAGTTATTCATTATATTCAAATAAAAGCATAAGATAAATTATTTTACTCTCAATAAAAATCAGTGATCTTATTTACTCCCTGGAAGCCATGGTCTTCTATCATCTACCTAACAGGCAGTTTCATCATAGCACCAAGGCTAAAAACAAGTCTCATTTGATCCAATTATACCACTTATTAAGTACTATTTAATGGGAAAGTCACACCTTTGAGTTATTAAAAGCTATAATAGTCTTGCAGAATTCCAAACAAGTAATCTAATGGAATTACATTTGGTTCTAAACTGTTTGTCAGAAGATTAATCATGTGCCTCTGGAAAAAAAAATTAAGTGTTCCTTCAGTGTGCTCAACACCCTCTATTTGTTTTAATCAGTAGAGGGCACAAAGTTGGCAAATTCGGCACAAAGATGGCATTTGTATTAATTCTCCAATAAGCATACAACATATCTACAAAGCCAACGTTTTTTTCATTGGTAGGCAAGAATTAGGAAATTCTTCACATATTTTAGCATCTGTCAAAGAATAATGGTCTTTTGTGGGCTGGAAAGGTAGCTCAATGGTTAGAGTGTATACCACTCTTTACAGGATCCAAGTTCAGTTCCCAGCACCCATATCAGACAACTCACAGCCATGTGTGACTTCAGCTCTAACAGAACCTAACTCCTGCAGCCTCAGTGGCCACCCACATAAACCCATGCATGTACTCGCACGCACACACATATACACATTGACACACACACAGAGAGACACACACAATTAAAAATAAAAATCTTTTTAAAGAAAGAAAAGGTCTTTCTAATATGGTGACAGGTGGACAGGTACTTGAAAGAAGTAATGAGCATTTACAAAAAAAGACAAAAAAAAAAACCAGAGGGCAACGGCCTGGAGACAGAAGGATGCTTAGCAAATTCAGCAAGATCTAAGACAGCAGTGTTGTTAGAGCAAGACAAAGCAGGTGGGAAGTGAAACTCAAGAAAGAAATACCCAGGTCACATTAGGACTTGAGGATTCTGCTGTGAGACACGTACATGTCTGCAACCATATCACACGACTGGAGTGTTTTGGACAAAGACATGTTTAACAGATTTTATTTTTTTAAAGATTATCATTGCTTCTACAGTATACAGACCATTAAAAAAAACAAAAAACAAAAACAAAACAAAACAAAACAAAAAAAAAGACGGAAGTCAGACCTCTGTCATAAGGGTACTGTAATAACACTAAGGAACAAGTCCAATAGCTCACTTGGCTGAGTAGTTGCCTACAATTCATGAAGCCCTGGGTTTGAGCCCTGGCAATTTATAAAAATTGGAAATGGTGGTCCATTTTACCTGCAGAGGTAAAGGATTACAAGTTCAAGAATAGCATTAGTTATACACTAAGCTGCATGAACACACACACACACACACACACACACACACACACTTAGAGAAAGAAGAAAATGGGCAAATGTATGATGGTTTAGGTAAATCCTAAAGCTAGCACACAATTGACAAGATGATTTGGTGAAATTGTTTACTTACTGTATTCCTGATTCATGTTGCATTTGAAATGTTCTACAGTAAGATACTTTAAAGAACAAAGAAAATGGGCCTGGCATGGAGGTGCACAGTCCTCCATTGCTGGTGGAAGTACAAACTTGTATAGTCACTATAAAAATCAAAATGGTGGTTCTTCACAAAAGTGGGAATCAATCTATCTCAAGACCCAGCTATACCATTCTTGGGCATATACCCAAAGAACAATCTATCCTACCACAAGGACATTTGGAGTTTTACTCATAATAGCCAATAAATGGAAACAACCTAGATGTCCCTCAGCCAAAGAACTAATTAAAAAAAAAAAAAGTGGTACATTTACACAATAGAGTACTATTCAACTATTTAAAAAGTAACAAAATTGCCGGGCACTGGTGACGCACACCTTTAATCCCGGCACTTGGGAGGCAGAGGCAGGCGGATTTCTGAGTTCGAGGCCAGCCTGGTCTACAGAGTGAGTTCCAGGATAGCCAGGGCTACACAGAGAAACCCTGTCTCGAAAACCAAAAAAAAAAAAAAAGTAACAAAATAACATTATGAGACTTCCAGTCAAATGAATCCATCTAGGAAAAAAAAATGCATCCTGAGTGAAGTAACGCAGACCCAGAAAGACAAATATGGTATATATTCACTTATATATGTATATTAGCTATTAAGTAAACAATAATTGAGCTAAAGATCCACAGACCCATAAAAATTAGATAAAAAGGAAGACTCCAAGGGAATGCACAGATCTCCCTGGGAAGGAGAAATAGGATGCAGGTGGACTGGGAGGGCTAGTGGAGATAGAAGAGGGAGGGATCAGATAGGGGTAAGGGATAGAGGGAAAATTCTGGGAGAAACAGCTAGATTTGGGGGAAATTTGAGAGATGATATAGAAACCTATTTCAGTAAAAATTTCCTAGGATCTAAGAGAGTAATCCTAGTGAAAACTCCTAGTAATAGAAGATACTGAGTCTGAACTGGTCATTTCTTGTGAGTTTACAGTGGTAGGACGGGGTTGCATTCAGTGGAGTCTTTGGCTGAGGGAGTCAGTCATGTAGAGACCCCTAAATAATCTAGGTTGATACTAGGACAACACTGACAGCAGGGGCTCCATTGCCAAGGACAGGATATACTTAGGTCATTGAATGAAGAAAGGTCAAGCCTACATGGGGCTTTCAATACTAGGTTCTAGTCTCTTTGGTGCTGGAAAAGTGCTCTCTAGAGGCTTTAATCCCAGCACTTGGGAGGCAGAAGCAGGTGGATTGTGGGACCGCATAAGGGTATCCTGGTTCATGGCTGGGCATGGGCCTAGAACCCCAAGACTCTACGTTAGTACCGGCAGGAGTTCGGCCACGCCCCCAGAACCCAGAGTCCTGACAAGCAGTCTTGTCTCCATGGACCTACATGGTTCAGTCACATAGGCCATTACAGCCCCTCCCAAAGTGCACAGGTAGAGGGTATGACTAGAGGCCTCAGGCCCTAGGGATTTACATACTAATGAAGGCCAGAGGGCGGAGCAAATTAAGCATTCCTCTCCAGATCCTCCCCCTTTCTCCCTCCCTATTTAACTCGGGACTGCCCTGAGTTTTACAGGGTACATTCAAATCCATCCACCATCCACCATGACAATAAACCTTTCTGGAACCAAGGACTTCCTCATGCCATTAGGGCCTGCCATCGCCAACACCGCCAGCATCTGGAACCTCAGACGTTCTGGAACCTCTCGTGTATGTGGGACCTGCAAACGTGGGAACCCCCCCACACACATCTCCACCGCTACGGCTATATTTTTCCCACAGTGGATTTCTGAGTTTGAGGCCAGCCTGGTCTACAGACTGAGTTCCAGGACAGCCAGGGCTATACAGAGAAACCCTGTCTCAAAAAACAAAAAAAAAAAGAAAAAAAAAAAAACAACAACAAAAATTATAGGATTTCCATATTCATTGTTTAAAAAAAATATAATCATGTATCACCCTTCTTTATGAATGAAGATATCATTAATGGCATCTAACAAAAGCAAAATGAGGCACTGAAGAAATTTTATTCAGAATAAAATTTTATATATATATTCAGAATATAAATTTATTCAGAATCATTCATTTTAAATGTTACGCTTATTATCATAATCTCATGGTTCAAATTGATTTTATGATTATGCCATACATTAAATTTTAAAATACTTTTATTTTGAGCAGCAAAACATCTCTCATCTGGTATTTTCTACTTGTACCTTTTGGTAGACAGATTCACAAGTTTAAAAAAGATTTGAAAATTTTTTTACATTATACCGGAGCCCTTTCATATCAACCACTTGAGTTTTGCTTTTGCATTCTTGTTGTATTGGCTGGCTGAGATAGTCTTGAGTAGCTCAGGCTAACCTGGATCTCTCAAATAGCCTAGGATAACCTCAAACAGCTGATCCTTGTGTCTCTCTCTCCTGAGCTCTGGGACACTCCATATCCATTAAGTCACTCTGGGGGTATAACCTAGGCTTCACACATGCCAGGCAAGAGCTCTAACTACTGAGCCACGGCCTACCCATCAGCTTGGCTTTTCTGTTTTGAGTTGGTTTGCTTTCTGTACTGCTGCAGAATCGAAGTGTTCTCCTACTGCACCACAGCCCTGGCCTTCAGCTTTGCCATAAACATGATTGATATAGAACATGAAGTGAAGTTTCTGCTCTGTGCCAAGAGCAAGAATCCAGCGCACTGAAAGACCATAATATTTTTCCTACAAAAGGTAAATAGCCTTGGTGTAGAATCCTACCTAGCAGACCTTTAAAAAGTAATTAAAAAATTCAAATTAAAAAGTGGATTACAAAGGTGTTTGCTACAGGAAGCCAAAAAATGTCCTCACTTGGCAGTTCACAGTTAGTTCAAGGGCTTTTCCATAAAACACGGAAGAGAAACCTGCCTTCCAAAAGGTTCAATACCAAATCTACATTTATCCATACAAGAATTCCTAGATGTTCACCTTGTGCAGGCACTGGAAGAGGCACTGTGAGACAGAAGCTCCTGCCCTGCTAGACTGCAGTCACAGAAGACAAGAAGCAGGAAAACAGTAAGTCACAGGAACCTGTGACATGACTGCTTCGCTTAATGCAGCCAAGGACAAGAGAAGAGATGACACTAGGATGAGCAAGAAATGTCTCACTGACAGAGCTGAGACTTCTTCCAAGGCTTAAAGGAAGTAATGGGACAGATCACAGTCCTGAGACTTGAGACTTCAAGTCCTCCTGAAGAGAATGCCAGGCAATGAAAAAAAGCAGATTTCCCCCCCCAAAAACAAACAAACAAACAAACAAAACCATAGTGAGAATATTCTCATATGAATGAGGAACAAGCTTATTTGAAAATATTTGATTAAGGGAGAATTACAATAAAGTGGCCAAAAATGGGTCAGATCATAGCATAGCCTTTTAGGCAGCTACAGACTCTGTCTTTGGGGGCTGGGAGAGTGGCAAGACAAAAAATCCACCAGAGGATTTTAGGCAAAAAAAAAAAAAAACCCAACTCAAACTTTAAAAAAAAAAAAAAAACTACTCTGGCTGTTATACAGACAGTATTATAGGCAGAAAGGACAAAAGACATTAACTAGTAAGTTAATGAGGCCTATAACCCCAACACTTGGGAGGCTAAAGCAGGAAGATGGTCATGAGTTCAAGCCCAGCCTAGGGTATGTAGAAAGAATTTGTATCAAAACACTAGAAAGGTGAAAACTATGGTTGGCTGAGAGTGTAGCTCAGTGGTAGAATGATTGCCTAACTTTAGAGATGACCTAGAAAAAAAAAGAGGGAATAGAAGGGAAGGGTGGAAAGGAAGAAGAGGGGAAGAGAGTGGGCTGTGGTCTTAATGTCATCCATCCTAGCTATATATCTTTACAAAGTGACTGCTACTTGAACCATTTCAAAAACAAACTAATTCTCCATCTCTATGCACTAAATTTTAAGACTGTTGGGATAAATTCTGTGTGTGTGTGTGTGTGTGTGTGTGTGTGTGTGTGTGTGTACGTGCGCACCACAGGAGTGTGGATGCCTGTGGAGACCAAGAGATCAGGCCCACTGGAACTGGAGTTCTATGCAGTTGTGAGCCATCCAATATAGATGCTAGAAACTAAACTGGAGTCCTCTGCAAGAGCAGTAAGTTCTCTTAGCCATTGAGCCATTTCTCTTGCCCTGTGATATTCTATTAACTTCAAAACCAGATGCACAGCAGTTTAAGGTGTGAACTCTTAACTGCTGCTCAAGTGACCATGCCTGCCTGCTACCACACTTACCCACTATTCTAGTGATCGCCCTTCATCCCTCTGGAACCACAAGCCAAAATTAAACTCTTCCTTCTTTAAGTTGGACACAATACTTTATCACAGCAATAGAAACTTAACAAACTAACAGACACATGCACACACACACACACATATCTCACATACAATAATAAATAACAATTAAAAATAAGAGCATTCAAGAGGCTGAGACAGAAATATTGCCATAAATCTGAGTTATATATCAATATCCCGACTCAAAATATTTAATAGGGCCAATGAGTGCCTCAGCATTAAAACATTTGCTACCAAGCCTGACAGCCTGAGTTCAAACCCCAAAATCCATGGTAACAGAAAGCTAATTCCAGCAAATTGTTCTCCGACCACCATATATGTACCCTCATTCATTTACATTAAATAAATAAATAAATAAACAAAATGTAGTAAAATGTCTTATGGTAAAACAGAAGGCAAACAATTGAACAAATGAGTATAGGTTTTGTCCTAAAATCTCTCTCTTTTTTTTTTAACTTAAAAACTGTGCTATACAAGCTTTCCTACTATAACAGAAACAATAATAATTTGAAGGGCTAAAGTTTGTCCAGAAGAAGTTTCCTCAAAACCTGAAGTCATTGGAACTTCAAAGCCAGTAACAGAGTTCAGGGAAGCTCTGCCACCTAACAGCTAAATTGTGTGTGTGATTGTGTGTGTGTATGTGTGTGTGTGTGTGTGTGTATGTGTGTACATATGATTATGTGTGGGAGATATGTACCTGCTCATGTGACTGTATGCAAATGTGTATGCAGGTGTGTGTACATGCATGTACACATATGTGAAGGTCAGAGGTCCAGGCTGGGCATCATCCTTGATCATTCTTTGCCTTAGTTTTTTAAGCAGGATCTCACTCCAGAACTCATCCTCTTGGCCCAAGATCACACCAGCTTTTATGTGGGTGCTGGAGATCCAAAGTGATGTCTTCACTTGTGTGGCACTGAGCCAGCCCTTCAAAGACTTTAAAGATGTCTTCCTCCCACTAAACACTCTTCCCTCCTTTTCTGACCACTACCCCTGGGCAGACAAAGACTTCAAAAACCAGGGCCACATGCCTACCTCTTCTCCACCTCCCCTCCCTAATTAGTTATCAGCTGTATCAATATCCAGATAGGTGAGGCACACGACATACCGTTCTCCTTGTTCCGTAAGAGGTAAGCCCCACATCCCATCAGTACCCTAAAACCTTAAATTATAATATCCTTATAATGAGGTTATATCTCAATAATCCATTGTAAACTGAAAATATCTTATGTTTAAAAGCCTTTAATCCAGAGATGGAGAGATGGTTCAGTGGCGAAGAGCACTGGCTACTCTGCCAGAGGACCTGGGTTTAATTTCCAGCTCCGACATGGTAGCTACAATTGTCTGTAACTCCAGTTCCAGGGAATCAAGTGCTTTCTTCTAGCCTCCTTAGGCATTGCACATGCATTGTGCAAAGCCATACAAGCAGATGAAACACCCATACACATAAAATTAAAAAAATAAAGTTTTTAAGAATCCATCTTAAAAGTCTCTGATCCAAGCTGAAGAGACGGCTTTGTGGTTAAGTCGTCTGCTCTTCCAGAGGACCTGAGTTTGGTTCCCAGCACCCATGTCAGGTTACTCACATGTGCTCCATGGCATACTCGTGTATTCACACACAAATATGCAAGCACACTGTATAAGTCAAAAGTTCCATTTGGTTAAATGCTTCAAAACTCAAACTAATGGAAAGCCTTTCCTCTATTTCCACTAACAGCATCTACTAGAAACTGAAGCTTAGTTACGTAGCCAACATGCTCAATGACTGTTAAGCCGTAAAACTTAAAGTAAATCTTAAAGCAAATCGGCCAAAGGGAAAAGTTTTTCTTTTTCTGTTTCTGGAGACAGGTGCTCCCTGATTATTAGGAAGTGATCTACCTGGAACTCACTATCTACACTAGTCTTGAACTCACAACGATCTACCTGCTGCTACCTCCCAAGTGCTAGGAATCAAGAGACAAAATAGGATAAACCAGGATATGAAACTATAGTTATAACACTCAGAATTATAACATTTATTCAATACATTTATCAGCCAAATTAGCAAGTAACTGCTCATCTGACTTAACAGACACTAGAAGATACACTGTGGAACACTAGAAAGGAAAGATTCAGTTTACATGCTTGGATGGAATGGTTCATTGGTCTCTAGGCAAGCAAAAAGATAAGTCATTTAAAAGATATATAAATATATTAAGTCCAGCATTCAGGAGACAGCAGTAAGGGGATTTCTGTGAGTTTAAGGTTAGCCTGGTCCACATAGTGGGACTATATCTCAAATAAATAGATAGATAGATAGATAGATAGATAGATAGATAGATAGATAGATAGATAGATAGATAGATGAACAGATAAATAGCAGAATATGTAGTTTGGATCTTCACCTTACTTTGTTTTAAATAAACGTTTCTCATCATAAACAATGAGGAATTGTGCAGCTTTCTTAACATTTATTTATATAAATAAATAAATCCTTATTTATATAAAGGATGGAGGGTCTCACTATGCTTGTGGGCTTACACCAAAACCCTGGGCTCAAGCTCTCCTCTTTGCCTCAACTCCCTGAGTACCCAGGACGACATGTACACACTGCATCACTCAGAGTTGTATAGACTTTAAAGTCAAAGGTATGACAATCTTAAGATAATCCTTGACTAAAATGGTCTGACTGATGTTTCTTTTCAGCTTCACAATAGTACGAGAGCAATACACATTCAGTAGAAAGTGTATCTCAAAATATGATGTTAATCTTTTCTTCACCAAGCAACACAAAGAAGATGAGAGGCTGGGCTCTTTGGGAAGCGGCAGCAAGCAGCAGCTTCCAGTTAGCCACTAGATCACAAAGGTAAATACCCCATAGTGTATAGAGTATACCGTTGCTAAACCACAGTGATCAATAAACTAGGTATGCTAAAAGGATTATGTGTATGTGTGTGCACACAGATGCACATGTATGTGTATGGGTATGCATGCATGTGTGCTTGTGTATGTGTGTAGGAGAGGCCAAAGAGAACCTTGGCTATCATCCCTCAGATATTCTGTATGCTTTGTTTGAGACAGGGTTTTTCAGTGACCTGGAATTGGCCAAGTAGGCTAGGCAGGTTGGCAGACCACCAAGACTCAGTGATTTACTTGACCTCACCTTCTCTTAATTAGGATTATGGCCACAGGCCACCACTCCCAAGCTCCTTTTAAACACAGGTTCTGCAGATCAAAAGGAGGTCCTCCAGAGGGCAACACACATCTACCAACACAGCACCTCTCATTAAGTGAATTTTTTTACTCTTACTTTTTTTTTGGCATATGTGTTTACACACACACACACACATACACACACACACACACACACACACATACACACACACATACAATGGCATATTTGTAGTTAAATATGTGGATATGGGTATATGTACATTGTATGGACACCCAAAGTTAACACCAACTGATCTCCTCAATTGCCCTCCATTTTATTTAAAGTTTCTCACTGAACCCATAGCTGGTCAACTCCAGCTAGTATAGATATATGTAGCTTGCCCCAGGGATCTTTTAAGCTCTTGAATGCTGCCATTAAAGGCACCCATTTATTTACAGTTTATATGGGCGCTAAGAAACCCAGTTATCATAGCAAGCACTCTACCCACTGAACCAGACATTATGAAACCCTAGCTGACCTGGAGCTCACTTTGTAGACCAGGATGGCCTCAAACTCATAGAAAGCCACCTGTCTTCGCCACACAATTACACATGATGCTCATTCTTCTTAAGTGCATGTAAAAAATATTATTGACTTACAGTAAGATTTTCAGACTATAACCTCTTCATAAGTTAAGGTGTCTGTATGATCAGAATACTCTGATGCCTAGAGAGACAACTCAGCAGTTAAGAGAACGTAATGCTCTTCTAGAGTATTCAAGCTTGGCTCCCAGCACTCACATCAGGTGGCTCACAACTAACTCCAAGATCCAAGGAACCTGATGCCTCTGGCTTTCACAGGCATCCAGGCATCTGGACTCAGGTAAATATACATGATAACAATAATATTAATAATGATGATGATGGTAGGATTAATAATAATAATAATAATGCATTTTTAAGTGTACAAGGTATTGATTTGAATTCCAGCAAGATATAAACCAGAAAGGATGGCACTTGCCTTAATTTCAGCACTGTGTAGGCTGAGGCAAGAAAATCAGAAGTTCAAGGTCATTCTCATCTATACAAATAAACAAACAATAAAACAAACAAATACATGCATACCCTGACTCTGGCTGAATGAGTGAAAATATAAATTAGCAAAGTGATTTTAAAAAAAAACAAATGCCATTGTATTACTTTCAATGTGACTTGAAATGGATTAAAAAAATCTTTTTTTACACACTTTAAGGTGTTTTAATCTAGTGTTTGAAATGAATGAAATCTACATTTTGAAAAAGTTTGAAATGATTTAAATAGAGGAAAATGACAAACAACACTTGTCCTATTAGCTTAGCAATTCTTATTTCCTGTGACGGAAATGGTACACAGAAGCTCCACCCAATTTATTGCTATTTATAAGTCACAGATGTAAGGTATACTTCTAAGGCTAAGCTGTATTTTATCATATGAGAGAGCTCAACATAGTATACTTACTCCTAAGAGCGACTGTAATAGATTTACACCCCTAATATTAATTCAACTATCAGTTTATATGAACACTGTCAAGTATCACAAGGCTCAAAATATCAGAATAATTACCTTTGAAATCATTTTATCCTAGAAAAGGGTGATCTGTACTGTGTGAAAATACCATTAATCAATTATCATATGAAAAATCTACCACATCCATACAGGAGTCTTTTACCTTGAAGTAACAATTTATTTACTTTTGGATTATCAGGACTCAATGAGAGCCATCAATCAATTAAAACCCACCAAATAATAACATGCTACAATTTTTAATTATTTTTAATTTTTAAAAGGAACAAAAAAACTAAGCAAGATATGGACAAGGAAGACGTGATAACTGTTCATTAGATTAACTTGATAAGTAAATAATGCGATTGTTTTGGCTATCACTTATTACCAAAGCAAGTCAAGAGCTTTGAAAACTGCACTCTTGTCCAGTTGTCTCTATGGAGTATCTTTATATATAACTAAAAGTTCATGATTATTACACTTCAAAATTTAGATGAGTCATGGTGCTTTCTTTGCAGAAACTGGATGTCAATCAAAATTGTAACCATGCACTTGCTTGCTAGTCAAGCGTTTGTGAACAGAAACACTTGGCACTGAAGCATAAAATACACAACCATAAATGACGTCATGTGTTTTTGATTTAGCTGGTTCCCAGCTGCTAACACAGTTTAGTAAGTCTGCTGCATGCCCATCTTTCCTCGAGCATTCCAAAATTACAGAATACGTGTAATCTCATCCCTTTACTTTTCTGATAGGAAGCCCATCTGTCTGTGGTCTTCAATGGCACTGTTAACTGGGATTACTCCAAAGTGTTTAGGGTTTATTAGAAGGGGGAAGACCTTTGAATCAAGTCCGAGAGGGCTCCATCTTTTGCATCTAAATCTGGATCCTGAAAGTGAACCACAACACCAAAAAAAAAAAAAAAAAAAAAAAAAAAATCCATCTCAAATCTTATCAACTCAGACTAGCACTTTCATATTAAATGAAAGCAAAGGCAGGAAATATCCACCAAGGAAATCATTTTAAAAGTTTGCAATGAATGAGTCAATGACTGTATAAGGGGAAGGATTATTTCACTGAATCCAAAACTACAAACAAGGGGTCAAGGCACCATGGCTGAAACAAACTCTGATTAAACCTACACAACTGCAGATGCCTGCAAACATCCACCTAGCTGCTGAACATTCAGAAGCCCCACATATAAACTCTTCAGAGCCAAAGATCTGAGTCAGAAAACAGGCTCTGCTCATTAAAGTGGACAAAAGCTGCATCTGAGTCCCGGGGAATAGACAGTTAACCATAGACCAAACAGGAGGACACCAGAATCCCTTGAACTGCCCAGGACCAGCGACCGGGTTAAGGGGGAGTGGGGAAGGGGAACAACTGCAACCTGAGGCAGGTAAGCTAGACGGATCATGCCAGCTCCTCTAGCTGCCAAGCCCCTCCACAGCCAGCCGGCTCTGGAGCCGCAGACCAGGGAACCGCTCAAGGCCAGATCCTCCAGGAGCTGGAATCTTCGACCGGCCAGCAGAAGGGGCAGCAGGTCAAATGCCCTGCCCGGGTCCCGCGCCGCCCCGGCCCTGCCGCCACTTGCTCCGCCGCCGGCCTGCAGCCCAGCCTAAGTCCTCTGGCTTCGGTCGCCCTCGCCTCCCCTCCCTCCCGGCGCGGCTGCAGCCGGACCCGATGCGGTGACTGCCCACCCGGCAGCCCCCGGTGGACGATCAGCCACACCGCATGGCTTACCTCACTTCTGCCACAGGCGCAGCCCGCTCCCTTGCCCGACGTGGTCGGCGCACCGCCTCCACCAGTCGGGGGCGGGGCCTGCTGGAGACACCCAATACAAAACCTACTTCAAGAACAAGTCCCGCCTCCTCGGCTTGGACGCCCGCCCCCTCGCACGCATGCGTGACAAGGACTTGGCGGCTCACTGCAGCTAGCTGTAGGAGTGAAGGTGGAACCCAACTCTGGTCGTTGCAGTGGTGCAGGCTGAGCTTCAGCATCTCACTGACTGGCTGTGGGGTGTGAAAGCAAACTGTCTGAAGATGCCACTGCACAGAGCCGGGGGTCCTGTTGGCAGCTTTGGGAGATACAGGACAGATTCTTGATATTTGGAGATTTTGTAAATCGTCATGGCTGAGGTGGGGAGGGCGGGGGCGGGGGGAATCGGAGTACTCATAAAGGCAAGGGTTCAGAGCCAGCTTGCTTCCTGTAGCTACTGCTCAGTGACTTCATTTCTTCCTGCTGTGCCTGTGCTTCTACTTGTATAGTCGTCAAGGCCCAGGAATTTCTGCTAAGGGGGAATTTGATCTAAAGAGAGCTGGTTCAAAAACTTTACCACGAGTGTTACTGTTATATAACATTTATTACAGTCAAACATTTTCTTTAATGAAATGGGGAGGAATGGTCGGTCCCACAGGGGAAGTCTGTGACACCTGGCACAACGCAGCAGAAACGAAAACAACTGCATTTAAAAATAAATAAATAAATAAATAAATAAATAAATAAATAAATATGTTAAAAGGAATAGAAATCTATTACCTGGCTGTTTCTGAAACCCCATGCAATTTTAGAACCATTAGGAAGTTTTAAAAGAAGCCTGAGTACATCTCTAGAGATTCTCATTCTATGGTAGGAATTTAGCAAGCTGTTTTGTAAGTTAAATTTGCAATGCCATTATAATACGCTAACAGGAAATTCTTGGTTTGCTATACTTTACCTCAGAACAGTAATTATATTCTACACACCACCTCTAGGTCTTCCAATAACTTATAATGCATTCGTTCTATAAGAATTTATCTAAATTAATTTTGAACCTGCTCCTGTATTCAATCGCTTATATCCTTGGGGAGATGGGAGTTCTGTAATTACCTTTTCAGTATTATTAGTTTGATGATATTCCTATAAGTTTTCCAAATACACAAGTACAAATTTGAGTAACTATTTTTTCCTTTGTCTATTCCTGTATTTGATTTTTTTTTCTTTTTTGTTTTTTGAGATAGGCTCTCATTTTGTAGTTCTGGCTGTCCTGGAATTCTCTTTGTAGACAAGCTGGCCTCAAAATCACAGAGACCCGCCTGCCTCTGCCTCCCAAGTGCTGGAACTAAAGGCGTGGGCCACACCCCTGGCTTATTTCTGTGTTTCTTAAGCTCATTTGGTCCTAATTGGATACGTTGCTATGCCCATGGCACTTTTTAAGTATATCAATTTATTTAATTCACAGACCAAGTTGAATAGTAGAGTTATTACATTTTTCAAATAAGGAAACTAAGCACAAAGTGTGAAACAATTTGACCAAGGCTATGTACCTAGCTGATACCAAAGCCAAAATTTGAACCCAGACACCCAGTTCTCAGTAAATAAATTGCCTGCCTCTCCAGAACTGATAGTTTAGGATCTTGTAGGGAAATACTGATTCTTAAAGATCTTATCCCACTTTTACTTCTATGATAAAATACCTTACTGGGTGAATATATTAGAGATAATAGAAATATGTCATGCATTATAGACTAGAAAGTCCATAGCAAGGAACGAGCAGATTTGTCATCTGGTGGGGGCCTTGCTTCACAGACAATACCTTCTCTGTGTCCTCTCTTGTCAGAAGGGGTAAAGACTCCCAAAGCTGTTTTTGTTTCTTTTTATTTTCTCCCTGATGCTATTGAAAGGTCATACTGTGGGCTTTGTGTATTCTAAGTATGTGTTCTATACTATCCTAGGACCCTCTCCCCCTCAAACCTTTCTTCCTACCCCATATCCCGCTCTTCCCCGTTTCTTGACACAGGGTCTCACTATGTTGCCCAAGCTCGAATCCAAAGCACTATGTGGCTCAGATTTACTTTCACTCAGTATTCTCTTGCCTCAGTCTCCCAGGTGACGGGATCACAAACATGCTTCATCATGCATGGTCACACTTTTCTGATAATGACACTAATCCCATCCTTGAGATTTATCCATTATGACCTAATCACCTCCAAGTGCATCCTGACCTCCTCCTCAGCATGCAGGGGATAACCCAAGGCTTTGTATGTGCTAGGCTATTGCTCTACCACTGAGCTATAGCCCCAGCTCTTAATCCTACTGCATTAGAAACTAGCTTTCAACATAGAAATTGCAAGATGAGCTGGACAGTGGTGATGCATGACTTTAACCCCAGAAGCAGGTGGATCTCTGAGAGTTCAAGGTCACCCTGGTCTACAGAGGGAGTTCTAGGACAACCAGGGCTACACAGGGAAACCTTATCTCAAAAACAAAACAAAACAGGAATAGCAAGATCAAAGGTGTAATCCAGAACTGTGTGAAGTCAATTTACCCTGGAGATCAACTCAGCAGCCAGCACATTGACAACACCAAAGGTAAACACTTTAAAAACAAAAAAAGTTCTATAAGCTGCCAGACAGGAACAAAACTTTCACTAGCATGGGTCTGAAATATATGTAAGTCAAGTACTGGGCTAGTGTCTTAGTTAGGGTTTCCATTGCTGTAAAGAGACACCATAACCAAGGCAACTCTCACAAAGGAAAACATTTAACTGGGTCTAGCTTACAGGTTCAGAGATTCAGTCTATTAACATCATGAAGGGAAGCATGACATTCAGGCAGGCATGGTGCTACAGGAGCTGAGACTCTACAGGAGAAGACTGTCTCCCATGTGGCTAGGAGGAAGGTCTCAAAGCCCACACCCACGGTGATACAGTTCCTCCAACAAGGCCACACCCACTCTGACAAGGCCACACCTACTCCAACAAGGTCACACCCACTCCAACAAGGCCACACCTACTCCAACAAGGCCTTATGTCCTCATAGTGCCACTCTCTGGGCCAAGCATATTCAAACCACCATAGCTAAAAACTGTATTGGGGTTTATAAATATATTCAGTTCCAAAAGCTACTATTTTTCAGAGACTGTGCTCCTCCCCCAGTACCACCCACCCTCTTCCCCACCTACCAGCACAAGTACACAGAATCTCCCTGAGGTGCTCATACTTGACTCAAATTTCTGATACTCTTGTCTCATCCTCCAAGGTTGGAGATAAGGTGGAAGGGTCGCACAATGCAGAGAGTGGAGTTTACATTTATTTACTCAGGAAATGATCGATATTTCATGCCACCTTTATTGAAATAGCCATTAAATCATCAAAATATGTTTCAAACTTATATGTTATTGTATGTATACAATGTACATGCAAATGAATGCCTTGCATTCTAATTTTTTTTATACATTTTATTGTGTGAACGTGGGGGTCAGAGAACAACCTGTGGGGGTTGGTTCTCTTCTTCCACCATATGGTTCCCAAGATTCAGCATCAGGTGTAGTGCCAAAGTGCTGAAAAGATTCAGCATCATTTACCTGATGAGCCATCTCCCAAGCCTGTCCCTGCTTTTTAAATAGTAAAAACAATATCCATCATCTCTAAGAGGTGGGCAAGCAGACAGTATTTCTCTGTTAAATGCCTTGTATTCTTCCCCCTGAAGTAGTTAGGCAGTTAGTTCTCTATTATACAAGAAAGACCCTTTAGATAAGTAGTTTTTGAAGCCAGCATAGAAGGGCCTATTGACTCTAACAACAACAGAAAGATAGAAAGATAGAAAGAAAGAAAGAAAGAAAGAAAGAAAGAAAGAAAGAGTGAGAGAGAGAAAGAAAGAAAGAAAAGGAGTATGAAAAATGTGTCCACTCCCAAATCATTAGCAGAGCTGAAAAGAATATGCTAACAAAAAAAAAGACACTGTAGTCTGAATCCCAACTATAAAGAGAGGTCATGTCACCCACAGCATCAAGGGAGACACAAAGACTTGAACTTGCACCCAAGCATGCTGGGCTGACTGAGCACGCCCACACATTCATCAGCAGGCTCAGCAATGGGAGGAGAAATTCACTACTGAGTCACAGAGAGCCACTGTCCACACATAACAGAAAGCAAACTCATTAGATTTAATTAGATGTATGTGCTTCCAATTGTCCCTGTTCTGTTCAAAATAAAAGCCAAAGTCCGTACACAGGCCAATTAGACCATGTATGGTTTACTTGCCCTGGCCCTTGTACCCATATCTTGATCACACACACATCACCACCTTGATCTTTTTTTGCTACCACACCCTCCAGCTCTCTGGCCCCTAATCATCCTGCTTCTTCAGTCCTGCAGGAGCTTGGCAATTCCCCCAGCTCTCTTCATGATTCATTCTGTTGGATCATTCAGGTCTTTGCCAAGATGGTACCTTCTGGATAAGGCCTACTTCTCAGTCAGGGTCCCAGCAAGAAACAGATGGCATAATCAAATTAGGAAAATTGGAAGAGCTTAATAAGAGACAATAACAGGGCTCTAGGCAGGATTTTTAAAGATCACAAGGGAGACTCAGTAATATGGGCAATCCCAAATCACCCCTACACAGGTAGTACTGTAGGAAAAATCTGCATATGTAAGACTATGAGGAAGAAAGACATTTGATCAAGAAACACATCAGACTCTAGTGATGAAACAAGAAAGAGGTGAAGAAATGAAATCTCCCTTTTCTCTCTTTCCTGATGTGATGAAATTCACACAGGTCAATTCCTTGGATACAATGGAGAGAAAAAAGAAGGTATCGATTCATCACCTGTAACAGCTAGGTTTTGTTGTATAACAGAACTTATAGAGTGATAGCCAAGTTTTCATTCTCAGGATCCTGTGGGCTGCCCAAGAGTTCTTACTATCCAGGCTGGCTTTGCTGGTTCCTTCCTGGTCTGTTTATCTGTCTGTACTCAGCTGATCTGGCATGCCCTTATGCACATGCCTGGTATTTTAAGCAGTGTGAGGTAAAGCAGTAGATATGAATCAGCCGTGTAAATCAATTAACTGTAGCCAATCACACTTTAAAAAAAAAAAGGTTATATCTCAATAGTATAGTACTCCAATTGCCAGCAGTGAACCATCTCTTCATTCCTGAAGCCACGGATTTTTAAACAAAAAATCTCAAAGTCAGGTATGGGATATCTCTTTATGAGTTTTTGTGGGACTGCATAAGGGAATCTTGGTTCTTGGCTGGGCATGGGCCTGGAACCCCGAGACTCCAAGGGAGAAATGGCAGGTGTTAA
Source organism: Grammomys surdaster (assembly GCF_004785775.1). Classification (NCBI taxonomy): domain Eukaryota; kingdom Metazoa; phylum Chordata; class Mammalia; order Rodentia; family Muridae; genus Grammomys; species Grammomys surdaster. The sequence continues at coordinate 6,945,419 of NW_021604670.1, forward strand.
ACCACGTCCCTAGAACCTAGGGTCCTGACAAGCAGTCTAGTCTCCATGGACCTACATGGTTCAGTCACGTAGGCCATTACAGCCCCTCCCAAAGTGCATAGGTAGAGGGTGTGATTACAGGCCTCAGGCCCTAAAGAGACTTACATGAAGGCCAGAGGGCAGAGCCAATTAAGCATTCTTCCCTAGACCCTTCCCTCTTTCTCCCTCCCTATTTAACTCAAGTCTGCCCTGGGTTTCATGGAGGGTAGGGGGTACATCCAGATCCATCTATCATCCGCCATGAAAATAAGCCCTTTTGTAACCAAGGACTTTCTTGTGTCATTGGGGCCATGCCGTGAAATATCATGCAGAAGGCCTTTAATGAGCCTCTGTAGCTGCAACCTCTGTGCCTAACTTCCCAGCTGGAGGAACTTTCTGAGTTTCCAGCCATGCTACCCACAAGTTTTATTAGCCCAATAGACCCAAGAAGCACCCAGTACAATACAAATTACTGCCATTTTGAATTCAAAAGCCTAGTATCAGGTAGTCTCATTGATAATAATCTTATATGGGTTTAGAATTTCATTTTTTTTTTTTTGGTTTTTCGAGGGTTTAGAATTTCTACTTCACTAGATATTACCAAAGAAATGAAATAAGAGTAGCTTTCCTCAAAGTCTTTTATTTTTATCCTTCTTGATATAATGAATGCTTTTAATATATATACACGTTAGGTGCTAGGTGTGGTGGTACAAGCCTTCGATCCCATCATATGGGAGACTGGTCTACAGAGTGAGTCCAAAGTGTCATTCAGGGCTTCATTGTAAGACCCTGTGTCTCAAAAAGAAGGTTTCAAGGAATCAACACCATGAGGTTGGGGCTGGGGCAGGTAGTGCTAGAGGTATAACTAGGTGGTAAAGCACTTGCCTAGCAAGTATGAGATCCCAGGTTTGCTCCAAAGCACTACAAAACAAACCATACAGGACTACATAAATACCTTGAGTACACACTTGGTTCTTGTCATCCATTCATCAGTGGACAGCAGGTTATTTCCATATCATCCTATACTCATGAATAAGGAGTATAGATATCAAAACAAGAGACTAATTTCATTTCCTTTGGAGATTATAACTAAAAGTCCCTTCCTGGGAGTAACAGAAACATCTAACCCACCCCTCCTGCTAAAGTCCTAACAACAAAGTTCACCTAGGGGAACCAACAAGTTTATTGGACTTACTTACAGAGCAATGGGTGAAGGCTGTGGACAGGAACATAGGGGACCTTCAAGTAGCCACAATGGAAGGCCAGCAGGGATGATGGCTTCCCCAAGGCTTCCTAGATGGAACCCCTCCCCTCTTTCTTCCCTACCTATAGCCCTTCTCCTAAAGCACACATAATTAGGACAGATCAACTTACAAGTGCTTGGGAGGGGCTGCTGGATACTCATGTGAGAGTCTCATGACCCTTCCTGCCTCCTCCTTATATGAGGGAAGACAAACAATCAACAGGCCTAGGCATGGTGGTCTTTTGAGGTCCAGTAGAACTTCTGAAGATGGTGGCAGTTTGGCTCACAGGATTCTTCTGTACAGGGAGGCTATGCTGAAGTGGGATTGCAGCTCATAGAACAGTACTAGTTGCAATGTTTGGGTGATCTTCTATGAAGGCTTTATTAACTGAGATAGCTGGGGATTGCACCTCAGACACACTAGACAAGCTTCTTGGCTGAGCTATAGCACCAGCCCTTCTTTGATGTTGTATTTTGAGACAGGAACATAGTTACCCATACTATCATTGAACTCATTCTGTAGCCAAGGTTGGCCTTAAACTTATGCTCTCCCTGACTCAGACTCACAAGTAGCTGGAATTACTGGTCTCCTCCAGCAGGCATGGCTGCTGGGTTCGTTTTTTATTAAGGTTTGCTTGTTTGTTTTGCTATTAAGTTGCTTGCGTTCCACATACGTTCTGAATATCTTTTGGGTGTATTGTATTGAAAATAATGTATCCATTCCATAGATTGTCTCTCCACTTGGTGAGAATCTCCTTTGTCGTTCAGGCTTTTGGTTTGATCTAATCTCATTTATCCATTGTTGACTGATTTAGTGTCATATCTAAAAAGAATTATCATTATCACCAATTTCATTTTTTTCTATATTGTCTCCTATTTTCAACAGATTAATGTCTCAAATGAAAGTTGTCAATCCACTTCAATTGATTTTTTTCCAGTAGGATCTAATTTCATTCTTCTGTATGTGCATATCAAACTAAAACAACCATTTATTAAAAAGACTGCTTTTAACCCATTCTGTGTTCCTCTCATTCTTATTGAAGATCATTTAACCACAGAGTATGAATGCATTTCTGAGCTGCCTGTTCTGTTCCATTGGTCTGTTTTATACAAATGCATATTCTTTTCTTGCTTTCCTGGCACTGAAGATGGAATCTGGGGTTTTAAGCACTCCAGGCAGTTTCATTACCATTGAGCCTGACCCCTAATCTGAACTACCCTGATCAACCTTAGCTTTGAAACTCATTAAAGTCATAAAGTACAGTGTTGGTCTTGCTTGGCATTTGGGACCATTGATGGTTCAATACACATTTAAAATGTTTAATTGCTATTTCTGTAAGTAATATCCTTGGGATTTTTTTTATAGAGATTATATTAAATTTGTAGATTATCTTGGGTAATGTGTCTATTTTGGTGATATTCCTCCAATCTGTGAAGCTACATTGTCCTTGCATTTATATGTATCTACTTTCATAAATGCATTTTGATGTATGGAAATTTCTTTCCCATTTACATTGAGATTCAAAGAAATCCTGTTAGAACTGTAGTTCGAGCATAAAGACATATCATCTGCAAGTTTTTGTGGAAATGGAAATCTTGCTTCTTTTTAAAACCCTGATGGCACAGAGAGTGTATTAAGCAGCTTGACATTACGTGTGACAGAAACAGCATTAGCTGTTAAAATGACTTTATCATAGACTGAGATGCTCTTAGAAGCCATATTTGCCTTGTGATTTCACATTGAGAAACATAATCAAATCCGAAGCAAAGGTTAATTTCCAAAACCATTCCTGTTCAATAATAGTGATTGAGAGAGCCTTTTCTGCTGGGTGGAGTAGCACATGACCTTATTCTAGCACAAGGAAAATAGAAGAAAGTAGATCTCTGTGAGCTCTAGGCCAGCAGGGACTACATAAGGAGACCCTGTCTCATAACAAAACAAAACAGACAAAAACAACAACAAAGATCATGTAACCATTCTAAACACTTTCTGAAACCTGTCTGCAAGCACTAACGTCTTTCTGAAACCTGTCTGCAAGCACTAACGTTTCACATGCTGTATACACTTGCCTTCTATGCTTTTCTCTGCTCCATGAGCTTTTCATACTATCAGCTAAACAGTGCTTCAGGTTGTACCAACTTAGTACCTTTTCAAAAACACATTCAGCAGAGGCACTATTGACAAAGGAGAGACTGTCACTCTCCTTTGGGGACTTAGATACCAGTAGGTTGCCCATACCCAGTGGATGGCACTATGCCCACATGCATATGGGCAGCATTAATTGGACTCATGGGGATTATTAATAAGAGCAACAAAAAAAGAGGGCGTGTAGTTGGAGTTGGGGCACTAGGGGGAGTTTGAAAGAAGTAGTGGTTTATAGATATGACCAAAATGCAGTTGTATAAATGTAATGAAACGTTTAAAGATAATTTAAAATAAAAATATTTTGAACGTACATTGACTCATAATGACTCTGCACAATTTACAGAGTCAAAATCTTGAATATTTTAAACTCAACATCGACTCCTCTTTTTTTATGCTTTAAAATTATGTTTATTTATAGAGGGACATGCATGTGCCATGACACAGGTGTGGAAGACACAGGACCACTTGTGGTAATTGATTCTCTCCTTATACCCTGTGGATCCTAGGAATTGAACTCAGGTTATCAGGCTTGGCAGCAAGCACCTTCACCCACAACCCCCTGCATCAGCCCCAGTATTGGTTTCCTTAGTAACACTGGTATTCATCAATTCATCAAGAGCTCAGGAAAACCAATGAAGATCATTTGCTTTGTTTTGCATTGTTGTTTGTTTGTTAATTTTGTTTTTAATATTTTAATTTTATTTTGCATGTCTGTGCCTGTGAACATGATTGCACACAGAGACCAGAAGAGGGGGGAAGAAACCTTAAAGTTGGGCTTACAGACATTCCTGACCGACCTGACCTGTACTGGGAACTAAATTCAGGTCCTCTTCAAGAGTGGTGTGTGCTCTTAACCATTGTAGCATTTCTCCAGCCCTCGTTTTCTTGTGTTGTTGCTATTGTTGGCGTTGCTTTGTTTTGGTTTTGGTTTTGGTTTTTAACTGACCATGCCTGTTACCCTTGGTGTTATAACTCTTCAGTTAAGTTCTCACAGAGGGGCTAACAGTCTGGAACTTCCCATCTGCAAACAGCTTTCCTTCCATGGATAACAAAGGAATCACTCAGGAGTGTTTTTTGGTTTTAGCTCATTTTTAAAATTTTTGTGACAAAATTCTACTGCAATAAGATGGTCCAGCATAAATGTTATTTTTTTCTAATATTTTCCCATCTGCAGATTGGGAACACTGTGTAAAATCTGGAAGAGCTAACATAGCAGGTAATCTTTGGTACATTTGTAAGTCACTGCCCAATAAGTACATAACACACTTTGCTATTTAATATAACAAAACAATTACCACTTTATACTGTCTTAAAAGCAAGTTCACTTTTCTCTGTTGTTCCTGGGAAATGGACTCAAAACCTCAGATTTCCTCTTCTTTCCTTGATTTGACAGAATGTAAGGAACTGGATTTTATTTTTTTTAATGTAAAAGCCTTTCTTAGCCCGTTCCCTGAGAGGATGATGTCTTTGGCCCATATGTAGTTTGCCTGCCTTTAACTTAAGTTAGTCATAGACTTTTCTATTTCTCTTTGCCAGACACTTTCCCAGACATCTTCACAGTAAGTTATGGGCGTGGTTAAGTGCTAGCCTATGAGATTTACAGAAACAAATTACTTTTACGTAACCGGGTCTTCTGAAGAGGTAAATTTGTTCTTGATTCTGACTTGCTTTTCTAGACAATGTGTACAAAAGAAGAAACTGACCTTGTTGCATCCCTGTATATGGTTGTGTGCTTACCTCTACCTCAGATCTTCATGGGATCTTTACCTCAGACACTTACGTGAAATAAATGTGGGTGGGGATAGCTGAAGGAACCAGTTCAGTTATACTTTTCAAATTTTATTAATTTTATCTGAAAGATACAAAAAAAAGGAAAGTCTACCTTTCTCAGTCAGACCCAGAAGGGTTGGCAGACCCTGGAGAACCTCATGACTACTGACTAGCCTCTAAGGACTTCTCCCTGGTGGGTGGGACTTCTGCAAAGGCAAAGTACAGTATCTCTAAGGGGATAATTCCTCTGCCTATCTGTTTACATGACCTAAGGTGAAACTACCTCTCTAGGAGTGCTCCCTCCTTCTGAGGGTGGTTTCTCAGCCAGGTTGCTGACCCTGTCTAACTGGAATGTTTCCACCCAGTCAGAACATATTATTCTTTGGATCAGAAAGAATTTTATTCCTTCAGTGGACCTTTAGTGTGCTACTCTAACTTAAGGAAACTTGGACAGGATCAGGGAAGGAAGAGTACTGGGAGGAATTAGGAAGCTCTGAGTGCTTCCAGACTTAGGCTGGCTTCCCTAACCCCAAGGGGGAAGAGTTTAAGTAGTCAAGACCAAGGAGCCCTCAGATTCTGGTCTCCATGGCCAGATCTGCCCTTTCCCAACACTAAGTGAGGGGTCTGTTTGAATTTTACAGCCTCTGGTCTCACTAGACTCAACCTAGTCAAGCTCAGCTGTGGTCCTTAAAGGAGCATAGGCCTATGAAGAAAGAAACGGCAGAATTAAATGTATCTAAGAGCAAAGAAATAAAAGCTCTCTCCTGTCCCTCCCATCCTCCAGTCTCTCACAGGACTCTCACTAGCTGAGTGTAACTGCAAGGCAGAAGGCAAAGGACACCTTCTGATGTAGTTCTAAAAGCAGTCCGGCTAAGTGAGACAAACAGCCTTCTATGTGGGCTGGGAAAGGGGTGGACAGCGAAGTCTGAATGGGATTATCGTATCACTCCTTGTGCTCAGCATTTCGTTCTACTCCAGAGCACCGCTACTCTGCAGCCTTTCGTTATTTATTTATTTATTTATTTATTTATTTATTTATTTTAGCTTTACCATTCCACCTGCTTACAAGAATAGCACCAAGCACAGGCTAGTTCCTATGTGTAAGGTGACCTCCGCAGAGGCAACCTTTTCATGGCTCCTGACAGCTCCAGTACCACGAAAGGCTCTATTCAGTAGCCGTTCCTGTTGCCCTGCAATCCCAGCATTGTTTTTGTTTTGTTTTGTTTTTGGAGTTATCCAACCTTCAGTGCCTATTTCAATTCCTTGCTTTCCCCCAACCCCTTGGATTTTATTTTCATAAGAATGTTGCTTTATAACGTTAAATTAAAATAGAAATAGTAAAACAACCGTTTTGTGCCTGTTATCTAGGATCCTGTATAAAACAGACAGTAGCAGCCCTTAGGGACTTGCTTATCAGCAGGGGTGGGTTTTTTTGTTGTTGTTTTGTTTTTGTTTTTGTTTTTGTTTTTTTCCATAGGGTAATAATTCCAACAGATAAAGCAACTTTACTTATGCCAATAAGCAGTAAATGCTTCTGCTTCATTTAGACTTCTAAGTATGCTAAGAGGATATCTTTCATTTTGCTTTTCTCTATCCAGTGGTGAAAATGAAATCATTATAAACCAGATAATCTGAGGATATAGTCTCCCCCAGGATTAAATGCTATACATTTTAAGCATAGACTCTCAAGAAGAGGAGAGCAAAGACAACGAGGTGATGAAAATTCAAACACTTTTCATTCTGACTTTCTAAATGTTTACTTTTTTGCTATATTCTGATGATTAACCTTGCACTCTTGATCTGCCTTGAACTCTCATGTAGTGGGATTACAGATGTGCATCACGTGACTCAAACAACACAAAGCATGTGAGTGTGTATATGAATGTGTTTGTGTGTTTGTGTGTGAATGTGTCTATGGATGGACTGTGTTGTGGATATGAATGTGTGTCTGTGTGTACATCTATACTACAGACTACAGGACAGCTTTGGGATCCAGTTCTCTCTTCACCATGTAGATGATGGGAAGAGAACTTATGCTTTAGCTACTACTCCTTGTTTGTCGTTTTCTTTCTTTTCTATGAGTTTTATGGGAAAAAAATATCCCTAAGAGCTTCCTGGTCTAAAATTCTCTTCACTCCTTTGCATATGTTGGAAACAAATATTTTCTTGGTGTCACACAAAGAAACACATAAACAAAGTTAAAATAACTTGGCTATACACACTCTTTTTGTCAAAACAAACAGTGCTCCATGACCAAACCCAGGCTAGCAAGCACAGCAGATGTTGGAGTTGGTTTTTTTCTGAAGCTGGTGTCTATCTTTCCCACCAGACTGAGGTCCAACCTCAGCTTCTGAGGTTGGTTAGTTTTAAAAGATGAGTGCACAGGAAATGAAGGAAAAGGAAAAGAGGTCAGCCAGGACAAATCCCAGAAATACTGCAGGGCAAAGCTTAAACAGAAGTTTCATCAGACAGGGGAGATTAAAAGATTTTCATAAATGTTTTCTATGCATGGGAAGAGGGACGCTTATGCAATATTAGCCCATGGCTGACTAGCTAGCTACATTTGATAGAAAAATAAATTCTGATACATTGACAGACCTTTTATTTTCTCATTTTGTTTATTTTGTTTTCTTAGTTTAACTTTTTTTCTAGCTTTCTAAGTGTGATTGTCAAGTGTGATTGTTCGTATCAGTAATCCTGGAAGACAGATGTTCAGGCAGTGTTCAAGGTCTACACAGTGAGACCCTATCTCAAAGAACAAAGGAAAAAAAGAGAGAAAGAAGGAAATCAACAGCTGGGCAGTGGTGGCTGACGCCTTTAATCCCAGCACTTGGGAGGCAGAGGCAGGTGGATTTCTGAGTTCGAGGCCAGCCTGGTCTACAGACTGAGTTCCAGGACAGCCAAGGCTACACAGAGAAACCCTGTCTCTAAAAAGCGAAAAAAAAAAGGAAGAAGAAGAAGAAGAAGGAAACAAACACAATTGTATAAAGAAAGAGTTAGGAGTAAATAATACAGTTATAAATACATATTCTCAGTTACTCTCCACTGTTGTTAGGGGGAAATCTGGTTTATTCTGACATTCATGGTTCTCAATTATTTATGTGTACTTTTTGTTTTCTCATTGAAAATAGTAGACTTGGGGGCTGGAGAGATTGGTCAGTGGTTAAGAAT
>NW_021604670.1:6953776-6965640 GCF_004785775.1 Grammomys surdaster
AGAATCCACATGCTGGAAGAAGAGAACTGACTCTTATAACTGACCTCCATGCATGCACCTTGACAATCTCATGTCCCCCTCCCCAATAAATAAACATAAAAGGAAACAAACTGTATTGTGGCATACCTTTAATCTCAGCACTTATGAGACAAAGGCACATAGACAGACGTCTGTGAGTTCCAGGCCAGCCAGGGCTGCAAACTAAAACCTCATCTCAAAGACAACACAAAACAATTGTGAACCACTGTGCCTGGCAAAGAGCTATTTTATTTTATTTTATTTTATTTTATTTTATTTTATTTTATTTTATTTTATTTTATTTTATTTTATTTTCTGTGGGTGTGGGTGTGGATTCTTATGCCACAACATGCATCTGAACAGAGGATAGCTTGTGGAGGTCAGAGAGAAAGTTTAGGGTATCACTTCTCTCCTTCCACACAGTGGACCCAAGGGATTGAATTCAGGTCATCAAGCTTGATTACAAATGCCCGATGAGCCAGCTTGATGGCCAAAGGAAGAGCATGTTAAAATGTACTTTTACTTCTAAACATAGTCATTGTCTTTTCCTTGATATTGTTAAAGATAAACAACCTTTCATTGTGTAGTTGGGATTTATTGTTGATGTCCATTTGGTCCTTACTGAGAGTATGATGTTGCCACTGTGAATTGTAATCCCAATCCTTGGAGGCTGAAGCAGGAAGACTGTCATGAGGTCAAGGTCATCTTCAGCTACATAGTAAATTGGAGGTCAGCTTTAGCTACAAGAAATCCTGTCTTTAGATAGATAGATAGATAGATAGATAGATAGATAGATAGATAGATAGATAGACAGGGACAATTACCTCTTTTAAGATAACCTTAACTCCAAATAAACAGCCATATTTAGAATGCTAACTAGACATCAGCATAGGGGATTTGGGGTACACATTTCATCCCATTCCAATCACCTACAGGTTAAGGCTGCAGTTAAAACATCCAAGTCCACTTGTAATGTACCTTTTCTGCTTCTCAGGGGTTTAACTGAACGTTTTTTAGATCTTGGTTAGAGGAACAGACTAATATAAGTGCTGAGATTAAAGCTCTATATTCAACTGCTATTAACTGAGGAATTTGGTTAAAGGATAGCATCTCTATGAAGAGGAAAGAGTCACAAAATACAAGCTCTTCTGTATGAGCTGGAAAGAGAAAAAGATGATGAACAAGGAGGTCTAGGCGCACTTCTCCCAGCTCCAAGTAAAGGCTAGGTAGCGTGAAGAAGCCAGACCTGCCCTCTAAGCAGTTGCTGGGGCTTGTCTTTCCACTTCTAGAAAGGGCCAGTACTTCATGAAGGACACCAAAACAGCTGCCCAACAGAGTCATTCGTGTATTATTATTATTATTATTATTATTATTAGCTCAGGCTTCCTCGAGTAACAACCGTCTGCCCTGTGTTAGTGTAAAACGTTCTACGACTCAATTGAGTTGGGTGAGAGATGATCCAACAGCTAAGAAAGTTTGCTGCTCTTTCGTGAAAGCAGGAGTTGGGATCCCAGCACCAACTTTGTGTGGTTCATAACTGCCTGTAACTCTAACTCCGGGGGATCTGATACCCACTACTGGCTCCCATGGGCATACACATAGAAATAGCCTTATTTTTATGAGCCAGCTAGGTCTACATAGCAGTTCAAGCCAGCAAAGCAACACCATGTGACTCTGTCTCAAAACCAATAATAATAGAAGCAGGTAGATAGCTCAGTGGTTAAGACTCTTACTGTCTGCTCGTCCAGAAGACCCAAATTGGATTCCTAGCACCCACGTGGCTGCTCACAACTGTCTGTAACTTTTGCCACAGGGGATTCTAATGCCGTCTCTGACATCCATGGGCACGAGCCATGCGAGTGGTGCACAGACATACATTCAGGCAAAACACTCATACACGTGATTATTTTAATGTTTTTAAATTATATTAAAAATTAATTTTACTCTGTGTTTTTTAATTAATAATTTAAAAGGTTTGTGTTGCATTATGCATGCAGCCAAAATTCACGTAGAGAGAAACCAGGCGTTCAGGAACTGGGCTATCTGTAAGCAATCCATCAATGCCTTTTAAGTGCATGGGGTAAAGCCAATCACACCTTCGTTTTTCAAACACAGAATTTGCAGGAGAATTCAAACCACTGCATTATAATCAAGCTGTGCCATCCGCTTTAGAGTCAAGGCCTACTGTTTCAATCCAAGAAGAAACAGTGTGGTGCCCACAAAGAGTCTTACTGGAAAATATATTAGTTTCATGTGAACCTCAGCCCTGAGACGGATTAACTTGAGGACCTCTACATTTCTGAAATCTTTACTTCTCACTTACCGGTATCCTTAGTAACCAGAAGCACACAAGTCAGACACTATTTTGCTCTAGTCTGAAAACATGTCCGATTTAATTCGAGCATGTTAATCTTCACTGTCTTTAGAGTCCTTGTAAGTGTAGCTGCGTGTCTACGCTTGTGATCACTTGAGGATTACTCCAGGCTGAATGTTCAAATCACCGATGCTGTCACCTGCTTCATAATTCCTACATATGAGGTGGGGAAATCACACTTTCTTATTTTTCTAAATAAAACTAAGCTAGGGCTGGTCTGTCACTTTCTGAAGGAGCACCCCTTCCAAGTTTCAGGATGGAAGCTCTAGGCAATACACTCTTTGTCTCCTCTGAGACTTTGTAGGAAAGCCTCAAGATGTTGCTTGGCCAAGAAAAATGTGCCACAGTCAAACAGACTTTCAGGAGGAGAATCAAGGGACCCCTTGCAGGATGGAAGACTGGATTTTTTTGTTGTTTGTTTGTTTTCATGTTCACAAAGCTCTCAGAGGCCTGTAAATTAATGTCTTTCTTAGTTTCCCAGGAGACCAGTTCTGACGTTGAGTCCTAGCCTCTCTTCTGCTAGAAGCACATAAGCTGTTGCTTTGAATGTGTAAGACTTTTTGCTGATAAAGCTTAAGAAGGAAAAAGAGGTAGAACAGTAAGAAGCCTCTGATGTGCTTTCTGTAGTGGAGTTCACCATTGGTTACTGTCAGGAAACAGTTTTTAGACATTTTTTTTTTTCTTTAAGCAATTGCAGAGGTGGTTAAAGGTGTTCGAGAGCACGTGCTGCTCTTTCAGAAGAGCCTCGTTTGGTTCCCAGCACCCCAGATGCCTCACAACCATCTGTAACTCTGCTTCCAGGAAATCTAAGACCTTCTGCTGACATCTATAGGCACCAAGCATGCACAAGGTATACATACTATACATGTAAGCTCCCATATGCATAAATAGAAAAAATATATAAAAGGAAAAGACATAGTGGCACATGTCACTTTAATCCCAGCACTCTCTGTAAGTCAGCCCAGCCTAGATTACATAGCAAATTCAAGGACAGCCAGAGAGAAAGGGGGGGGGCTTGTGCCACAAAACAAAAACAAACAAACGAAAAACAAACATATGTTGGGTTAAGTCTTCAGAGAGGAAGATGGGGAGGGCAGGAAGTGTAGCTTGCTCCAACTCTGACCTCACTGTCAACCATCTGGTCACCACTGGACTGTTTGCAGCTGTCACTTGCTGCTTGCTGCCTTTTCTGTCTACATTCCTTTTGGATGGCTCTCTTATCTCACATATGTATTCAGACTGAAAATACTCAACAGCTTTTGTGAGCCACTGACTGTAACCCCAAGAACCAGATGTTTCTTAGTGATAGGTCATAAGCAGTAGATTTCCTCAATATCAGCTGAGAAATTACGAACAAATGACGTAGAAAAGAGGCAAGTCAGCAATTACCCTCAAACATAAACCACCAGATTAAGAAAATTCCAGAAAATACCTAAAATTAACATAATAGATGGTAATAGCCCTGGCAAAATAGTACTATCCCCTGAACCCAATTCTCCTTGCCATAGTCTTGTTTCTTAGATACTGGTCCTGTGTCACCAGGGCCCCACAAATAAAAAAAGTTTTCTTGGAACTGGAGGTGTAGCTCAGATGGTAGAGTGCTTGCCCAGCAGTCACAGAGCCCTGGGTTTGATCCCTAGCACTGCATAAACTGGGTGTGAAGGTGCCTGCCTAAAATCCCTGAAGCACTCAGAGAGAAGGCCAAGCAAAGAATTCACCTAGAATTCTGAAGTGCCTAAGCTCTATAGCCAAGAGCCAAGAGATGACATGGAAGGGTGGGAGATTCTTCACTCGAGAGCCTTATAAACTTTGAGCCATGAGGCTCAAAAAGGTTTTTCTTTGTTTCTCTCTTCACAGTTTTAGAGGGAATTTTATTTACAGATTGAGAGATTGGCGGGGGAGAGGGACATAACCCATGCCTTTTGAATTAGCCACAGAATTAGCCCTTTGTAAACCACGTGGCTGGGCAGTATCTACACGGCAGCTAAAACAGCAAAGCAGCCCAGAGGGAGTGACAACTCAAGAGTATTCGTAGGTTCTGATCTGCACCTCCACAGGGCTTCAGACAGACAAAAGAGAAGAAAAATTAAAACTTACAAGTTTCTGAGTCAGGACTCAGAAGAGCAGGCTAATTCCAAGTTTTTAAATTAGGACCAGTAAAATACAGGGAACAGAATCTTACAATCTAAAATGGGTGAGGTCCCATAATTAAGGTAAATAATTAGGACTGGTGGTGGCTCAGTGGGACAATGTGCTGGACATGTGTAAAGCCCTGGGTCTGATGTCAATACTGAAGAGAAGAGCATGGAAATCAAGGCTGTGAAATCAAATATTGCTGAGGAAATTCATTTTTAATTGTTTTTTAATTTCTCTGAATATAATTTATATCATTTATAGATTATAATATAATTATATTATTTTCCCTTTCCCTTCCTCCAAGCCCTTCCTACACCACACCTTACTCCCTTTCAAATTATAGCTTCTGTTTTCATTAATTGTGATTCCATACGTGTGTGAGTATACATGCAAACATATTCCTATCTCCTATCTGATCATAATCACCCCCACTTCTCCTTTTAATTCCTTCTAGATCCACCCCCACCATTGGTATTTGTTTTGCTTGATATGCAAAAGCTCTCTTTCTGTACCAAATACTTTTTCCAGTTTGCCTTGGGCTCTCACTTCCCAATGTTGGTGATTAAGGCCAGGACAAGTCTTCTACCATGGACCTACATACCTACCTTGCCTCCTTTTGGGAAAAGGGATTTGAAATAAGGTCTCATGAGGTACAGGCTGGCTTCAAGCTTTCTTTGTAGCACCAATGATGGCCTAGAACTCCCAAGCCTCTGAGATTTCAAATGTGAGCCAGCAGGCTTAGTTATAGCTTCTTTCTTTCCATTTATTCATTTTTGTTTTATGTGTTATGGGCATTTTGCCTACACATATGCCTATGTACTACATGTGTGTAGTGTTTTCCGAGTCCAGAAGAGGGTGTTAGAACTCCCTTGGGACTGGAGTTACAGATGGTTGTTACCCACCATGAGGATGCTAGGAATCGAACCCAGATCCTCTGGAAGCGCAATCAGTGTTCTTGACCTCTGAGTCATCTCTCTAGTCCCCTACTTTTTCATTTTTTTATATGTAAATATTTAGGCTAAATGGAATTGTTTAATGTTGGTAGGTACAGATCCACATTTAGGGGTTTTTTTTTTCATGTCTATCAGTAATCTGAACAGCATTTTAATAAAATTAATCTTATCTCCGATTTTAAAAGTTCCTTTTATGTTTGCCTCACTTTGTAGCTTTGGCTAGCCTGGAACTCACAATGTAGCCCAGGCTGGCCTTGAACAAACAGAAATCTTCCTGCCTCAGTCTCCCTTGTGCTGGGAGAAAAGAATTTCACCACTACACCTGGCTCTATCTTCTTTTAAAGACAGGATCTCATAGTGTAGCTCAAGTTGGTGTCAAGTTCCTGAGCCTCTAGCTGCAGCCTACGCTTCAGGACAGTGGGTATGCGTGGCACTTTAGACGGCTACACTTATCACTCCTGCTGGTTTCTAGTTGAGATGGACTCCACCTCCAGTACAGAGTTGACTAATAAAGATGGTAGATATTTTTATCCCTCTCCTCATTTGTTTTGTTTTAGTTTTTCAAGACAGGGTTTCTTTGTGCAGCCCTAGCTGTCCTGGAATTCACTCTGTCGATCAGGCTGGCCTTGAACTCAGAGATGCTCCTGCTTCTGCCTCCTGAATGCTGAGAGTAAAGGCATCCAACGCCATCGGTGGGGCACCTCTCTTGATTTTAATGGGATGTCTCTAACAGCTCCCATCAAAGTGTGATACTGGCTTTGGAGTTGAAGAAGAGATAGTTTATATATGAGACTGCTGTTTGTATGTCGTGTTAAATTAAATCACTTAATTCATTAAGAACCTCCTAAGAAAGAGGTAACTCCTTATATGTTGCAATTTGTTAGTAATCAGACTTAATGTTCATATCACAGCTATAGAATATATGTGCAAAATTATACAAGAACAGCACATATTTTTTGTGCTTACCTTAATTGTTCATGGACTGTGAAATGATTTTCCATGTGTTAATTGGATCTTCATCATAATCATCAATTAGGAAGCTTAGCTATAAAAAGACTCAGCAGTGCCTTATTTGGTGGCACACACCTGTAATCTGGGTGGTAGATCCTGGGCTATCCAGAGAGTTAGTTAGATTTTCTTTTTAAAAAAGGCTCAGCAACAAAGAATAAAAATCTATTCTAGTTATTATGTGATGTCTAGCTCTCTGTTTATTAGAGATGAAATTTAAATAACAGCAAGATGCTCCTATCTGAATACAGGTCAAAAATGGAAGAATGTGTTTATTCTTAATTCTAAGACAGAATTAATGTTTCTAAAATACTCATGTTATGTTCAGTGACTTCTATGATACAAAGACGATTTAAGTCATTATTATTATTATTATTATTATTATTATTTTGGTTTTTCAAGACATGGTTT
The DNA here is from genome assembly GCF_004785775.1 of Grammomys surdaster. NCBI lineage: Eukaryota > Metazoa > Chordata > Mammalia > Rodentia > Muridae > Grammomys > Grammomys surdaster. The sequence continues at coordinate 6,960,677 of NW_021604670.1, forward strand.
CTCTGTGTAGCCCTGGCTGTCCTGGAACTCACACTGTAGACCAGGCTGGCCTCGAACTCAGAAATCCACCTGCCTCTGCCTCCCAAGTGCTGGGATTAGAGGCATGCGCCACCACTGCCCGGCTTAAGTAACTACTCTAATTATAGTCAAAGCAAATTGAAGTTTCTCACTAGACTCTAGTGATAAGAGGATGAATATAAAGAGAGAATGAGAGATGGCCTGGAGCAATGGATTTGGGAATCAACTTCGAGCAGTTGATAGTTATAACCACAGAATAGCAGAGAGTTGACTCAGTGTTTGAAAGCATGCATTTGCTCTGGCAGAGAGACTTGAGTTTGTGTTTAGCAGGCAGGTCATAACCACCTGTAACTGGTTTCCTCCAGGACATGCAGTCACGTGCACAGACATTCACTCTCGATAGTTTTTGTTCTGCTTTGTTTTGTTTTTGATAACTTGAAAAGCTGGAATCATCTGGGAAGAGGGTAAGGAAATGCCTTCTTCAGATTGGCTGGTGGGCATTTCATTGGTTGACGATTGATGTGGAGGGCCCAGCCCATTGTGAAACATGTCATCCCTGGGCAGGTGGACCTGGAGTATACAAAAAGCAAACTGAGAAAGCCAGAGGGAGCAAGCCTATAAGCAGTATTCATAAGCCTATAAGCCTTTTCTTCAATTCCTGCTTCCAGGTTCCTGCCCTGCTTGAGTTCCTGGGTTGGCTTCTCTCTATGACTGACCGAGATCACAGTCTATCAAAAATAACTGCCCCCTCCTCAAGTGGATCTTATTCATACTGTTTTATCACAATGGTAGAAAGCAAACCAAAAGCACATGCATGTATACATACCTTAGAAAAATGAAATAGATCTTAAGAAGTTTCCATAAAATAGAGTAAGCCACAGAATAAGATGGTTATGAAGACTTAGAAGAAGAGAGAAGCCAAAGATAAAAGCCTACGTGAAACAAATAAGTAAGAAGGATGGGTAGGAGAAGGAAGTTTGAAATGTAAAATGAAAACAAACAAATAAATAAATATGTTAGCCATGGTATTGGACACCAACAATCCTTAGTTCCAGCAGTTGGGATGCAAAGGCAGGAAGATCAGAAATTCAAGGCCATACAGTGAGTCCTTCCTTCTTCTCAAGAAAACCAAGCCGAAACAAAATGTGTGATTGAAACAAGAGAGGAGAGAACTTGAGATGTTTTTCAATTGAGTAAAAGGTTTCTAAGAGTAAAGCAGTTGAAAAGAAACAGCAGGACAACCACAACAGATCTGCTCAGAGCCATAATGATCTTCAGTGTCTGCCTCCTCCCCAACTTTCCAGAGGTCCCCACCTCTACACTACATGCTTCCCTGTTCACAGGCACAAGCACATAACTCAAGTTGTGTTAGACATAGTCTCAATATCTATGGGCATATCCCAGCAAAGCCCATTTTTCTTTCTGGGTTCCAAGGAATCCAGATGTGATAGCTTTTCTTGGTTGTAAACTTGGCCACATCTAGAATGAACTACAAACCAGAAATAGAGGGCACACCTGTAAGAGATTTTTTTTGCTTGGTTGGAAGTGGGTGAATCCACTTCTAGTCCAGATCTTTGAGGTAGAAAGACACTCATCTTTGATACGATTCTTGAGAGAAGACACACCTTAAATCTGGGCCAAACCTTCTGCAGGAAGCCTATATAAGGGCATGGAAGAAGGAAGCTTCTGCTTTTTGCCTGCTTGCTGTCACCTTGCTAGCAAGTCCATTCCTTCATTGGCATTGGAACCTACTTCTTTAGAATTACATCAACTGCTGAAGGCTGGCTAAGACATTCAGTTTTGTGGACTAAGCAACTTCTAGATTCTTAGTCTTTCTGTTCATAGCCTGCCATTATTGAATTAGTTAGACTGTAGCAAGTAAGTTATTCTAATAAATTCTTATATATACACATACATACACAAACATATATACATATATAAACATATATATTCACACACACACAAGCATATGTATACCTATGTATATATAAAGAGATCTAGTCTATTAGTTCTGCTACTCTAGAGAACCCCAACTAATGCACCAGAAAAGCATCCCATTTGCAGATAATGGAAATATCAGAATAAAGTCAGAATGCAGATATATGCAGGCATAAGAGATCAGCAACAAAGAATGGAGTTTGAGAAAGGACAAGAGATGAGTGTGGGTTAGAAGACTGTAGCCTTGTTTCAGCTCATCAACTCCAGCCTCTGCCAGGCAACAGCCCAGCCTCTTTTACCCATCTTTCACTTCTCTCACTGCTGAGCTTCAGTGTCCTTGCCATCATTCCTGCCTTTCCTTCTCCCCCACACCACGTTTTAGTAACAAAAGAATTAAGATTAATAGGTAGAAGTCAGATTGTAATTGACTTTGTAATGAGTGACATAAAATATCTCTGATTAGCCGTAACAAGAAATGGACAGAAACAGTATAAATAAAACTACAAATTTTACTGAAGATCATAAAGGAAGCCCTGAATGAATGAGGGTCTTATGAAGACCCTGGATAACAATTACTATTATAAAAGAGCCAGTTCTTCCTAAATTAATTTATACATTTAATCCAACTCTAATCAAAAGCCAACTTTTGATTAGATATCTCTTGAAGCTTGAAGTAGTGATTCTAGAGTTGATTAGTTAGAAAAAGTAAAGAAGACAAGAAATACTTTTTTCCCCCAGACAGGGTTTCACTCTGTAGCACAGGCTGCCTTCAAACTCATGGCAACCTTCTGTTCTCAGCTTCCCAAGTGCAGGGATTACAGGAGTGAGCCACCCCTACCAGCTGGCCTAGATAGAACTCAAGGATGACCTTGAATTTCTGATCCTCCTGCCTCCACCCTTCAAGTGCTAGGATCATAGGCCAGTGTCAAAGTGCGTATTTCATGTTACACAAGCACTTTGTTGAGCTATATTCCCAATCCAGGAAACACCTTATAAAGGATTGATGGGAGCTGGAGAGATAGCTTAACAGTTAAGTGCATTTCCAGCTCTTCAGAAGACAAAAGTCTGGTTTCCTGAAACCATTTCTGGCCACTTATGACTGTCAGTAACTCCAGCTTCCAGAGATTCCACATCCACTATGGGGCCCGCAGATTCCTGCACACATGGTATACATACAGAGATAAACACATATTAATATAAAAATACATAAGTAGAAATAAAACGGAAAAGATGCTGTTGAAGAAAGGATGGATACCCAGCTCAAAAGCTGCAGTGTGATGCCTCTGTGCACAGCTGATTGGTTCATAGGTTTCCCTCCTTTTCATAAGTGACTTGAACATAGCCCTGTTACTTGCAGCCAAGTAGGTAGATACAAAGATTTGTTCTACCCTGATTAAAGACATTAAAACAGGGCTAGAGAGATGGCTCAGAGGTTAAGAGCACTGGCTGCTTTTCCAGAGGTCCTGAGTTCAATTCCCAGCAACCACAAGGTGATTCACAACCTTCTGTAATGGGATCTGATACCCACCTACAGAGATAGAGTACTCATATATAATATACATCAAATAAACAAATAAATCTTTTTAAAAAGACATTAAAGCAGATAGGCTTCAGGCTGAAGAGATGGCTCAGCAGTTAAGAGCACTCACTGGCTTCTGTTCCAGAGGACCTGGGTTCAAATCCTAGCACCCACATGGCAGCTCACAATTGTCTGTAACTCCAGTTCCAGGGGAATCTGACATTCTCTAAGAGACATATATAAAGGCAAAACACCAATGCACATTAAATAAATCTTAAAAAACAAACAAATAGGCTTGTTGGTACACACTTTTGTACTTGGCAGGCAGATACAGGCAGATCTCTGTGAGTTCAAGGCCAGCCTGATCCACATATTGAGTTTCAGGACAGCCATGACTGCATAGTGCTACTTTGTCTCAAAAAAAAAAAAATTAAAACAAGAGAATGTTAATACTATAAATGTTTAAATATATCTTTAGAGCTGAACAAAGGACAGATACTACTCATTATAAAAATATCCATTTTATTCAATTCACTGTGTAAGCCTGCCTATCCTGAAGCTCTTTGTGTAGACCAGATTGGCCTGTAACTCACAGAGATTTGCCTGCCTCTGCCTCCTAAATATTGGGGTTAAAGATATGTACTGCCATTCACAGCGAAAATTGATCTCCTTTTTGCTAATTTTATTTTGTTTATTTAGAGTGTGTATATCTGAATGTGGACCCAGATGTGCCAGATGTCAGGAATTCTTGCTTTCCACCTGTGGAGAAGGCTCTCCCTTGCTGTTTCTGCTGCCTGCTATGTACTTTAGGCTAGTTGGTCCATGAGCTCCCAGGCAATCAACTGCAATTTTTCTGTCCCTGCAATTTCCCCCTACCCCAGTCTTGCCATAACAGCACTGGAATTACAGATATGCATGGGTGCATCTGGTTTTTAACACAGGCTCTGAGTACTGAGCTCTAGTCAGCAGTCAGCGGGATTTTGAGGCTAGTGCCTTTATTTGCCGAGCCATCTTCCCAGCCTTAAAATTAATTCCTCGTGTTAAAGTTGAAGAGCGCTCAATGTAAGATAAATATTAGAGCATGTATCTGAAACAAAATCAATGTTTGCCAAGGTGCTGGTTGAGAAACTGGAAGAATATTTGGGGAACTATTTACCTGCTTCTAAGCTGAAGGAAGAATTGTTTAAGAGTGAAATCAATGGACTAAATCACTAAGGAATCAAACCAAAGATTTAACTACATGAAAAATTCAAGTCACTCCAACAGAAACTCAAAAAGTGAAAGGTAAATTACAAAGTATAAAAATCTTTCAAGGTATCTGACAAAACGTGTGTAGCAGTTTAATCGATACTATGTGCAGCATCTTAAATCAATAAAGACAACATAGAAGCTTGAAAGGAAAAAGGTATGACAATAAACTACAGACATATCTTCAAAGCAAAAATACAAACGAGCAATAAGTGTGAAAAGCAATTTGTTTTCCTTTGGG
>NW_021604670.1:6970640-6981979 GCF_004785775.1 Grammomys surdaster
ATGGACAACTGCCACACATTCTTCTCCTTACACAGAATAAATGAGGGAAAGCAGGGTGACAGTTAGCAAATGAGATCTTAGGTTTCAATTATGAGGGAATTTTCTAAAGCTGGAGAGCTGGCTCAGCCTTCAGTTAGGAGCACTGACTGCTATCAGCGGAGTTGGTCTTACACCTGGTCTTCTGACCACCACCTCTTCAGTGCTTAGATTACAGGTGCTTTTTTGCTGTTCCAGCTAGGATGCTATTTTTAGGAAATGCAACCTGTTACAAAGGACATGTTGCTTGCCTCCCTCTTCCAACCAAATCTGGGTTCTCTTCACAAGAAAAGACATGGCTAGTAGAGACTGAGGTGGGGAGTTGAGTTTCTTCCACATTCTTTACACTTATCATTAAACAATTTTTTGCTTCTCTTGAGGAAAATTGTTAGATTTGTTTAACTTGTTAGCTACTGTTTCCTGAAAGCTCAAGAGGAAAAGATAAGCAGCCAGGAAAACCGTATTAGGCTGGGGATGTAGCTCAATCGGTACAGTGCATGCCTGACATGCAGGAAGCCCTGGGTTCCATACCAGTAATGCAGAAATTAGAACGTACCATACTCATTCTGCTTGGTTTGAGGGATTGGCATACCCGGGAAAACAAGGGAACGAGGTAAAGGACAGAAAAACACAGGTGCAGAGAAGCTGGGATCAGGTCAGCTGTGCACTCTAATGGAGAAGCACACCCAGGAACAGCAACTGGGAAAAGTTCGTTTTATACATCTGAAAGGAGGATGCGAGTTTATTGTATTCAGCAGGATAAGGAGGTGAGGCTAAGATAATCTTGGCAAGGTGTTTTTGTAAGGGGAGCAGTCTTACGCTGTAAACATTCTGGAAAAAGAAGCTACAGTCAACATTTTCTGAACACACTGTACTTGGACCAGAAGAAAGGTTTCCACCCCTCTGAGCCCCATCCAAGGACCGATTTGCCATTTCCATAGGGATGAGGCACTGGCTTCCTTGACACGCCTGAATGATACGTGTCAACAACACATATCAGTCAGGCCTTCCTCTGTTCTGCATGGAAGTACTATCACACTCTTGTAATCCTAGCACTTGGAAGGTAGAGGCAGGAGAATTAGAAGTAAATAGCCATGTGGTTGCTACACAGGGAGTCTGAGGTCAGCCTGGAATATGTGAAACCTTGAGTCAGAAAACAAAATGAAAGTAAAAGTAAACAACAAAAAAGAAAGAAAAAACTTTATCAATAAAATAGTATTAAACCAAACAAAACTGTATAGAATATCAACTTTAGAAAAACAAACTTTGCTGGGCGGTGGTGGCGCACGCCTTTAATCCCAGCACTTGGGAGGCAGAGGCAGGTGGATTTCTGAGTTTGAGGGCAGCCTGGTCTACAGAGTGAATTCCAGGACAGCCAGGGCTATACAGAGAAACCCTGTCTCGAAAAACAAACAAAAAAAAAGAAAGAAAGAAAGAAAGAAAGAAAGAAAGAAAGAAAGAAAGAAAGAAAGAAAGAAAGAAAGAGAGAGAGAAACAAACAGCCAGACATGTTGGAAAAAGTCTGTAATCCCAGAATTTGGTAGGTGAAGGCAGGAGAATCAGAATTTAAGCATTATCTTTGGCTGCATAATAAGTACTACAAGAGAACCTGATTTAAAAACATGAATAAGAATATCACTCCAACACACACACACACACACGCAGAAAGATAAAGGGAAGAATATATGTATGTATGTATGTATGTATGTATGTATATATGTACATATGTAAATATGTTTGTATGATGTAAACATGATATAAAGGCTGTGTTGTCTGGGGATGGGCTCAGTTGGTACAGAACTTATCCACCATGAATTCATTTGGTATAGTGCAATTACATACCTAGCATGCACTAAGCCCTGGGTTTTATTCCCTAGTACTGTTTAAGCTAGATATTGGGACATATGCTTATAATCTTAGCACTCAGGAGAAAGAGGTAGGTGGATCAGGCGTTCAAGATCATCTTCAATTGCATAGTGATTTTGAGGCCAGTCGAGAGTATATGAGACCCTGTCTTTCCCAAATTAAAAAGAGTATAAAGATTGGACATTTAAATCAATAACTTACAAAGGCCCTAATAAACACACATGGTAAAATGTTCTGTGAAATCTCATTTCAGCTTCTAAACGAAAAAAGTAGTACATTCATTCCTAAAAAATCTCTGTATAAAGCTGGCATAGTTGCATATACTTTTAATCCAAGTGCTGGGTGGGGAGTGGTGGAGGCAGGTGGATTTCTGTGGTTCTACGCCAGTGAGGGCTACATAGTGAGGCTCTGAGCAAACCTTGCTGCTTTCTCCACACACACTCACACCCCACCCAATAAAAAAGAAATCCGTGTATGGAAGAATGCAACCTGTTTAGATGTGGGAAAGGGGGTCTGATACAGCATCATCAGTGAGGCTATCCCACAAGCCAGCTGGCTTGCCTTTTCATACTGGGCTCAGTGTCTAGCCATTGTCTCCCACTTGCATTTGCTAGGGCAGTTTGGGAACTGCATCCCCTAATCCCTTCTTGAATCAGTACGGAGGCAACACGGGCTTTCATCTGGTTAGCTCAGCCTCTTCCCTGTCCTTGCATACCTCATGGGCTGCCTGGTTTACAATCTTTTCTCATGTACTTTCTTTGATTTATATAAGCCTTTTGTTATTTGTTTTCTAATCCTTTTGAAAGAGATGTTCATAGTTTTTGTTTCCTAGAGGTCCATTAAGCAACTAGTTTACTGCTAACTATGTCGCTGAATGGCACATTCCTTAAGACTGTGTGTGACATACATTCTTATACTATGATTTTTTTTAAGTATGCAAATCTTGCTGTTCCCATGTTCTGTTTCTGAGGCATTGATTCAGCACAGAAAAATCTCAACTGAGCATGATCTCCAGGCTCCTTCATCAGCAGGCTTCTCATCTCTTCACCAGATACCAAGGCAATGGAAGGCACAAAATGGGTTCCACTCCACTGGAGAAGCTCAGGGGTGATTTGGCAGGTGACAGCAGGTCACTTAGGCTCTGGCTTCCAGTCACACATCCATGCTAGGTAAAAGAGGCTTTAGGGTATTCTCTCATGAACTCCAAGATAAACTACCCATCTTCTTTATCCTCTCTATCCCTTAACAGATGCTTGGTGCTTTGTTTTGCTTTTTGACTTCTGTTTTGTTTTGCTGTTGTTATTGGTTGTTTTATTTAGATTTATTTATTTGTTTTATGTATATGAGTACACTGTTGCGTCTTCACACACACCAGAAGAGGACATCAGATCCCATTACAGATGGTTGTGAGCCACCATGTGGTTGCTGGGAATTGAACTCAGGATCTCTGGAAGAAGAGTCAGTGCTCTTAACCTCTGAGACATTCTCCAGCCCCCGACTTATGTTTTGTTTTGTTTTGTTACAATATCTTAGTCTGTAGCCCTGGTTGGTCTTGAACTGGCTATGTTGTTCAGGCTGGCTTTGTTGAGATTGCAGGAATGAGTCACTGTCCTAAGTTAGGGTTTCTATTGCTGTGATGAAACACCATGACCAAAGCAACTTGGGGAGAACAAGGTTTACTTGGTTTATGCTTCCAAATCATTGTTCATCATAGAAGGAAATCAGAACAGGAACTCAAGCAAGGCAGGAACTTCAAATACACCAGGAACTTGGAGGCAGGGGCTGATGCAAAATAAAGGCCATGCAGGGGAGCTGCTTATTGGCTTGCACATACATCATGGCTTGCTCAGCCTGCTCTCTTACAGAACCCAGGACCAACAGCCAAGGATGGCACCACCCACAATAGACTGGGTGCTCCTGCAACCACTACTGAGGAAAATGACCTACAGCTGGATCTTATGGAGGCCTTCTCTCAATTGAAGTTCCCTCCTTTCAGATGATTCTAGCTTATGTCAAGTTGACATAAAATATCCAGCACAGCCACTCGGCCCTGTAACGAACAAGGTCTAGGTGAGATAGAAGCAGACAATAAAAAGTCTTTCTAGTAGGGCCAGAGAGATGGCTCAGTGGTTGCCAACATCAGATGGCCCACATCTGCTGATGTCACCCTCTCATGAAGAGGATGCCATTTTGTCTAAGGATATCTAATTCCCCTGTCTGACCCTATGCAAAAGTGTGATTATCTTGTTTGTCTTCAGCTACCTACAAAGAACTGACACAAACTTATCCTAGAACTTTTTAGAGTGTTTTTGGAAGGTCGACTGTCTTGAAGGGAATTTTTCAAGAGGACTATCCTGCAACATTTCTAGATTTCAAGGCTGATTTCTTTTTCAGCTTTTGCAAAATATCAAATTTAAAAACTATTACTATTGAGTGAGTGAGTGTGTGTGTGATGGTTTGTATATACTTGGCTCAGGGAGTGGCACTATTTGGAGATGTGGCCTTGTTGGAGTAGGTGTGTCACTGTGGCTTTAAGACTCTCATCCTAGCTGCCTAGAAGTCAGTCTTCTAGAAGCCTTCAGATGAAGATGTAGAACTCTTAGCTTCTCCTGCACCATGCCTGCCTGGATGCTGCCATGCTCCCACCTTGAAGATAATGGACTGAACCTCTCAACCTGTAAGCCAGCCCCAATTAAATGGTGTCCTTATAAGAGTTGCTTTGGTCATGGTGTCTGTTCACTGCAGTAAAACCCTAACTAAGACAGTGTGTGTGTGTGTGTGTGTGTGTGTGTGTGTGTGTGTGTAAATGTAGGTGATCATGAGGTGATCAGGGACAACTTTGTGGTGTTGGTTTTCTCTTTCCACCTTTCAGTGAGTTTCTGGGAGTGAATCTCAGGTTGTCAGTTAAGCATCTTCACTGTCTGAGCTATGTAGCAGGCTGCAGTTTGAGGAGAAATGGCCTGCATAGGCAGTTTGGTGTGTTTGAACACTTCTTTTCCAGCTGGTGGCACAGTTTGGGGAGGTTTAAGAGATGTGGGGTTGCTGGACGAAGTGTGTCACTTTGAGTCCTTCACCCTGCTTTCAGTTTGCTCTCTCACCTATGATTGAGATGTGCGCTCTCAGCCCTCTCCTCTTGCCACACTACCTATTGCTGGCTACCATGCTTTCATGTCATGATGGAACCTCATCCCTCTGGAAGAGTAAGCCAAAATGAACTACATCTTCTCTAAGTTGCTTCTGGACTTGTTGTTTTATCACAGCAATGGAAAATGAATTAATACAAAGACCTTCAAGATTTCTTTTAATTAGTCCCTGTCTATCCATAGTATTTGTTGTCTATGCATACTAAAACAGAGATAACGGCTGGTGTAGGTCACTTACCTAAGTGGTACCTTAACATGTGTGATGCTTTGTGTTCCATCCCCAGCATCCAAACAAAAGAAAACAGAAAGCAAATGAAGATAAAACATTAGTCTCACTGAGTCTGACCCTGGATGTCTTAGGGTTTCCATCGCTGTGAAGAGATACCAAGACCAAGGCAACTCTTACAAAAGAAAACATTTAATTGGGACTGGCTTACAGTTTCAGAGCTTTAGTCCTTTGTCCTCACAGTGAGAAGCATGGCAGCATGTAAGCCAATCGTGGTACTGGAGAAGAGGAGACTGCAATGCTGATTAAATGTTTAGAATATGAATGATTGAGAAGAATTTGGAGTGTCACAGGCCCTAAGCCCCAATTACAACTTATCTTGGGATATCTTTAGTCTCATTCTACTTCCCCTTGATAGCCATTTATTGCCTCTCTAATGTCTCTCAGTGTATGTGTGGCTCTTCAGGAAATCCTTTGGAATGTGTATATACTTCCACCCAAACAGCTAAGAATGTGTAAGAAGGAGGTCAGATAGTAGTGGAGGCTTATAACTAAGATTTCCTACTTTCTTGAATTTATCTCCTTGGTGTTTCTACCAATGCATTTGAAAGGTGTCTTAGTTTGTGATTTTCTTTGTTCTGTTACTTTTAAAACTGCAAGGTCTATGCCCTAGCTCACAGCAAGGAGAAAAGAGACCCTGAGAACTGGCCCTGCCCCACCTCCAAGAGATCCCTGACCTCTTAGCACCATGTTCATGCTAAGTAGAAAGAAAAAGAGGTGTCTACTTACATAACACCCTTTAGGCTAGAAGCTATCTCCTTTCAAACCATACAGCCTTAATACCTTGAGGCTCATTTTGACTTTTTTTTTTGAGACAGGGTCTACATAGTCATCGGCATTCTAGAACTTACCATGTAGACTCAAACTCATAGAAATCTGCCTGCCCCTGCCTCTCAAGTGCTGGCATTAAAGGTATGCACCACTGTACCTACCTGGTTGGGACTGAACCCAAAATTTACAGTATTAGTTTTCATCAGGACAAATCCATGGAAACTTAAACATTTCGAAAATAATGAAATCTCTAGGTTTTTCTTGAACCCCACGAGAGACCCACAAACTCCAATATTATCTGTAACCACCCCCATTTCCCCCACTGAGTGCTTTAGTTCTGCTGGACCCTACCCCATCCCCCAACCTTTACACCTACAGGCACTTACTTGTTCTACTCCACTTTCCCTACTTCCTCAGCTTCTCTGTTATGTAAATGGACTTAACATCTTAGCTAAATTGTTGTTTTATGCAAATAGTCTTTTGCCGCTGGGATTGAAGCTAGAGCCCACTCCACCCTCTCATAGGCTGAGCTCATACTCTATTATAGAGCTATGATCCCAGGTAGATCTCTTAATAGTTGTTTGTTTGTTTGTTTGTTTGTTTGAGCCTGGGTCTAGCTATATAGCCCTGGCTGTTCTGGAATTTGTTCTGCAGGCCAGGCTGGCCTGGAACTCAGACATCTGCCAACTTCTGCTAGGACTAAAGGCTTGTGCCACGTTACTTAATATTATCTGAGCTCCTCTCTTTGACCTTGAAATACAGCAATACAATGAAGTACTAGAATACTGGGAATTTGAAATGGGACAATCTTGTCTGAGATAGGTTACAGTTGCATACACACTGAACTTCCAAGATGGTGCAGGAAGAGAAAATTGAACAGATCCTTAAAAATTTGTATCCTGCTGGGTTGGTCAGCCAGAGTACCATTCACCTCTATGTGTTTGCTTAGGATTTGTCCATCCACTGACCCTCCCCTGCTCCTAGATTACACATTTGTTCTTGCCATGCTATGATTTAGACTGAGCTCTACACCAGCCCAAGTGGTCCTCTTAGCTGACTCCATTGTAATCATCTCTGTTTCTTTTATGAAGATTCTGAATAGTCTTCCAAACAGAATTTTAGAAAATAATCATTGAAGGCTAAATGAGAGAGAGAGAGAGAGTTTGGTTGTTCCACTCATCTGCCCCATATCAGTGATATGATTCTAGGAACAAGTTCTTCTTTGTCTTAGTTACTGTTCTATTGCTGTGCAGAGACACCACAACAAAGGCAACTCTTATAATAGAAAGCATTTAACTGGGGGCTTGCTTACAGTTTCAGACAGTCCATTATCATGGGGGGAATCAGATAGGCATGGTGCTAGGGCAGTAGCTTAGAGCTTTATATCCTGATCTGCAGGCAGCAGGCAAATATAGAGACATGGGGCTGGTGTGGGCTTTTGAAATCTCGAAGCCCACCCCCAAAACACACTTCCTCCAAAAGGCCACACCTCTTAATCCTTCTCAAACTGTTCCACTCTCAGGTGATTGACCATTCACATATCTGAGCCACATTTTTCATCATGCCTAAAGGGCTCACAGCTTCAGCCAGTAGACTAAGTAAAATGGCTGAGTGGATCTGAAACAGGCAAGCATAGGAGACAGTTTACTATGCTGAGACAATGCACACAGATTCATTTAATAACGTAGTTATTTTACCTACATGTACTATGCACTCACAACCCTCTCTACACAATGTACTTAACAACCTCAGAACCCCTTCAGCTCTTCACCTGTGTCAGGCTACAGGTATTCTTATCTCTGAACATAGCATAGCCTATGCTATGAAGCATAGTCTATGCTTCCTCACTCATAGTAATAACCAAATTTAGACATGTATTCCTGACATATCAGATGTGAAAAGTAGAAGGGCTAATCTGAACTTGGTGTGGGGTGTATTGCACTAAAGCAAAGTTTGTTCCTCTACTAAACTTCTATTTAAAGACTTATTCTAGCCGGGCGGTGGCGGCACACACCTTTAATCCCAGCACTTGGAAGGCAGAGGCAGGCGGGTCTCTGGGTTCGAGAGTTCGAGGCTAGCCTGGTCTACAGAGTGAGTTCCAGGGCAGCAAGGCCTACACAGAGAAACCCTGTCTCGAAAAAAAAACACAAAAAACAAAAAAAGACTTATTCTAGCTTAAAAAGTGTGTGTATGTGTGTCTGCACGTGAGTGTGTGCATGTGAGTACAGAGGCCTGTGGAGGTCAGAATCATCAGATTCCCTCTTGAACTGGAGTTAACAGGCAGTTGTGGGTGCTGGGAACTAAACTTGGGTCTTCAGCAAGAGTATTATGCACTCTTAACTGCAGAGCCATTTCTCCAGCCCCTCCCTATTGAAGTTTTAGAGAGACTCATTTATTGATTTATGCCTGCCTATGCATTCATGTGAGTAAAATCAGATGCATTATGATAGGAAGGATCATGTGCAGCAGGGAAAATTAATGTAAAATCTAATGAATTAATCAAAATAGAGAACTGGTCAGGTATAGCCCCTTAGTAACCAAACTCTTCTTCTTGAAGTCCATATAAGGAACCCGATGTACTCTAATGAGTCTTCTCATCTGTTTGGCCTGCTATTGGCAGTGTTGACAGCATATTCCTCTTTAATCTGCTCTGTTGATTTGTTCTAAGCTACTTGGCTTATTCTAGAAATCCTGGGTGAACCCTTATTTTCAATTCTTTGGCTAAGAGACCAGGAATCTTCTGTAAACATGCAGCCCAGACCCTGACTCCAAACCCATGTAACATATTTGGAGGCAACAGGAATTCCTAATCCCCCCCCCCTTTTTTTGTTTTTTGTTTTTGAGACAGGGTTTCTCTGTATAGCCCTGGCTGTCCTGGAACTCACTCTGTAGACCAGGCTAGCCTCGAACTCTCAAACTCAGAAATCTACCTGCCTCTGCCTCCCAAGTGCTGGGATTAAAGGTATGTGCCACCACTGCCCAGCTTTTTTTTTTTTTAATATTTATTTATTTTATGTATGAGTACACTGTAGCTATTTTCAGACACACCAGAAGAGGGCATCAGATCCCATTACAGATGGTTGTGAGCCACCATGTGGTTGCTGGGAATTGAACTCAGGACCTTTGGAAAAGCAGTCATTGCTCTTAACCACTGAGCCATCTCTCCAGCCAAATTCCTAACTCTTATAGGGTGCTGTACTCAGAGGTAACAGAAGTACCTAGCCTCATGGGATGCTACACATGGCTTCAGGCTGATGAGTCAGCTTCAAGTGTCTAGATCTTATGACTGCTTTTCCCCTTAGAAGTAGGTGGTCTCACATTTTTATATAAAACTTCTCCAAATTCACATACCTTTGTTTTTGTTTTCTTCGTGGTCCTGGTTGACCCTCGGGCCTCACACTTGCTTGCTAGACTACATCCTCAGCCCTTGTCCATGTTCCTTTAAGTCAATAACCTCTGAGATGTGTTCAAATTAAATAGGATAAGTACATTGACATTTTTAATGTGACTAAACCTTCACATTTAGTGGAGCTTAAAGCTGGGGCCTACAAGCTTGCATTCCACCACTGAATATACCCTGGCCCCTGGAAAGCATCTCATGTCCTCTGCCTTAGGTGTGGAATTTAATTCCTGACATACTGTACATAGAGTGTGATCAGCTGTCTCATGTTGCTGCTGCCCCGATTCCCCCACCGTAACATCCGTATTCTCAAATGGTGAAGCCAAAAGAAACCCTTCCTTCCTCAAGCAGCCATTGCCATGTATTCTCTCATACCAGTTAGCTAAGTAAGTAGGGGCCAGAGAGACAGCTCAGTGGGTCCTCCAGAGGACCTAGATTCGATTGTCATCATCCATATGGTGGCTTACAACCACCTGTAACTCCAGTTCCAGTGGACCCAGCGCCCTCTCCTGGCCTCTTTCAGCACCAAGAATGCTGGCGGCATACATACATTAAAATCAAACACTTATATACATAAAATAATAAAATTAATTTTAAAAAAATTTTATTTCTTTTTAAAATAAAAAGAAAAGTAATTAATACACTCACCTCCTTGCCCTTCTCTTCTCACCACTATACCTTCCTTCTGAGGAAATATCTTACTGTGTAACCTGGATTGTCCTCAAAACCACAATCCCCGTCTCTGCATCCCTGGTGTGGAGATTATTATAAACAGTTTTTCCCCCTCCCTTCTGAAAATGGCCTTTCAGTGACTAGTAAATGAAGGTTGTCATGACTCAGAAAGACCAGACTTTGCTCTTAGTTTCCTTTCTTTTTAAAAGACGAACGTGTATATGAGTATGTGTGACACCTGTGTGTAGGGGTTGCAGAGGCCTGAAGAAAGTATCTGGTGTCCCATGCCCTGGAGCTGGAGGTAGACTTCTTAGCCTCCTGCTCTGGAGCTGGGAACTGAACTCTGGTTCTCTGAGAGAGCAGCCATCTCTTCAGCCCTAGCTTTATTCCTTAAGAGAGAATTAGGACTTAGAGAATTATGCGTATCCACAGAAGGAAAGCAAATAAACATAGAAACTGACTTGTGGTTTTAAAAGATACTACTTTTGGGCTGGGCAGATGGCTCTGTGGGCAAAAGCACTTCCTGTGCAGTAGTGAGAATCTGTGTGGCTTAGTGTTTGTCAACCTAATGCAGTCTGGGGCACCTGGAAAGGGGCCCGGTCACATTAGCCAGGACGAAAGGCTGTGGGGGCATTTTCTTCATTAATGATTGATATGGGAGGGCCCAGCCCAGTGTGGGTGGTGCCCCCATTGTGCAGGCTGAGTAAGCAATGTTCCTCCACGGTCTCTTCTTCTTTTCCTGTCTGGAGTGCCGGGCCTGACTTCACTCAAGGGTGGACTGTGCTGTGGAAGTGTAAGCCCAAATATTTTCCTCCTCCAATTCAATTTTGGTCTCTCTATTGGTGTAAGAATACAATAGAGTGCAAACTAAGACGGGATCTGCGTTCAAACCCTAGAACTATCACTTAAACAATGTGTGTGTGTGTAACACTAGCATTGGGAGTAGCATAGGGAAGGGTGTGGCAAAGGTAGGTGGTTCCCTAGCCTAGCTGAAATTCCAGTAAAGGACTCTGTTTCAGGGCATTAAGATGGAAATCAATAAAGGAAGTCATGGAGGTGAACATGCTTGCACGTGCATGCGTGCACACACACATTTTTAAAAACCCAAGAGTTTGGGCTGAGAATGTTCAGTGGTACAGTGCTTGCTTTCAGAGAGAGAGAGAGA